>NC_047659.1:2720122-3061016 GCF_011762505.2 Arvicanthis niloticus
TACTAAAGATGACTATAAGCTACCATGAGGTTCTTGGGATTTGAACTCAGGACTTCCAGAAGACAAGGCAGTGCACCTAGAAGGCTGAGCCATCTCTCCAGGCTTTTGTTCAATTCAAGGGTTTATTTCTTATGCCTCTATACTATCCTGGATGGCTTCTTATGCTATCATGAATTGGGAAATCAAAATGTTTCTGCAATGAACTACACTTGTATGTGTGAACATGTACTTGTGTGTGTTCAGTAATGTGTGTGTCTGTCTCTTCCTCTCTGTGTGATTGAGGTGTGTGTGCGTGTGTGTGTGTGTGTGTGTGTGTGTGTGTGTGTGTGTCCATGGCCTGGCTGAAACAATGGAGCATCATTTTGCTGTCTCTGAGATGAGGAACTAGGACAGGATAGCAGGAGCCAAGGAGATTTCCTTTACCTGTCTAACTGCATTTTTGGGTCTCAGTCCTTCCACATGACTCTCTCCTCAGACATCTAGGAACAGCTCAGAACATTGTTCTGATCCATCTTTAAAGAACTCCTGTCTATGAAACATTTGTAATCCACAGAATTTGTGTCAATTGTGTATACTTTCTTCACTTTTGAACTCTCTGGTATGACCTGAGGCGATTGTCCCTTAAGTCATCCCACAGATAATACTACAGTATCTATACACAGAGCATGGGTATCCTTCTTCCTTCATGAATATTCATTTTAGAGTTCAAGGCTTATCCTTGGGAAGATTTATGTGTAGCACACTTGCTGATTATAGTATCTCTTCAGTGAGCATGAATTTCCTGTGAGATGGTTTCTCTGGGGATTCACAGATGGTGGGGCTCAAAAGTAGAACCATGCAGGTTCCTGCACTCCAGATATAATAAGAGCCTTCACTTCAATAATAATTAGGGTCCCTAGATATTCCCTAGTATATTCCTCCTCCTCCTCTTTTTCATCCTCCTCCTCTTCTTCTTCCTCCTCTTCCTTCTCTTCCTTCTCCTCCTCCTCCTATTCCTCCTCTTCTTCCTATTCCTCTTCCTCCTTCTCCTCCTCCTATTCTCTTCTTCCTCCCATTCTTCTTTCTCCTCCTCTTCTTCCTCTTACTTCTCTTCCTCTTCCTCCTCTGCCTTTTTTCTATCTCTGTCTTTATATCTATCTATTCCTGTCTCTCTTCTCTCTTCTCCTTGTGGTCCCTGCCTCTGACACCTTCCTACTCCCACAACCCAGTAACTCAAACTCAACCTCCTTCTATTCCCTGAAGTTATTCACTGTGACAAGTTTTATTTAATGAATAGTTTTAAATTGGTGAGCATGGTTTACACATCAAAGGCAGGTGTTCATGAGGATCTGCTCATCTTGGAGCAACCAGGTCTTGGGGCAGAACTTAGAATTTCAGCTGCACCTGACCAACCCCCCTAAACATATGCATTATTAATACTTAGGTGGTTTTGTGTTTAAAACTAAAACATGAAATGGGAAGCTAAGGTGCTATGAGAATTCAGAAAAGCTGCTGAAAAGAGGTCTGTGTTGGTGTGTGTAAGCAATCCTCTCTTTGGAATGTGAAGGCCCTGAGCAAGCAGAAATGCATGGAAATGAACAGATGCTACCTAAAGTAGAATGAAGGCCAAACATGACTATTGCCAGGACATCATCAGCAATGACAGAAAGCAGATTCCGATGGGACTTCTTAGTGCCTGCATGTTATGGATAAGTGGTACAGCATGATGCCTTGGGTTCACATCCCCAGAAAAAAGAACAGAAAGAAAAAAGGAGGGGAAGGAAGGAGAGGGAGAGATGAAAGAAGGGGAGATGGGGGAGGAAGATATGTGTTATTACAGCTAGGTTGGTGTTTCAGTTATGGCAAATATTTAACTACTTCTCTGTGATTAAAAACAAAATTAGATTGTGTCAGGGTCAGGAGACCTGTGTTGGAGCTAAGCAGTACCCCAACTAGCTATTTTTAATTTTAATACTTTAACCACACTAACATATATCTCAATGAACTCCATGTGCCATCAGCAAATGAAACAAAATGTGTCGATCATGTTCAGTCTCTCTTTATCTGGGCCCTCCCAACATAATCAGTCTCAGTAGTGTCTTCTCTACTTTTCCTTTTATACCATATTACTCCATTCACCTCTAAAATGGCATCCAACACTCTACAGGGGTCCAGAAATTATCCTTCAAAGGCACATGGATTCATCATGTTCGGAAGCCACTGACCTAGAACCACCACATGAGATACAATACTCTGGTTGGAGACCCAGCTCCGATGCTGAATTACAGATGTTTCCTACCACCTTGGGGGTTACAGTTTCTGGACTCTGAGTTGAATCTGCAGAACTGCATGGTGAGAGGAGAGAAGTCTCTGGAGTTGGAGCTATAGGTTTATTTTGAGACCATCTCAACACTTGCTTCTTGTGACTGCCACACTGAGTTGTCATCTGACCGCCTCATGCATACAGTAACATTCACCCACATGCCTACAATAAATAAATGTGATAAAAGTATTTGAGTGCAGTTTGGGTGTACAGACTTATTTGTAGGACCTAATTTATTTAACCTTCTGGTGTATCAACTTTATTATGAAGATTCTGGCCAACAAAGGAGACCCTGAAGGACAAGCTGGGTGCTGGGAACTGGAACCTTTTCCCTGTGGTTGTGAGCCTTAGCTCACTAACTAGAAGTTTCTCTAACCCTCCTTTTAATTTTTTTTTTTTTTTACCATCCTTAGAAATAAAATCTGCAAGACTCTATCTTACCACAAGGTGTCAGACAAGGGTAACTTATTCTTCAAAGGCCTTTTACACTCTGATGAAAGTCAGGGAATTCAAAAATTATATAAGAAGCATTAAAATATGCAGAACAGTGGCGCGTAGAAAATCTGTTTGATCCCAGCACTCAGGAGGCAGAAGCAGACTGATGTCAGAAAGAGGGGACATTTGGGCCCAGGGTCACATTAAAAACAAGACCCAGACCTACCTTGGGAGTTACAGTGTTTGCAGTCTGAGTTGAATCTGCAGAACTCTGTAGAAGGGTCCCTGAATTCGGAGCTAATGCTTTATTTTGAAATCCTCTCCACCCTTGCTTCTTGTGACTGCCACACCGAGTTATCATCTGACCTCCACTTGGGTATCAATATTTTTTCACCTACCTAAAATAAATAAATAAATAAATAAATAAATAAATAAATAAATAGCGAGATCTAAGCTAATCAAAGCTCATGATGACACTGTCTCAAAATAAATAAAATGATACAAAATTAAATAGTTAAAAAAACCAGCATTTGGCACTGTGGAGAAAAAAGGATAATCATGGAAAACGTTGATGGGAGTTTATTTTCTTTACATTTCCTAATCAGCCTAGTCTGGGAATGGTGTGCATGAAATTCCTGAGATGCTGTTATTGAGATCTCAGTCAGTAACTTCTGAGGACGGCTTCATTTCAGAGGAGTAGATTCCCCATTGACACTTTCTCTACTTCCTCCTTCTGAAATTTTCACCTTATTGACAGCAACATTTTTTTTTTTTTTTTTGGTTCGTAATACTTGAGTGCTCTGGGAAGCTGTCCTTAATAGAAGAGATTGGAAGGTGAGATGGGAAGGAGTAAATCTGGTGTAAAAGTCACTCACTAACTCAGATTCATTCTTTGACTGTGCTAACAGTTCTCTGGGAAAATGCTACATGTCTGGACACCAAGCACATGTTAGCTGCAGAGCAGTTGGTCTCCAAGTGTGATCTAGGATTAGTACAGTATCACCCGGCAACCTGTGAAATGCACAACTGCAGATTTCTTCCAGACCTGATCCCGGAATGGAACATGTCCCAGGAGTCAGTAGGTTTCCAGTGATCCCTCCAGTTAATTCTGAGTTCTCCTGCCTTGAGATGGATCACTACTGGGGACCCCTGCCGGCAGTTGCTGGCAGTTGGCACTGTGGGTGCCCGCACGCACGCGCAGAGGTTGAGGAGCGGGGTCTGTGGAGCAGGCTATGCTCTGCAGTGAGGATCAGGCTCAGCATGAGACTGTTAGTCTGGCCACCAAGTGCCTTGCTTTGGATCCCACGGAGAAGTGAGTGAGTCCCAAGTCTCTTTCCCAGGCCCCATGCTACCTGCCTTTATAGGCCTCAGGAACCTGCTGTGCGCCTAGGACGGGTGAGGCTGGTCTCAGGAGTGGGCAAGGGGGCAGAGGTGCTCAGGGCAACCCAGCTCTGAGCGCCCCTAAGGCTCCTACTAGCACTTGGGGAGCTCTCCAAGGTGTTATGGGCCTGGCACAGAGCATAGGGTGCTGGTCAACTTTGCAGTCAGATTGAGTTCCACCACTAACGTTTGCCAACTTGGCAGTTTGCACAAGTTTGCCTCCCTGGATGAATGACTGGTACATCATCCTGCTGTTTGGGCTGGTCTCTTAGTGGAATTTTTTTCACTTGAAGTCCTTGGAACCCAGGTCTTACTCTTTTGGGATCTGGGTAGGATTCTGGTTTTCTTTAAAATACTCAAAGCTTTTAAGTAAGGAATTCAGGTGAAAGCAACTAAAGGCATTTGTAGTGCTGGAATTGAAGTCCACTTCAAGTTGGGTTATGCTGTTTCCTTGGCGTGGGGCATGCATCCACATCTCAATATTAAATCAAGGCAATGTATTTAATATTAACGTTAAGCACTTGAGTAAGTAATGCTTTAAGAATCAGCACTGTGTAGAACACTTCCCCTTTTCCAGTAATTAACTGTGGCAAAGCAAAAATACATTTGAAAGACTTATGGGACATGCCCTGCAAACCACAATGTCTTCCAGTCATTGGGTTTCTTGGATTATAAATTCTTGGCCAGACACATGAATCTGTTGGGCTGTGTCAGTATTTAGTAGGAACACCCAGCCATCCTATTCCAGCAAAACAGAATTCAGTGTTTAATGGGTAAGAAGCCTAGCGAGTGTTAGTTAAAATCCTTTAGTTCTTGACATCTCTGCACTATGCTGTGTCCTGCTGGGTTTGCTGTGCAGCCTGGTGAAACCTTCTCTCCTGTAGGACTTCAATGATAGGTTTAGCTAATGTCTAGTAGAAGAAGGCATGTTTCATTTAAGTGGTACTTAGGTTTCCCAGTTTGGGGCACACAGTCAACAGTCTCCCTAGCTGACATGGGTTCTATTCCTTAGTGATGTTCCTCAGCATGGTTCCATGCAGACAAATGGCTGGGCATCTCTTCTGGGCCACTCTGGCCTTCCACCCACAGTCTCTAGGTAGTGGCTTTCTGTCAGCAAGCACCAACAACTTGCTGCATGTCACCATCTGTCTATAAAGTGTCATCCTTTAAGATGCATGGCATTACCACACAGTTCTTGCTGGACTGTTTGCCTGTCCTGCACCAAAAGTTTTTTGAGAACAGACACATCATTTGACTTTGTATTTGCCCTGTTTCTTATCATTGTTCAGTGTGGTTAAGGAATTAACAGGGAACAGCAATAGATTTATACATCTCTGTCTGCCAGCTTGAACCACCAGACTAAAATACACTCTAAACTTAGAGTAAACTGTTTCTTATACTTTAGTACAATGCATGCTACTCTATTCCTAGGTACCTCATATCAACCTACTCTATAATATTGGTTAAAGTCAGCAAATGCCATGAAGTAATGCATCTTGAAGACAGACTGTAAGCCCCTCACAAGCAGGCTTGAACTCTCCTTCTCTTTCTCCTCTTTAATGTCTATGTAGTAATCAGCCTTCTAAGAACTTGTTGAATGGCATAGATTTTTACCCAGAAATCTTTCAAATGGCAATGCCAATACACAACACAAACAATCAGACAAACAAACAAAAAAGAGGAAGGTATTAACTATGTAACTGAGTGAGCAGTGACCTGGCCTTGGGTGCTTAAACTATTGCCAGCAGGATTTGTCACTTGTCCTTTTTTATTTCTTGTTTGGCTTTTCTGTGTTTGCTTTCTTCTGTTCACAGGAAGACATCTTCTGTCTTACACGGGGTGGCATCCTAACTTAGCAAACATGTAAAGGGTATCTCTTCACTCTCTTCCAATGGAGATGATAGCAGAAGAGGACTGTAACTTGCCAACTAGATTTGGCTGCCATCCCTAAGCAACTCAGTGTGATCACAGGAATTAACTCTGAATGGGCAAGGTTGTGTCTTCTGCCTGTTTGTATACCCAGAGGATGGCTGTTACATGGGACAATCAAAACACCTTTGTGTATCTTACATTCCAAAGCAACACTTAGAACCACAAATATTTTGTGTGGTAGGGCTTTTAAAAATCCACATATGTAACATATAAATATAATGATTTATATAAGCAAGATAAGATATCTTGCATATAAGATAAAATTTTTAGAAAGCTCATTCAGTGTTTGTCTATGCTTCATATACATCTGCTTAGCATGAAGATGATTTAATATAAATACAATAACTTCATGTCAGATGTGGTGGTGCACGTTTTTTATCCCAACACTCGGGAGACAGAGACAAGTGGATCTCTGAGTGTGGAGTCGGCTATCCATAGCAAGTTCCAAGTCAACAAGGACTATGTACTGAGACCCTACTATAGAAATGTAGGAATAGAATACATTTACTATGCCTGAAATTTCCATGCAAACCCTCATGTGAGGTCCACTTGTGTTTCCATGAAGAGACTCCAGTTTTGCACTTTGGAGCATTTCAACACTGTGAGTTTTCACATGAGAGATGCTCAACCTATAGTCTCCTCCTGAATGTTCCAAGATAGGGAACTCCGGAATTCCCAGAGCACCTTAATAAGAAAAAAAACCAATACTGCTGTCAGGGAAAGGCTGACCTTTAAAACGTGTAAATATTCTATGTATCATAATCTACTCCTGACAATAATTTTCCACTCCATAAGGCATCACAGGTGATCCAAAATCTCAAAGTATTTGAAATATTTGTCAGCAACCTACCTCTTGTGTAGTTAAAGTTTTTTTCTTTATTGGACAAGGTACAGACTGGAGGTGTAACCTTTGACAAGTGAATTAGAACTCTTTAAAAACAATGGAGACTATAACATCCTGTTTGACATGCATAAGATGTGCAAAGCCAAGACTGGATTAGGCTCTATGAAGCTCTTAAGTAATATTATTTTTTTCGTTTGGGGAAATTTTTAACAAGCTCCTCTCCAAGGGGTTGACAGAGAAAGTGGGCTTGTCGGTGACTAAACACAACTCAATACCCCATCGTCAATAGATGACCAGCCACTTTTCCAACATGGCTCTTCCAAAGAACACTCTGGCATTGCAGCCTTTTGGCCCTTGAAGCAACTATTGGGATTCAGCTACATGATTGTATCTCTTCCCTTTGCTACCTTCAGGAACGTTTCAACATACAAACCAGTTCACTTTTGTTTCAGATTCCATCATTAAAGTGGAAGCCTAGGAAACATTATCTTTCTGAAGTTCTCTATCAGCTGCCTGGAGCCTTGATGATAGCATCATTATGCGAAACTGAAAAATGCAATCCTAATTCCATTTACCTTTAAGGGGAGCAGGCTTTTGTCTAACTGAGAACCTGGAGTAAATTCTTCCTGAAGAAAAAAGGAACAGCTAATCCTTTCTGTTTCATATAAATAACAGGTCATTCATTGAACAAATAATGAATATTTAGTGAACTGGTTGAAGGCTAGTTAAATGTGTAGCTTATTCACTATTTGAATCTTCATTGTGTTTTTTCTACTCTACTTCTCAAGTGAATAAATATTTTATGTTGTTCCTTCAAACAAAAGGACTGTAGGTGGACAATGGTGGTGCATGCCTTTAATCCCAGCACTTGAGAGAGACACAGGCAGATCTCTGAGGTTGAAGCCAGCCTGCTCTACACAGAAAGGTCCAGGGCAGCCAGGAATACATAGAGAATAGAAGCCCTGTTTCAAAAACAAACCAACAATAAAACAATAGTACCATAGATGGAACAGACTTTAAGTTTCTTTTTTTAGGTGGCTCAAGCCAGACTATTTTCTAGCATTCATGGAGATCAGTAAAGATATTACAATCCCAGAAGAACTGTGGAAAATGAAGCCACAACAGAACCTGGAAGATGACAGTGACTCCGTAAAATAATGCCTATAAATGCTAATGATTAAAATCTGTATACTTCAAGTTTATGCTGAATCTCTTAGTGTTGAGAGGGGCACTCCATTCTAATCTGCTGATCTCTGTGCTCGGATGCCTGTAGCTGAAGCTGTATGGTAAAATTGAGGTAACTTGATCAATTATCGGGGCTTAGTTGTATAAACTTCAGGGGTCCTGTAAAACCCTGGGTCTTGTATTTCTAAGAATGAAGTGGACCAGACCATCTCCAGAGCCTTTTGAGTCCTTTAGAACACCTCTGCTTCTAAGCAATGAGGAGGAGAGCCCAAACATCAGACAGCAGTGGAAGCTTCTGCTCCAGCACACTTGGAGCTATGAAAAGGAAGACTTAAATAAATAAGTGGTTCAAAGAGGAACAAAATAGGAAACACTCTGTGGTCTTTATTTGAGTCTTTACATTTTTTATTTCTGCTTATCCACTGTGGAAACAACAAATTATTCAACACACTTTTCTTTTTAATTGCTGACTAGCATAAAACACGGCAGACAGAGAAGTATTAACTTGTTGGGAAGCAGATTGTGTCTGCAGGAGTTCACTAGATAGTTAAATAGCTTTTCCTAAACTTTCTGAACATTAATTAATCACTTTTAGAAATATAAAATCAAAGAGCAAGACTATACAAGGAAATTCATACTTTCTTTTTTTTTAAAAAAAAATCACCCTGTTATTCCTGCCGTTCTCATATAAACCTCAAGCATATAATAAAATTCATATAAACCTCAAGCATATAATAAAATTCATATATTTCTGCAGTAGGATTGACTATTATTCCAAATCCTTTCCATTTTAATTAATAAATTCACTGCTACTTCTCTGCATGATTGCCACATTTGATCCTTGTCATAGTGATACGGTGTGGCTGAGAAGTTGGCCAAGTACAACACAATCTGTTTTGAAAGGATTGACATGATTTTCTGCTCCTACACCTGAGAGGTTAGGTCACATTGTACCATTGATTCAGTATTCTCAGCTCAAAAAGCAGTTGCTACAGATAACAATGCCAAAACAGTCCTTCCTGAACTTTATGGAGACCTCTAAATTGAGGTTTCAAAGGATGTGAGGCCTTTCCATCTCTTATCCATCCTACTGAGTCTTGGGTATAGTATAAATACAAGATCATATCCCCAAAGCCAACATCCCCGGGCCTGGAACTGGGAAGCAAGGAAGGTAGATACTGGACAAGTGATGGCAAGTGGAACTACACAGCAGCAATCCAATGTCCCTGTTGAACGTTGCTCAAGATGCCTACATTGTCTGATTGTATTGGAGAAAGGGAAAATGTGGGATTTTATCTTTTGAAGAAGAGACCTGAACTTTACAATTTGATATTCCTCTGGACCTGAACTCCTTCCTATATTGCCAAGAACAAGGGACTTTAAATTGCAAAAAATGGGATTGTGAAACACATCTCTGAATATACTGAAATAATGTCTCCTCTCAATGCATGTGGACAATAAGAACATATAATCCAACTTGCATAAAATGAAAAGTGCAGGAGAATGATTTTTGCCTCTGGAAAAGAGGACAACCTGGAGAACTGGACTGTGGTACATGAATAGAGCACAGGGGTAGATTTATCATGGAGAAGAATCTCCCTTAAGCAAGGACCCTAGAGCTTTAGGTCCTAACAAAGATGAGCTGCCCATGCCAAGGCCTTAACCAACTCTTCCCATCCAAAGTGCTTGCCTTGTAATGAAGCAGAGAGAAATCTCTAGCTTTGAAAGGAGAACTTGCAAAAGTTTATACCATGAGTCAAAGGAGAGACTCCGGAAAGGGCACCTCAGAAACTGATCAATGTGGGGCAAGTTGGTTAGCAGGTAGGCCACGGCACTTTCAAGTGACATAATCAGTAGTAACTTCCCTGGACAATCTCTTGTATCCAGGAGAACTGTCGGATCTTCTGTGAGGTCACTAGTGTTGTGGTGGCACCAAGTGCCTGTGTGGTATTTCTTCAGAGCCTCTGGGTTCACAAGCAGTCATGTTTTGCATCCTGCTCAGGCTATTTTACAGGGACAATGCAGTACAGCCAGAGTCCAAACCTAGGCAGAAGGCATTCTGTAAAGCAGGATGAAGGAGATGGCCCTGGGTTAGACACAGTGAGTCCTGGGCAGTGCATGAGGAAGGTTCCTGGTGGAGGGGACCTTGAGCAGGTCCTTACAGGAGAAGGGCTTAGCATCTGGAGCCTTCACATTCTTCACTGGCAGACCCAGAGTTGAGAATTTCTGATTATTAGTTTGGCAGAGATCCAGGAATTAACAAGCCTGCAGTTGCTTTGCTGAGAGATCTGAATTTCCTGCTGAGTGGCAAAGGATGCCAGGAGAAAGTTCTGTGAGAATAACAAAGCCTTGCTCTCAGGATAGAGTGCTGAAGCATTTCATCCTCAATAGATTCCTGTAGGTTACATGAATATGTGATGCCAAGAACAGAGAGGGATAATCCCCTTGTCAAGTATCAAGGTCTCAGAGACTCTGGTCTCAAACACACATGATGTGGGATGAATTACAGTCTGGGATAAGTGTAGTAGTGTGTGGTTTCTCATCATGCATTTAAGAAGCAAGGATAGGTGTTGGCTTGTGGGAGATGATTGGTGCTGGTGTTTATGGTCAATCTTTTTTGTGCTAAGAAATACAGACTACATCTTCAGACATAAACTGGCAATACCCTCAATTTCTTCTTGACTGGGAAAGCTTAAGCACTTCAGGGTTAGTGGGACTGCAGTAGGGACTGAGCCCTATGTTTAGTGATGGTGGTTGGGAGCAGGGACATAGGTGAGGATCCCAGCTTGAAGATAGCTTTCCTGCCCTTTCAGGAATTCACTGTGTCTCTAGAATTCCCTCTTCCTCAGGCTTCTCTGTGGGAGTAAGTATGGTTTCTCCTTTTCCTGTCGTATTTTCCCTACAAGTTTCCTTGTGTTTCTCTACCTGAAGGGTCTGTTGGGAAAGAGTCCTCCCAAGCCTACACCATCAGTGAGCAGGAGCAGAGAATGAAGAGGTTGGAGAAGCTCAAAAGGGACCTTGAAAGGATGAAGAATGAGAGAGATGAACTCCGGGGAATCCTGGCACATTATACTGACAAGGATTTGAAAGACAGGTATTTATTATGCTTAGTTCTCAGCTGACTATCTTGGACCTACTCTGTTGACCTCAGATTTCTTCATATCATAGGAGGCTACAACTCCAGGCTGTCCTCATGTCCTAATTCATTTTGCTGATTGGATTTTAGATGCAGAAATTGAAGTTCAGAGAAGAGTGAGATGGGGTCATAGGCTATTTTGATTCCTCCAAAGCAAATCAGATCCTTTGGCATGAATCACAGTCTTCAATTAACAGTAGTACTGGGTGAGCTCTCATCAGTCATTTTGAGAAGCCTGGACTGCTGTTGCTTTGTGAGAGAGATTAGCTACTGTGTGTTTATGGTGAATCATTTTTGTAATTTTCTGGAGCTGCTTTGAGTCCATTTAAGTCCTGTCAAGTGCCTGAAGGACCTCGTTCTACATGCTGCCCCTCAGTGACTGGATTTGCTACAAATCATCTGTTCATTATACACGAAAATATTGCCACATCACTGTATTTATTTGGGATTATGAGTTTGAGTGTGTCTCTCTGTGTGTGAGTGTGTGTGAGTCTCTCTCTCTCTCTCTCTCTCTCTCTCTCTCTCTCTCTCTCTCTCTGTGTGTGTGTGTGTGTGTGCACATGTGTTCCAGTTAAGATCCAGGGAGTCTGTGTAGTGTGATGGTGCCTGAGGATTTACCTGACTCATTTTCAGGTAATGATAGTGAGGAGGCCTTGGAGCCTCACTTGTAGCAGCAGAGTACATGACCTCTGTGCTCACCTCTGATGAGCATTGGAAACTCCTGATATAAGTAATAAACCCTTTCCCTGTAAATACTGATTATGTTCTTTAGTAATTGATGTAGCTATAGACACAAGGATTTAGAAATCCTTGTCTATAAACAGAAAAAGAGTCATCATCACAGGTTTAAGTTGGACCCTGGCCTGTGGCACAGGCTTCTGGAAAGTTCTTGGAGACCTAATCTATTTCTTCAAGCCCCCTTAGGGAGCTAAAGTAGGTCAGATTCTTCATTTAATTCTCTAACTCTACTGGCCCCAGACCACATATAACAAGTTTAATAAGCACCAAGAGGACCCAGTACAAAGGCGTCAGGATGTGGCATATATGGGCTGGGGTAGTCCACGATTCAACTTGAATTGATTTAATCCTTGAATCCTTAGTTCAGAAGTTATTTGCTTTATGGGCCTTGCCCTCCCACAGCATCAACTTTGAGACCATGATGCTGGAGATGCAACACGAACAGGTGATGACTGATCTCAAGAAAATTCCTCAGCAGATCTGTGAGGCCTTGTACAAGTGCCAGGAGCTGATTCAAGAAAATCAACTTTACTGGTGAGTGACTCACACTGTCGTTTCCACAGCACTAGGCACAGAATGTATCTGCCCATCATTGTCTTTGAAACAAAGTGAGGACTCTGGTTCCATACTGATTACTTCTCAACTGGAAGCTTGCCTCCCTCAAAGGATGGCTCTAGGATATTGATCACTTGGACTCATTTTAATCAAGCCTGATGAGTCAGTGAGCCCCTCCAATCATTATCCTTCCCAACTCAGTATCCTCTAGATAGAAAAGATGTGCACCTTGATGGAGACATCAATCTACCTTGAGTTTCTGGGGCGCTGAAAACAGATATATAGATCTGGTTTGCATGAGACACATAGGAAGATGTGTACCTGTTGGGTCTGCTCTCCTCTCCTAGAGAAGGTTTCCACTGTCTCTACTCTCCAGTGGTTTTCTATTACCAATGACATATATGCAGTCGTGGGGCCCATGTCCTCTTCTGGGAGATACATGATTCCCTGTTGGTGTCAGGGTTTTCAAAAGTACCTTGAGTCTTCTGGAATGTTGATGTCTTCTCAATTTGACCTTCTCATATGTGATGTCACATGGCTACTCTCATCTGTAGTCTGGGGCTGTTTGGGGATCAGGGCCCATAATGAGAAGGGATGGTACTTGGAGAAGTGGGAGAAAGATAGACACTGCCTGGGAATCACCATTTCTTCTCTGTAGTTCAGCATCAGGAACTGTCACCTCCTTACAGAATCTTTTCATTTGAAGAAGCAAGTAAAAATTCTGTGGAATGAGTACAGAGAGCTGCTTAGGGAGTAGATTGCACTGGATGTGTGTTCTAAGGAAACAAAGAGGCTATGTGTTGAGGCCAGCACGAACATATATGAGAAATACACCAAGCAGCAGCAGGTAGGATGCATCAAGGATGATCAGGGGCAGGTTGCCCTTATGTCTAACCATAAACACAGTCAAGCCCAGATAACTGTCCTCCACCTTGTCCAGGCATTCTCAAATGTCTTATCCAGTTGTTCATTTCAGTGATCATTTACAAGACGTTCTGTGGAGTTATACTTTTTCAAGAAACTGGAAGATTGGCAAGCAAACCCTCCTACTCACCTACAAGCTTCAGTTCATTAAGACAGATAGGGTAAACACACACTACATACCAACATGCAATTGTTCTAGATGGGCTCTATGTGGCTGCCTCCATTGTAGTAGCACAGAACATTGAGTGATGAAGTCAGTGCCTGTAGCACATTTGCTTTGGACCCATGGCTCCAGCCGCATATGTAGGGGACGATGGCCTTGTGAGACATAGGTGGAAGAGGAGGTCTTTGGTCCCATGAAAGCTGGATGCCCCAGTGTGAGACAATTCAAGGGCAGGTAGGGTATTGGGAGGGAGTCAGTGGGAGCACATCCTCATTGGAGGAGGAGGGTAGACTGGATCAGGTGTTTCTTGGTGGGGGCAATGAACGAAGGGGATAACATCTGAAAGTAATAAAATATCTAAAAAAATTGTTTTTAAAAAAGAGGTGGGGGTGGGGTCTTGTATATTTACTCTCCCTCAACCCTTGCATTATAAGATGGTCTCTTAACCCAACCTAGATCTTGGTTCACACTAACAAAGCCTGAGGAGCAGCTGGTCAGTCCTGGTTTCTGTCAGTGTCGCTAGAGTTCTTTCCTGGAGCTTGTATTCAGGAGCTGACAGGATGAACAGGGATGTGTGAAAGGCTTCTCTCAGGCTGAGGATTGGGGTGAGAGATGTGAGGCTTCAAGAAAAAAATTTCTCTGACTCCCTCAACCTACTCTGCATAAGTTACTAAATTTTTTAGTCCTCAAGGGATAGATTACAGAGTCCTGGGTCTCAAATGAAACATCAGATTTTCACAGTCTGCATTCAATGGTTCCTCCAGCATTGTGGTCTCATTATGCTTTCCCGCTCACTTATGTTGTGTGTGGAAAGAAGGTCATATGCATGTCTGTGCCAATATGTATGTTGATGGGTATGTTGAGAGACCAGATATATACATATGGTTTTGATCAGTCTTTCTGCAACAAAGCCCAGGACTGTCACTGATTCTGAGCCTTCCTATTTTGGTTAAGCTCTGACCAGCATCTCTAAATCTTCTGTCACCTCCCAGGCAGAGCTCCTAGAATTACTTTGTCTCAAGTAATTGCCATGCTACAAGGTTTAATTACCACAGAGAGGAAGAACATTTTTACATATTTCATTTTTTTGGGAGGGGGGGTTCTTGTTGCTTTTGTAAGAAAACAATTTATTAACATGGAAGAAGACGATGCAGTCTGTTCCAGGTGTCAGATACATAAATTGGCCCAATGTGCCTTCTCATGAGCTCTCTTGTCATTTGGCCGAAATCAGCAGGGAAAGGAGGAGGGTGTTTGTGGGCTATGATGGGTCTTACCCAAGACACCTAGACTCCACATAACCCACAGGTCAGTTATTCAAACCTATAATACTTTATCAAACAAACAGAACCCATTTTGCCAACACTTAAAAGTGAATAATTTCATGTTTAGCCCAGCCCAGCTTTCTCATATCTTACCATGTGACCTCAGATTCCCCTTTCCCAGTCCTTCCTTCATTCATTACAACTTCCTAACCCTGGGTTTGGAGGCCCACCCATGTGAGGAACAACCACGGAAGACATGGTACTCTTAGAACCAGAGCAGGATATGGGGCACAAAGGGGTGCTGGACAACAGCTAGCTGCACACATGAGACAAAAGGTGGCCCCAAGGTGGTCCTATTCAAAGGAAACTGATGGACCTGAACAACAGCCTCTTGTTATAACATGGGCCTTTGGGTCTCTCCACAGCATCAGTGTCAGTTCAGTTTGCATCAAGGAAACATCAAACACAGCAGCAGGTCTTCATGCTGCTCCACCTAGCTCAATAGAACAAAAGGAGATAAATTATGGTGTAAAGTCAGATTGTCAACCATTGGTAGTGGAAAATCTATTTATCACAATTGAAACTATTTATAGAGGGAAATCTATTTAGCCATATTGAAAACATTTGTAGGAAAACCAAACACTGTGGTACATGGAGGTGAGTAGGAGGCTTCTGTGTCAAATCCATGGGTCTGAGAGTAACAAGTCCAGCTAATAGTCTGTGTCCCCTCTCTGTTCTTGGTGGATAGTGACTGCTTGCTGGAAGGTCAGGTGGCTCATTGCATCTTCTCAGCATCCTAGTTTGTTTTCCTCATTACCTCCTAACATTTTCTTTCCAACATTGCCTAAGCTTGACTCAGTTATCCTTGGTTCTGTAGTTTGTGCTAGGTATTACTCTGTGAAAGACTGAGCTGCTTGGTGTTGCATCTGCATTGAGTGGAAGGCCCATACCTATGGTGAGGTGCTAGAACAGGGCTGCCTCAGACAGCCCTTAAGCTCCTGGTAGTCTAAAGCACTCACCCTGTGTTCTGTCTGTAGCAGTCTGTAAAGGCTGTCATTCAAAAGTGATTTGCTTTGAGTTAAAACAATTCTCAAGGAGGGCTGGAAGAAATGAAGAACTTCAGACATTGCCGATGGTGTAGCCTTGTGAGAATCCATGTACAACTCTTCAGAAAGTTGAACTGTAGTCCCCATTGACCCAGTGACTCCAGAACAAGACGTAGGTGTCCACAGAGAAATTGGGGCAAATCATGGTTGTAGTGGTACTCCACAGAGCTGTTCTGAAGTAGAAACTCTGCAGATGTCCATCAGTCAAGGAGTGAACAAGTACACAGTAGTCCAGCCCTTCCAAGGACTATTGTCTAGGGTGATAATTCCTGCCACCATTTGGTCTTGAACTAGTCAGACTTATTTTCCACAAAACATCCCTGACAGAATCTCCTTACGTGAAGAAAAGTCTCACTTTCCATCCTGGTTACAGAGATTTCCTAGTTGCCTGGGCTTATAGCTTTGTTTACAAATCTACACAGGCTGTGGAAAATTGAGGGCCTGTTGGAAGATACTGCTAACTTTGGAGTCCCTGAGAAACAGTGAGCAAGAGCCAGGAACCTGCTTGTTCACACCGATCCCATGATCCTATGTGCCTTTGCTAGGAACTAAGCTGACTGTTCACAGCCTTGGGAACTTGCTAAGCAGGCTAGGCTACCAGGCCAAAACCCCATATTTCCATCTTTTGTTCATTATGGGAAAGCATTTATTTTATTATGCTGTCTATAGGCTATACCTACTATGTTCTTGTCCCATTCAAGGATTTTTTTCTGTTTAATTTATTCAGTTTATGTATGTGAGTACACTGTCTTTCTCTTCAGATACACCAGAAGAGGGCATCTGATTTTAGTAAGATGGTTTGAAAGCTACCATGTGGTTTTTGAACCTGAACTGAGGACTTCCAGAAGACAAATCAGTGCTGAGATATCTAATGGCTGAGATATCTCTCCAGGCTTTTGACAATTCAAGGGTTTATTTCTTATATCTTTATAGTATCCTTTATGATCTCTTATGCTATCATGAACTGGGAAAATCAAAATGTTTCTGCAATTAAATACACTTGTATGTGTCAACATGTCCTTGTGTGTTCAGGAGTGTGTGTGTGTGTGTGTGTGTGTGTGTGTCCATGGCCTGGATGAAACAATGCAGCATCAGTTTGCTGTCTCTGAGATGAGGTACTAGGATGGGATAGCAGGAGCCAAGGAGACTTCCTATACCTGTATAACTGTATTTTTGGGTCTCAGTCCTTCCACATGATTCTCTCCCTCAGTCACCTAGGTGCAGCTCAGAATATTGTTCTGATCCAGTTTAAAAGAACTCCTGTCCATGATCATTCTTGTGATCCACAGAGTTTGTGTCGATTGTGGACTCTTTCTTCCCTTCTGAGCTCTCTGGTATGACCTGAGCCTATTGTCCCTTAAGTCACCCCACAAACAATACTACAGTAGCTATACCCATAGCAGGAGTGTCCGTTTTCTTTCATAAATATTTTTTTAGTGTTCAAGGCTTTCCCTTGGGAAGATTTGCATGCAGCACACTCTTGCTGATTATAGTATCTCTTCAGTGAGCATGGATTTCCTGGGAGATGGTTTCTCTGGGGAGTCACAGATGGAGGGGTTCACAAGTAGAACCAGGCAGGTTCCTGCACTCCAGATATAATAAGAGCCTTCACTTCAATGGTGGCTAAGTTCCCTAGAAGGCCTCTGTATAGTGTTTGATTCAGACATTGCTACACAGTTATTTTTCAATATAATATATATGTACCATTGGAGAAATGTGGTGTTTTATTTTAACTCCAGTACAGTGTAGTTCACACACTTTGAAGCCATTTTTTAAATCTGAGAAAAATTTCCAGGCCCAGGTGCTCTCTGCCCCTTCTTTGGGAATACAGGGAATGACCTTAGCTGAAAGTCATACTAGATTGTCCTGCTAAATAAAGCTGGTGTTTGCTAGATAGCTGACATAGCAGGTGCTCACCAGGCCTTTGTGTCTTCCTCCCCTAGGTCTGAAAAACTTTAACAGAAGGTCAAACTGGGCACAAACAAGGTCAAGATTTCCATCAGACACAAGTCTTCACCAGGAGCTTTGTGTGTTGAAAGCAAGTGAACCACCATTGCATCTCATCCCTATAACCATGGCAATCTTGGACTGCATGTTCTTCCTTTTGGGGGTTTCTATATGTCACAAGGCCTTTATTTTACCTAGCCTCTGGTCCAGCAAGAGTGCATGTTTGGAAGGCTTCAGAGAAGTGCTGAGGGACATCAACATCTGCTGGTCATCCAGGAGGAGCCTGAAAGTGTAAATTTTGGCTTGTCCTAATGGGTCATCAAGGATAATTTTATAGAGATCAGTCAAGTGAATTTTAAAGACTTTGAGATACCATCTTCAACATGTCTCATGATTTGCCTTGGAAGGATTTGTCAATGAGCAAATCCTCCAACCCAATGAGGCATGCCCTCATTCATCTTGAAGAGATTATTACCATCGTTGACTGCCTTTGCACTATATTTCCAAGGCCAGCAACATGCTGTAAGTCTGTGCTGCAAAATCTGCAGCTAAAGAATGCTTCTTAGCTTAATTTTGGTTTTAAGCTTTTTAGCTTAGTTTTGGTTTTAGGTAGAGTTTTGATTGCTTTCAGTATATGGTTTCTTTGATTCATATGAAGTTTTGTTATTTATTATTTTTGTTACAGTAATTAATTTGTCGTTGTACTAATTTTATATACTTTATATATTGACTCCCCCACTTTAAGTTGTTATTGAATAAATTTAATGCATTCATAAAGATAAAAACATGATCACTAATTTTTCCCTCAAAAGAACCTTCTGTATTCATGTGTGGTTCACTGTCTTGTAACACTGGAAGTATCAGGCAGGAATGGACATCTTCAAGTAGCATGTGGCTTAGGCTTGCCAGCCAGTCACAGCTACACAGAAAATTGTGCTTTTGATGTGAATAGTGTGTCAAAATCTGTGGATCCCAACTTCATCATCAAAAGATTTTCCCTGCTGTATCTTTGTGCTCATAAATTTAGCTATGTTAAAATGTACTACTATGTGGATGGTTAAGTTGAACAAATAAAGTAGAAACACAAGTGTGTTTCTCTAATACATCCAAAGAAATAAAAATATTCAATAAAGGAGTACAAAAAATAAGTAAACTTGGAGCTTTATGCCTCTTGTTTTCTTGAAATATAGCATCACTTATAAATGCACAACAGAGATCAAGAATTCCAAGACCCTTTGGGAGATGTTGGTTATTTTTTCTGTTTAGGGGGTGTTTTTTGTTTGTTTTGCTTTGTTTTATTTTGTTTTGTTATTGTTCTTGTTCTAATAATAATGATGATTTTTTTTTTTTTTTTACTCTTGGCCTGGAAAATGTATCTGATACTTTTTTTTAAAAATTTGGTGAAGGCAATGTTTCTGTTTTTGAATTATTTCTTTTATATGTATGAGTGTTTTCCCTGCTGTAGGTTTGTATACTACATGCATGCAAGTCCCCCAAGGCCAGGCAAGAAGAGGTCAGTGAATTCCACCTGGAACTGAAGTGAGAGGGGATTGTTAATCATTGCTCTTTAGGTCCTCTGAGAAACAAATTCACTAATGGATAAATCATCTCTCACTACCTAGACATTTGTCCTTCCTTGTGTAGTGTATCAGCTGCACAGGATCATACCCATACACCATATTACTTTGATTTGCTCCAAACAACTTCAATGAGAATCAATAGTTTTGCACCTAATCATTTGAAAATCTGACTTTACAAGAGTTTATTGTGTCCCTTTTCTCTTGGGAGCCAGGTGGAGATGCAGAAAAATTGGACTGCTGTATTTAATGTTTCACGGTCCAAACTGAAATCTCAGAGTGCTTTTCTAATTAAACTTGGCATCTAGAGACACACACAGGTTCATGTCTAAACAAACATACACACCACACACACAACCAGTTGTATACACAAGCACCCATACCCCAAACACTTGCAAAATCACCTTGAATTACACAAACACAAAAGATTAGTATAAACACACTAATCCACAACTGGTCCAAACACACACACACAAACACACAAACATCCAAACCACACAACGCAAACATATACATGCATACACAGACACACACACACACACACACACACACACACACATGAATGTAAATTTTGTTTTGTCTAGCACATTTCCTATTCCATGAGCAAGTAGTGGGACCTATGTTGTGTACAAGCTCTTAGACTCAGGTAAACTTTGTGGCCCTGGCCTCTACTTAATTTTTTTTTCAATATCTTTTTCAATGCAGATACGTGCTAGTCCTCCAAGTAAGTTACAAGCTCTGCACAGATAACCTGGACAACATAACACCAAATTCCCAAGTGATTTCTAAGAAGTCTCCAGGAAGCCCCATATTGACTCATCACAGTCCTCTCACTAAACTGATCCTGGTAGCATCAGAGGAAGCCAGTGACTTGTGGTCATTACCCAGGAACGTTTCAACACATTACAGTTCATGTGATATTAAATCATCCTCATTATCAGTCAGAAAGAAGCTAGTAAAATAACCTGCTGTGACATTTCTGAACTGCATTTCTCTGCTCAACAATGAGGGGGAATCTGTCCTGAAACAAAGCCATACCCATGATATGGTTAGCAAAACAACACCAGCAGAGGCATGCACTGTAGGAGTCCATGCATGCTTATGATGAAGCCAGTAAGACAAACCAGAATCTCCCAGGGGGATAACTCTGTGTAGGAAAGTGAATAAATCCAATACATGTTTTTTCAATACCTGTATTGTTGAACAATTTGTTGAGACAAATTAGAGAGGGAGCTCCATTTGGTAGTCAACAGTACATTCAAAGACTTTTGGCCAGCACAAACAGCAAGTGTCAGGTTTATTGACAGACCTAGGCTCAAAGTACTAAGTTAGAGAATGACTGGACAATATCAGTTGTCATTAAGTGGCCTCCCAATATACCCACAAGATACAGATCAGCACAACAATACATACACATTCAACACACACACACACACACACACACACACACACGGACACACACACGGACACACACACGGACACCAAGCAATAAGTGAGGAGAAAACAATGAGGAATCTGTAATGTTTGAAGAAAAGTCTTTGTCTAGGCAAAGCAGATGTTTCAAATGAGACCCACAACTCTGCTATTATTCCTAGAGAAATAATAGGCCCTAGAGAACACTCTTCATGGTTAGAATGGCGGTGGGTATATATGGAGAACTTTTTTCTTGAAACCTCAAGTATCTCACAAGAAACCTTAGCTTGTGAGAATCTGTTCCCACATTCCTGCTCATCCAGCCAGCTGCAGACTGTAAGGCCAAAGTGTAAGGTCCAGGAACAAAGACCCCTAGAGCATCACTCAAAGCAAACAGGTCTGACAAGCTTCCACTCAGGCTCTATCAGTGTGACTCAAGATCTATGAAGCCTGAAGAGACCAACTTGAGATAGAGGGAAGAGGTAATGTGAGGAAGACAAAGAAAAGCTGCCAAAAGACAGCAGTGAAATCCACTTACTTGTCATTTACACTATGCTATCATCCCTGAAAACTACTTCCTACCTGGAATCTCCCATGATCCCTGTAAAGCAAATAAGATCCAGGCCTTTTCTTCATCTTTCAAAGCTCTGTGCTATGCTAAAGAAAGGCTTCCACCTAGCACCCATCAAACTTAGTGGCATGCAGTGGTGTAGTGTGTAGTCAACCTATCTCCCTTAAGAAAATGCAGATTCTAACAGAACAGGAGTGTTTGCTTGCTACACATGGAGTTTCTTGAAAAACGCTACCTCTACAGAAAGCCTTGTCAATGATCACATAAATGAACACTTTGATGAGACCTAGGTGAGGGCCTAGAGAAGTTGGTGCACAGTTAACACTGGTTTGTCCATGTTTCTGGTTAGACATGAGGGCAATCTGCCTCTGATGTTTCATCCTACCTTCTGATGCTTGGCACTTGGGACATAGATGTTCTTGTTGGCCCCTTCACAGAAGCTCTTCTCTTCCCCACAGGACAGTTGTGGCTCACTCTGCTCTACCAGCAGATTTCTCTCCTCTTTTGCAGCATTATCCTGATATTGTCTTTCAGTTGAGAACATTCTCTAAGGAGGTAGCAGTGCCTGATGCTGAACTGCAAACAAACAAAAAAAAAGGTGATTCCCAGTCAGCTTCCATTTGCCTGCCATTCCTCCCAGTACCTACATCCCTGCACATGCTCTGGTCTATAGACAGCCTCAGACTGGAGTCCTCAGTATACATATCAGCACCAATTAAAGGAAGGTCACATTCAGAGACCAGCCACATTCCACCAGACTGAAAGTACATCTGTAAACTCTGATAGCAAGAGGGTTTATGTTCATCATGGAAGAGGAAAAGTTCCTCATGGGTGCTTATATGTCCCAGGTACTATAAAACCATCAGCAGGTACAAGGCAAATCCCCTCTGAGAGAGAGAGAGAAGACCCAACAGGAATACACTCTTTCCATTTTTTGTCATGGATCCCAGATGTTTAAATCCTAGTCAGAGCCCTAGAGGTTCAGTGTTGCTTGATAGTCAAATCGAGGTGAAAATGTTTTCTATGTAGAGCATCCTGAATTTGGAAGAATAAAGATTGGAGGGTCTTACAAACTTATACACTTATATACTCTTCAAATTTAGGACACCTGAGTGCAAGATGTACAAATCCGTGACTCTTGCCTCAAGGCAGGGTTCCTGTTAAAAAACAGATAGTATAGAACCAGAGCCCTTACTTTGTTAAAAGTCCAAAAAGCACTGAAGCATACCCTGCCCAGTGCTGGGTCTGAGCTGTCTCAGTCACTCACCTGTAGGAATAGTTTTCTTCTATGAGCTCCTTGTATTTCTCCATGGCATCACTTATTGACTCCGTAATTTTCTGGATATTAATAACGGTCATTTTGTGTTGGCTTTTAATGATGTTGACCTTGTTCATCCTGTGTTAGGGCATGGCCCAAGGAGCAAATAATCCTCTGAAATAAGAATTTAAGGATCATGTGCAAAACGGCCGTATCCTGGACTACCCCAGCCAATATATGCCACGGACTTGCTCTTTGGACATGGGTCCTATTGGTGCTGATTAAACTCATAATCCTGGGTGCAGGACAGCAGAACCAGGGAACCAAATGGAAGGAGCAGACCTTCAAGAGCATTCCTTGTGAGCCTGAAGGAATACACTGGCTCTTTGAGAAGTTTCTCCTAGTCTCTGCTGCAAGCTTGGACCCAACAGATATCTGTGATGACTTTATTTTATTTTAAGGCAGGCATCTCAATCCTTGGTTCCTATTGTTACATGAATTCTCGGAGGACAAGAGTAGTAGTTCCAGGGAGAGGCTTAATAACACTTCCTTTCCCAGGAGATTATTATGTGAAACCACTGAAAACACAAGGAACAAAGTAGCCTGTGGATGGATTTGGGCCTCTATGGACTCAAAACTATCATGACCTGCAAACTGTGCATCAGACAAATCCTCAAACCCCATCGAAGGTCCCAGAACCTCAGATCCTGAACAGCACACACACACACACACACACACACACACACACACACAAACACACACACACAACTACATTCAGACACATAAACACTGTGGGGAAGAAATCTCGCAGGCTGGGGAAAGAGGGAATCTGGCGGCCGGGTCTCAGGGCAGTCTGGTATCATGGTTGCCAGTAGAGGGTCCCACATTGGTACAGCCACCTCGGGTTGGTGGTGGGAGGCTCAAGTTTCCAAAGGCTGGGAACCTGGTGGTGGCAGATCAGGCAGATCAGGCAGATCAAGCAACACATGGAATCCAGTTTTCCAAAGCTTTTATTGTTCATGGCATGTTAAATGGATGTAGGTGGCAAGCGCTTCCCCCGCCAAAAGCTAGGGGAGCCTAATTTTATAGGAAAGGGAAAAGGGGAGGGAATAACTTAATTAGCTATGCCCCTGGCCTTTTGATAATTCATTAATATTTAAATCTCTGGAGGTGGAGACTTGTTAATCAAGCCCTCTACCTGTGTCCTACGTGACTGAAGGTGGCAGGTTAAATGAAGTTACCTCGTCCAAGGCCCAACAAAACACCAACTCACATACAAACACAATTAGAATGCCCAATCTCAGGATCATTTAGATTTGCATTTCCCTGATGACTAAGGATTTTGAGCATTACTTTAAGTGCTTCTTAGCTTTTATATATTTTGAATATTAGCCATCTATTGAATTTGTGGTTAGTGAAGATTTTTCCCAATATGTAGGTTGAAAATTTGTCTTATTGGCTATGACCTTTGCCCTACAAATGCTTTTCAGTTTCTTGAGGTCCCATTTATAAATTCTTGATATTAGAGCCTGAGCCATAGGAATTCTGTTCAGAAAATTAATCCCCCTTCCCACACGTTTGAATCTCTTTCACACTTTCACTTCTATTAGATTCAGTGAATATGGTTTATTTTTTAATATTTTTTAAATTGGATATTTTCTTTGTTTGCATTTTAAATGTTTTCCATTTCCAGATCTCTCTTTAGGAAACCCCCCTCTCCCATCCCTCTCCCCCTGCCTCTGTGAAGGTGCTCCAAGAACCATCCACGCCTCCCATTTTCCCACCCTGGTATTCCTCTACACTGGGCACTGAACACCCTACCTGAGTTACATTCCAGGCCTGTAACTTCATTCATCTCTGACAACAGCTACAAGGCAAGGGACAAGATGAGTCTCAGTAGTCAGTTTGGCTGCTACAAGATTGGTCCTTGAGAATGGCTGACAGAATGCTTTCAAGACTAGGGATGTCTATCTGAAAGAGAAAGAAAAAAGGTCTCAGTCCACACTGCATACTCAGGAAAGTTTAGTCGATGAAAGGCAGATGTCAAGCTGTTTTTCACCTACACAAATGGCAGTAGTAGAAGCCAGGTTAATGTACCTGGCTGATAGCATTTATCAAGAGTCAAGCACTGTACTAAGGACCTAAAATTAAGTAAGCCCCAGGCTCCTTCCACAGAATGGACAGATGTATAAGAAGACTTATATCACATGATGGTGATTGGTTTCCTTTGTATTTACAGGTATCCCCTCTGTGTCTGTATGAGCTTAGAAAGAGTTGACCAACAACAGTGAGTAACTGAACCCCCTCCCTCAATACTTCTCAGGCTGTTGCTTAAAAGCCCTGGTTTCACAGCACCAGTTTGGGGAGTCAGGGGATTGTTTCCATCACACATGAAGTTTCTGACTCACTGTTAATCTCAGAAATCATATCTGTTCCAGCGGACCTTCACAAGACTGGAGTATCAACTGGAAGAAATACTTCCTCAATGCACTCTGAAATCTACTGTGGTTAAAGATCAACATCAACCATCTCTCGCTCTCCCTTCCTAGCTTTGCACAGGCATGCCATCCATTAGAGGCATGTGACCTTGGCTTCAGACTCCATCCAGGCAGGATAGACTGAAGCTTCATCTCAACACTGGTCAGCTGGCTTTAAATGGTGATTCCTTCCTCCACCTCTGCCCCCAAGAGTATCTTCTCAATTTGGCATTTCATCATTAGGCACTTCATGCCTAATCTGCATGGTTATCCTAAATGAGAGGTGATAGATCTCCTCCAAACCTGACAATTTGTGATTCTAGGACACAATCTTGAACCCAGAAGAGTACTGCATGGGTGCCTTGTAACCTAAGAAAACAGGCATGCCATCATCACGCACCTGAACCTAAAGGTCTCCAGTAACTTCTATCTTTGGTTTGGGATAATCTCTTTCAATGAAAACCCACAAAATTTGGAAGGACAAAGATTGAATGTAGGGACTGGAGAGAAGGCTCTTCCATTAAGAGCATTTGTCTATCCACAAGAGGACCCAGAGGGCAGTTAACAATCCCATGCCCTCTTCTGGCCTCGGGAGGAATTGCATGCATGTGGTGCACAGACATCCAGCAGGGAAAGATACATATAAATAAAAGAAAACAAACAACAACCCTCCAAAACCAAGCAACACCACAAAAGCTCCAAATGTGTCTCCACACTAATATTACCTAAAAATAAAGCCACATCTCAACATGTGTGGGAATTCTCAACATGGAAATTTGGGAAGTCTTTATCTAGGAAGTCATTATTTCAACTTTATAGTCATCCCGTGGCTGTGTTTCAAGGAAATGAGAGGCAAATAGCTCTGGATTTCTTTAAAAAAAAACCCTGAATGAATACTCTTTTACTAAGAGGCTTTAGAACAATACAATTGTGAATCTCATTAATTTTGTTTGCAAGACTATTTCAGGACCATGTGAATACCTGCACCATACTTTAGGGGTATCTAAATATATGACCTAAAAGATACAGTATGGATACATTTTTCATCATTAAGTGGGAATTCACAGAGTAGACCATGATGTAAATGACCCCTAAAAACTACTGTGTAGAACTGGCTGGCCGTCTGGGAATTCACAATGTAGTCTGAAGCTATAATTCACAATGGTGCCTGGAGCTCATAGAGATCCATCTGTGTCTGTGAATTCAGGGATACAGGAATGTGACAACACACATGGTGACAAGAGCTGTCAAAATGTGAAGCTTTGCCACTGATTTTTTAAATTCACAATATGCAGCCATTTCTTTTATCAGCTAGATCAGTATAGCCAATGCATATAGCCACAGCAAAATACCAAAATAATGACCAGAACAAAAAAAAAAAAAAGAAAAATAAACTTCAAAACCCCAAACCAGTGGAACAAAAAGCCTAAACCTCAACCCCCCTCCCCCAAAAAAACCCAAACCAAAATCAAACAAACAAGCAAATAAACACAAATCATTATGAGCAGTGTTCTCTTGCTGCAGTTTAGCAGTGGTGAACTAAACCGTGTGGCCAGCCTTGAAGGCAGGGTATAAAGGCAGTTTCAGAGGTAATAGGCTATGGAGATATTCATTGCTATGTCACTCTAGGGGCTTTTTAGGTAAAGCCTTCCCAAGGCTAAGGATCAAACGTATTATAGGCTTTTGCTCAAAGACTTTTAACTTTAGTTAACTCATCTCCTTTAAAGATTTTCACACTGCAGATCAAAACTAGTATTAATTTTTACTCTTCAACTTTTTCTCCTGAATGCTGAGCATCTATTGATGTGTTTCTGCTTTCTATGAAGCCCTGCATGATCCAAGCTCAGCAAGAGAGGTATCCTGCACACCTCTGTGTAGAAACACACTTGCCCTGCCAATCTGGACCCTCACGTTACCTCTTCTCAAATATTTCCATTCCTAAGAAGATGAACATCTTCTTGATGTACACCAATAATTTTGTAACATAATATATAATATATACCATATAACATAGAATATAATTTCTAGCATCCTAAGTGTTCTTCATGCTTTGTCCTGGATAACTGTAGCTTTCCTCCTGCTTTTTCAGACACATCCAGCACACAGCAGCACTGACCTGGATATGCTATTGCTTCCTCGGCTGTGAAATGGTTGTTGGCCTAATTCTCTGAAAGCTTTGTTCATTCCCAAGTAGGCCCTTTTTACATTAGTTGCAAATCATGAAGTTTCTTAGGTTCTCGGCTTGAAGTATAATAGCAGCTCTTACTGTCCCCACACAGGTATGTCTAATAATGACTTGGTCCTGACCTATAACATTGAGAAATGAATAATGGCAGTTAAACAGTTGCAGCAGTAGAATTCTCTAAAATGCTATTTCACAGAAAGTTTTACAGTTACACTTTTCAGATGATCCCTCTGAAACTCTAATATGTCATCATTTATCAAAGGCGTTTTAAGACTGGAGCAGAAATCCTAAGTTCTGTCTGTGACACTGGGTTTAACTTAATTGTGGATGATGCACTTCATATCCTGGACACATCCTTCATGCCACACACAATGGACAGCAAGTATGTAGAAGAGTCCACAGTATGTCATGCTCCATAAGTTTAGGAGCACCCATCTTGAAAGAGAGCATAACCTCCTCTGTTATACACTTTATTAGTACACCACATCACCCCCAACTTAGACCATTTGCACACATCCTTGTGGTTCAGATTAACCACATACTACTGATCATTATTCTTTCCAGTGGGATTCATGACTGCATGGTTAATAATTTGTAGTGTCCTTAGGTTCTGTTTTCCAACAAGATTCAGCAATATTGATTAATCTGAGAAGTTGAATTTGTCTTTCACATTGATATTTTGGCCATCTGAGGCTCATGTATGATTCTCATCAGCTGCAGGTACAACACTGGTTGAAAGCTCAGGTTGTTCTTCCTGAAGGTCATGTTTGTTGTTTTTAACCGGTTGTACTGTCATGAGATTCACAAGTGAATCCCATATATGATTCCTTTATTCTTAGCTGGATCTCATCAGAATTTCTGGGTCTGGGAGGCAACATCTTTGCCCTGAATGTAGTTCATCATGCTGCTTCTGGATACTTTTGGAATGGTGCCAGCTGTGCACATGCTTTTAAGCTGATTTCACATTATCTCACAATACTCAACATAGCCCATGAGTGTCAGGGAGTTACCTGAAATTTCCCAGCCAAATAATTGTTTGTTCCTACAGGGTTAATCATTGAATATTCTTTATTGACCTAAGGGATGCTTTTTGGTAATTTATTGATAATTTATTTCTTCTGGCATAATATATAAAGCATTTGCTAGCTGCTCTGTGAGGAAGGATTATATCTTCAGCAGGGTATTCCTGTAAATATGTTGACCATTGTGTGATTTTTCAGCCAATATGTTCATGCCTGTGTGCTAATTCAAGATCCAAAATTTCCATGGGATTATCTTCTGTCCAAAGAGGTCAAATGTGAGTCTGAAGTACTCTCTAAATACTTTCCAGGATCAGTCAATGCCAATGACTCTAGCTTTAGCATCCTAGTAATGGGTAAATACAAACAGGCAGCCATTAGCTGTAAATGATAGAGTTGCTGACTGGGGTAGCTTCAGATACTAACAGGGTCTGCTGCCAAAGGCAACCAGTGATAAAACATGTTACTCAACAGACTTTTTTCCTGAGGTCAGAAAATCTAATTTACTGGTAATAACACCCTGTGGCCAGTGCATAATCTATGATGTTTTTTAACTCCTTGGGGCAAGTGAAAAAAGGAAATAGAGAAAATTCACATATATGCACAAATACACACAAATACACACACACACACACACACACACACACACACACGCACACACTGAATGAATGAATGAATGAATGAAGCAAAGGGCAGAATCTAATAAGTTTATACATAGTTTATACATACAATTATACATGAATGGATACACACGTGCGCGCGCACACACACACACACATGTATACAGACCTACAGATAGACATGTCTATATTCACACACTGAAACATTAGAGCAAAGCTCCAAAAGCAGGTTCCAAGTATTCCACACATATATACATATATCAGTAAACACAATTGGTGGAGAGTAGGAACAATGTTCTAATTCCCTTTAACACAACCTTTACATGGACACACATAGTCCATGGATGGAAGACACAGTTCTCCAGCCACACCACACCATGCTTTATTCTTTCATCCATCATTTATATATCCCAGCAAACTCTTTCAAGCAGTATACAATTAAATGTGAATATGTTTCAGTTTCCTTCCAATAAATGATTATGATAAAAAACAATGTGTTAATACATCATTAGCATTAAAGGAAATAACATTATGTATTAAGGTTAAAAAAAATGAAGTTAATCTTATAAACCCACGTACATCCATAACCAAGCAACTTATTACAGATTAACAAAATGTAAGCAAGAACAGTAAGTTTCTCAGCTAGTTTCCCTTATAGGAAGGGAGCAATTGGCATTTATAAAGAAAGAAGTAGTTGTTTTATTTTTTATCTTTAAAAGTAATCTTGTAAAATTCTTAAAAGAATCACAAATCTAAACATTTATATAATAATCAATCATATCTACCTTAAATCCTCAAAATGCATATCTACTCATTAGCAGTTCTTAGTAAACCATATCAGGAAGCTGAAGTCAAAATAAGGGTATAAGTAATCAATTAACCCCCTTCAACCCTCAGTGAGGGTACTGTAAGCCAGTGCTACCATGGTTTTGTTCTCTGAACACAAAAAGGTCCAGAGCTTTAACTAATAAAAGTACGGCTTTGTGATCTTCATAGTGTTCCCTAAGACTTTTTACTTTAGAGTCAGTAGTAAAAAACATGGCTACAGACCTTCAGTAAAGACTTTATTGTTCCAAAGATTTTCTAAGTGTGGTGGTCATTGTTGACAATCTACATTTTCTTTAGGGTGGGGACTGAATCATGATGTGCTCCACCAGCAAAGTCTGATAGAAATCAAACATTACTATTGTGAATGCCAGAGACACTGTCAGGTGGGGGACAGGAAGCACTGCTAATGTTTTCAAATAACTCATAGATTAAGAGGGAATGTAAGGGCAGGAAGCAGAGCAGTACTTCATAACAGCATAATGTCCTCAGGACAGAGTCTTCATGGCCATGCCACACCAATCCTACCCCTGTGGCTGTGGTAACCCATGGGCTGCATTCTGTAAGTTTTAAGTCTTTTGTCCTTCCTCCTGCATGGTTCTTGGCAAGTTACTTCACACAAGCTGTGAAACTGGAGAATCTCCAGTTGTTTGCCTTTGGCAGAGCAAACGACTAATACAACGAGAGAGGAACTGTCTTCACCTCTAACCTACATTATCTTCAGCAACACTTGTGAATAATATGGGAACCACTTCAACACAGATCAGAAGAGATAATATGATGCTACTGCTGTTTACTCTGTCAGGGTAGCATCATGATAGCATCACAGTATACCATGCTGGATTATCCACAACATATGGACAGCTGAGAAGCATGCAAATGATAGGAAACCCAAAAAAGTTCAAAAATACCGGGGACCTAATTGGTTTTATCCCCTCCTCCCAGCCTGAGCTCTTAATGTCATTTGGAGGACACTGAAGGGATGCTGCAGTTCTACTTCCAAGTCTTTTGAGTAGGTGAGCAACTCCTTCAGCTTCAGCAAGAACTACAGGCATTCCTCAAGTCTTTCCTGCTCTTGTTCAATAGATAATTGTGATTTGGTGGAGGGTTATAAGCATTTGTGTGTTTTTCTGTGCACACACACATATGCACAGATACATACACACTTGTGAACATACAAACACAAGTACATGTGTGAAAACATGCAAGCACACTGTCACCTGTTTAGTTTCCCTATTAATGAAAATGCAAGTGGCAATAACCCGTACTACTGTAGAAAAAAAAGTTAACTTCTGTTGCATGGAGAAAGATCACAGTGTGCAAAGGAGATAAAGAACTCTGGCAAAGTGCACAGACAAGGTGACACTTGGATGTCCTTGTCCTTGTAGCAAAGCCCACTTAGTAAGTTCTCCAGGCTGTATAGTAAAGGCTTGGTTCCCCAGAAAGACCCAGCCCCTTGCTCTCACCCACTGCTTCCCTGTTGCTTCAAGATAAACATTTTTCTCCAAAAGGAGCTCTCTTAATCATGGAATGCCTTACTTCATGCACAAAGCAATGATGTCAGGAAACTAGAAAATTTTCATACAAAATCTTTAATTCCTATAAGGTGATTGTATGAGGGATTTGATTGGCTAACAGGAGGCTGATGATCTCATGACCAAATGATGTATGATTTCATACCACAATATATCACATGGAAGGGCTGGACCACACTGTACATTTTCATTCTTTGACTGATGAACATTTAGATAGTCTCAATTTAGGGCTGCTCTAAGGAATACTGCTAAAACCCAAATGTCCCCTAGTTTTTCTGTGGACAGCCAATTCTCATTCTGGAATCACTGGGTAACCCAGAGACTGCAGTTCAACTTTCTGAAGAATTGTACATGACTTCTGCCAGGGCTCTATCATGCACTGCCAACAGCAATATCTGAAGGGTCCTCATCTCCCCCAAATTTCCAGGAAGTCAATTTTAACACAGTGTGAACAAGGTTGGGATAAAAGGAGCTACTGAGTGCTGCAGAAACAGAGCTATAGTGTATCATGAGCATAAATGGGCTGCACTGCTCTGAGACTGACCTGTTCTCTACATCACCATGGCTGTGGGAATTCTGCTTCTGTTGGAAGCAGCTGCAAGCACACTGCTTTTCAGAATGTTTCAAAGAACAAAATCCAGGCCAAGTTCCACAACCAAGATAACTGAGCCAGTGTTAGGAAAGGTGGAAATAAAATGCTAGCTAGCATTGAGGATGAGAAGAAAACAGGCTGTAGGGGAGAAACAGTAAACCCCTGACCTTCCAGTGAGCTGTTACTATTCACCCACGACAGATAAGGGACACAACTGCCCAGCCAGCCCTTCTGTCTCCCTGGCACCTTGATTTGCCACAGCAGCCTATTAACCTTCATGTACCCCATTCCTTTGGTTTCCACCAAATGATTTTATTGTGGATGAATAGTTTTTTGCCTCTATAAACTCTGAGAACTTTTATATTTACAACTACAGACATTTTGCTCCTTTGTTTCAAGGTGGACATGTAAAAAGTTGGGAGGCTTCAAGCAATGTTCAATGGATACAGAGTGGTAAGAACCTGAGTGGCCATAGCACTTTCTCATCTAAGTTGGGTGCAATCTTTGTTAAAGATGTTCCTTCCATGAGCAAGTGACCATACACACATATGCAGGAAAACACAAACATGTTTATGAGAACTCAGATACAAACACAGACAAATAGACAACCAGGCAGCCAGCCAGACACACATACACACACATTCATACATACAAGCAACCACACCCACAAAAGCCCATGCAGGCAACCACCCCTTCACATATGCTCAGCATGAGTACACAGATGTTCAGCCATCCCTGGGTAAGCACATATATATGAATGTATGGGTGCTCATAAACACAGACAATATTGTACAAAGATCTACACACATGGCCATATGTGCACATGCAGATATACATATACATTTACAAACATACAGACACACATACTGAGAGGCTCACATCCATACTCATACACCCACATGAATACATAAAATCACATCATAAGTACAAGCACAAACAACACACACACATACAAAAGTCACTTGCACGCACACACATAAACACAGAAACACACACACACACACAAAAATGCACCCACACACATCCCTTCATTACCCAGAGAGGCAAACGAGAAGACTGGTTTGTTTCAGCAACCTTTCAACTTCACGAAGAGTTATTGGGTTTTCCGTGCTGTCTACAAGGTTCTTAGATTCAGCCAGGCTCTCCTGCCCTGGCTTACACATTATTTCCCCTTTCAAAACTTTTTGATCCTGAGATATGTAATTCTAAATGGACGTTACAATCTCTGCACAGCAAAGCTGGACCATGCAACAGCAATCATTCATGAACGTCTCCTAACAAAACCTCTAGCTAATTTCAAGTTGATCCATCATAGTCTGCTCAAAAAACCTGCCACAGATGAGTTTGATTTGAACAGAAGGAAAGAAATGTGACCCACAGTCATTATCCAGCAACTTTGAATGGATTGCATTGTAAAAAAATATGAAAAGAGCACCCAGGTCAGTCAGTAGGTGGCTAGGAAGTCTGAAAACAGTGATCAAATTCTACTAGAAAATCCTGTAATCAACAACACTAAAAAATATGGATGTGATGGACCTAAACCACACAAAGACCCAACCAAGAAAGAGAACTTCAGACCAATTTCACTTATGAATATCAATGCAAACATATTCAATAAAATTCTTGCAAGCCAAATCCAAAACCACATCAAAACAACCTGATCCATCAAGATCAAGTAGGCTTCATACCAGAGATGCAGGGATGGTTCAATATATGGTAATCCATCAATATAATCCTCTTTAAACAAACTCAAAGAATAAAAATCACAGGATCATTTTATTAGATGTTGAGAAAGCATGTGACAAAGCCAAAACTCCTTCATGATAAAAGGCTTGGAAAAATCAGGGATCAAGGTCCATACCTAAACCGACTAAAAGCACTATACAGCAAACCAATAGCCAACATTAAACTACATGAAGAGAACCTTGAAGCAATCCCACTAAAATCAGAGACTTGATAAAGCTGCCCTCTCTCCCTACCTATTCAGTATAGTACAGAAGTCCTGAACAGAACACCACTGGTAATGCACTAAGATCAAGAATTGAAAAATGAGACCTCATAAAATTGCAAAACTTCTGTAAGCCAAAGGACACTGTTAATAGGAAAAAATGCAACCAACTGATGGAGAAAATATCTTTGCTAACTCTACATTTGAAAAGACAGCTATTATCCAATAAATACAAGGAACTCAAGAAGCTAGAATCAAGAACCAAATAACCATATTAATAAATGGGGTACAGAGTTAAACAAAGAATTCTCAACTGAGGAATACCAGATGACTGAGAACCACAAAAGAATGTCAAATGTCCTTAGTCCTCAGGGAATTGCTAATCGAAACAACCCTCAGATTCCACCTCAAACCAGTCAAAATGGCTAAGATCAAAAACTTAGGTGATAGCAGATGCTGGCAAGGATGTAGAGAAAGAGGAACACTCCTCCATTTTTGGTGAGTTTATAAGCAGCTACAACAACACTGGAAATCAGAGTGGCAGTTCCTCGGAAAATTGGACATAGTAGTCCCTGAGGATCCATCTTTACCACTCCAGGGCATATAGCAAAAAGATGCTCCAACACAGAAGAAGGACACAGGCTCCACTGTGTTCATAGCAGCCTTATTTATAAAATCCAGAATCTGGAAAGAACCCAGATGCCCTTCAAAGAGGAATGGATAATGAAAATGTGGTACATTGATACAATGAAGTACTACTCAGCTATTAAAAACAATGACTTCATGAAATTCTGAGGCAAATGGATGGAACTAGAAAATACCATGCTGAGCAAGGTGACCCAGTCACAAAGGAACACACATGGTATTCACACACTGATCAATGGATATTATCCCCAAATCTCAGAACACCCAATATATAATTTGAATACCAGATGAAGCTCAAGAAGAAGGAAAACCAAAATGTGGATATTTTGGTCCTTCTTAGAAGGGGGAACAAAATACTCATGAAGGAGAGACAGAGAAATATTGTGGAGCAGAGACTGAAGAAAAAGCTATCCAGGAACTGCCCCACCTGGGGATTCATCCCACATACAGTTCCCCACCCAGACACTATTGTTGATGCCAAGAACACTTTCTGACAGGAGTCTGATATGGCTGTCTCCTGAGAGGATCTGCCAGAGCCTGACAAATACAGAGGAGGATACTTGCAGCCAACCATTGCACTGAGAATGGGGTCACAAATGGAGGTGTGAGGGAAAGCACTCAGGCAGCTGAAGGGGTTTGCAGCCCCATTGGAGAGGCAAAAATATGAACCAACCAGAAGCCATAGCTCCCAGACACTAAACCACAAACCTGTGTACACATGGAGGAAGCCATGACTCCAGCTGCATATGTAGCAGAGGATGGCCTTGTGGAACACCAATGGGAGCAGAGGCCCTTGGTCCTGTGAAAGCTCAATGCCCCAGTGGAGGTGAATCACAGGATGGTAAGTAGAAATGGGTGGAATGGTGGGAGAAGGGGACACACACTTAAAAGCAGGGAATGGGAAAATGGTATAGGGGGTGTTCAGAGGGGAATCCAGGAAAAAGGATAGCATGTGAAATGTAAATAAATTATCAAATTTTAAAAAACAGAAGAGAAGACAACATTGATGTCTGTTACAGAAACTTGTGGCACAGACTCATGGAAACTTCTTAAAGAACTATTCTGTTCTGTCAGGTCCACTGTGAGATCACTTGAATGTCAGCTACCTCCATCTTTCCCCATGTGTTCTCTGCTGTTCCTTGCCCAGCATTATAAGTTTAATATGGAGCAAGAGAACCCAGTTCAAAGTAGCAAGGGTATGCCATATACCAGGCTGGGTAGTCCAGGATACAGCTTGAACTCATGTAATTCTTGAATCCTTAGTTCATAGAGATATTTTCTTTTTGGTACAAACCCTATGACAGGCTGAATATTAAATTCAGGATGCTTCATTTACAACATGAGAAGACAACGATGAACATGCTGAAAATGACCAGCAGGATGTGTGATGCCATAGAGAATTGCAAGAAGCTGATTGAAGAGAACTATTCCTACAGGTGAGTCACTGACACAGTTGAGACCACTCCACTAGGCAGGGGATGTTCTGCCCTTCTAAGACTTTAAACAAATGTCAGGGCTCTGATTCTATACTGTCTGCCTTTAACAGGAGGCCTGCCTCTAGGCAAGGGTCTTGGATTTGTACCCTTTGAACTCAGTTGTCCTAGGTTTGAACAGTGTCTCAGACAATCCAATCATTATTCTTCCCAACTCAGGATTCTGTTGATAGAAAAGATTTGCACCATGATGGGAATATTAATCAAACCTCAGCCCCTAGAGCTCAGACAGGAAATGTATAGTTCTGGGATCCATGAGACACATGGAAAGTTTGCATATATTTGAAACTCCTATCCACTCTCAGAGGGGATTTGTCCTCTAACTGCTGATGGTTTTCTAATACCACAGACATATAAGCACCCATTTGGACGATGGTCTCTTCCTTGAAGTACATGAAACCCTCTTGGTTTCAGGGTTTTCAGAAGTACTTTGAGCCTTGTGGAATGTGGCTTGTCTCTGGATTTGACACGCTTCTATTTGGTGCTGAGAAGTAAACTGTGGCCCCTAGGCTGCATCTGTCTGTGGATCAGGGTCCTTGCAGGGAGGATGGTACTTGGAGGAGTGTTGGGAAAATTGAAGTTGGCAGGAAATCATGGTTTTGGGTTGTTTGTTTAGCAGCAGGCACTGCCATCTCCTGAGTGAGTGTACTCAGCTGAAGCACTAAGTAAAGATGTAGTGGAATAAGAACAGAAAGCTACTGGGGGAGCAGATTGAACTGCAAGTGTGCTGTGAGGAAGCAGTGTAGCTCTGTGCGGAGGCCAAGCAGGTTGCAGCAGGTAGGATGTGGTATCAGGGTCTGATTGCCCTCATGTCTAACCATAAACATGGACAAACCCATGTATCTGTCCACAGACTTATCCTGCTACTCACCTATGTCTCATTTAATTCTTCACTTATTTAGTCATTTACATTCTATGCAAGTAGCCTCTTTCATAAGGTTTGGTAAGCAAATGTTCCTGCTCTGCATGAATCTGCAGCTCATGAGGGAGATAGACTGATCACACTTCAAGCACCTACATGCCACTAAGTTACAGGAATGCCATGCGGTATATTCTCTTTACAGTAGCATGGATCTTACAAGGAGGAAATAAAGGGCCATTGCTCACTTGCTTTATGGGAATCTCAGGCAGGAAGCAATTTTCAAGGTTGAGAGACAAGGGAAAATGCCAAATGAATAGTTCTAATTATTGTCTTTGGGAGTCTTTGGTTCTTTTTCCTTTTCCTTGTATCGCAAGATGGTCAGTCACTTCTACACTATGTAGGTCTAGGGACACAATGACAGAGCCTGAATAGCAGCTTGTCAGCCATGTTTTCGTGAGTGCTGCTGGAGAGTTCATTCCTGGCTCTTGAATTCTGAAGCTGGCTGCATGAATTGGAGTTTACTGCTGTGAGCTGAAACCATGACCAAGGTAATTCTTTCAAGGACATTTAATTGGGGCTAGCTTAAAGGTTAGAGTCTTAGTATTTTATCATCAAGGCTGGGACATGGAAGCATCAAGGGAGGCATGATGTGGGAGTAGCTGAGAGTTCTACATCTGCATCTGAAGGCTGCAACTCGAATATTGACTTTCAGGTAGCTAAGAGGAGGGTCTTAAAGCCCACAACCACAGTGACACACCTACTCCATCAGGGCCACACCTTGTAATAGTGCAACTCCCTAGGAATAGCATACAAACGCCATCACACTGGGGATATGGGAAAGGGTTTTGACAAGCTGAGGGTTGTTGTGAGAGATTTGACCCTACAAGAGAAAAATTACTCCAATCATATCAACCAAATATGAACAAGAAATGTGCTTCCTAATCCTTTGTCAGCAGGAAGGATGACTGAGAGGGTGGAGGGTCTCACTTGGGACGTTTGCATTGGATAGCCTAAATTCCATTGCTCTTCTTACATGATGAATTACTCATTGTTTCTGATCACTTATGTTTTCTGAGGTGTGTGTGTGCATGTGCGTATGTATGTGCATGTGTGTGTGTGTGTGTGTGTGTGTGTGCATGTGCGTATGTATGTGCATGTGTGTGTGTGTGTGTGTGTGTGTGCATGTGCGTGTGTATGTGCATGTGTGTGTGTTTATGTCTGGATTTATGCATCTATGCAATTTTGTGTGCTTCTATAAACCACGTTTTATGAGAAGCGTATAATTGCTGTTCAGTTTGCATTCTAGAAACATGCAATATAGCAACTCATCATTTTACATCTCCACTAAGGTCCCTAGAACAAAAGGACACATAACCTACTATAAAGTGAGATTTTCAAGTGACTGAAAATCTTTTGATCCACCTTGAAGTACTTTGGAGTAAATTAACAAAAAATAGTTAATGGGGGTGAGTTAAAGGCTGCAGTGTCATGCACCTCTGCCTGAGAGTCACCAAGGCTGGCCTAGGGTTTATGTCCTACAGCCATTGTGAGGTAGACAGTCTGCTTGATGGCATGCTTTTATATTGCTGAAACTGAGGTGCTTATTGGAAAATTCTAGGCTCTATACTTTAAGGCCATGGCAGAATTTCACGTGGTAATGGGTGTCTTTAATTCTAGGCTCAGGTAGATGTATCCCTGTCTTCCAAGCCAGCCTGGGCTATATAACCTTTGCCTCAAAACAGTCAAAATGCACTGGTGGGATGTGTCAGCAGGGGAAGTTGCTTGCAACCTAGCTGGTAATCAGTTTTTGTCTCCAGAAGTCACAAGAAAGGAGAAAATTGATTCACAATGTATCTTTTGGGCTGGCCTGTCCTTGACCATAGGTCTTCCTTCTCTTTCCACAGGGTCATACTCACATGGAACTCACCTAAATTTGTCATTAATTGCTAGGAGATAGGGTTGATAGGGAAGGCACCTGACACAGAGCTAACCAGATGTGGGGTCTTTGTAGTCAAAGCATCTTGAAAGGCTGGAACTCTTTCTCCCAAATAAGATTGAGACAATTGCATGCACCCAGGTCTTCCCAGGCATTGACTATCCCTGGCCTCAATATTTCAAAGACACCAAACAACCAAAACAGATGCTACTGTTTATGAAACTAAGCAAATCACATACAGTAACAAAAGGTCCAGGACTTGATCCCAGGGTGATATTTTCACCCTCAGTTCACTTCACCATAAACCTGTCACCATGGCTACACATTCACTGTGGTTTCTGACTCCAAAATCAATATCACTTCTTGGATATTTATTTGTAGACAGAACTGGCCCTGAAACTGGCTCTGCCTTTTAGGGATATGAGTCATGGACGTGACAGGTGTACTAAAGATTCATGTGATTACTGATTGACCTTGCCACTTCCAAACTCTGTGACCTGAAGCAGATGCCCTAACATTTCAAGGACCCTGTTTGCTGAACTTATTGTTAATCTCCACATTGTGGGGACCTTAAAACGAGTAGTGGCTTCAAGAGTGGTAGAAATCTTAGCCCTCTTTCAGCCTCCTTGCTTGGCTTCTCAGTCCCAACACTATGGATGTAATTAAACAAGCTGAGCATATTCTAGTTTCATAATCCACATTGAAATTTGGTATGAACACTGGTCAGACTTCATAACCACCAGGAGCATGTGGCCTCCCTTTCCCCCTTTGGCTCCTACTGGGTTCCCTCTCTATTTTTTCTATTTTCTTGCCTGATCTGAAGTATCACCTTTGAATACTCAGATTTTGGGTAATTTGCCTTGGCTTGAGACTCTGGGTATGGGCTCTGTCTCTATTTAGGACTCTGTGTATCAAGCTAAGTTCTTACTAGAGCTGTTTCCACCTCTCCAGCACTAGATACTTTCAGGAGCGTCTAGCCGTCATAGATGGGTGGCTCTCTAGAGCTTAGATAGGAGATATGACTGAGAAGAACACCCTGCCTCCTACAGACCTTTCTCTGCTGAACAAACTCCATGCCTAGCTTCAAAATGTAGACTTGGGCCCCCACCACATCTGTCTGGACTGTAGCTTCCCCTCCAGTTTAGTGGAGCAGGGACCTTGAATGAGTCCTATTGTTTCTGACCATCCACTTAAGTGGAACTTAGGTCCTTGCTGATTATGGGCAGTGTGCTCTTCTCTGCATGGCTGATGGTCAATGTGATCGTGCTGGTGCTGCGGGTGCACTCAGGGCCTTGGTCCTATGGTCCTTCACCCCTGCATCAGCCCATGTTTGTGTTCTAAGTGCCACTGTGTGACATGGCAGTAAACAAGATGCTGGGCAATTTTCAGACATTCCAATCGTTCCCTATGCCTATCAGCAAATCCAGAGTCTACAGGAACTGCTGCCTGACCCAGGCAATCATTTATGTGAAGCCTCTGCCTCCATGGTCTTCTTTGTGCTGGTCTAGACATGGTAGGTGCTGGCTATGGTACTGGAGTGCCAGTTGTCTTGAGGACATTTCTTCTTCCACTCAAGCCACATTACCCTGTGCTTGGGGAAGTGCTGGTGGTGCTGGTTATGGATGCCTTCTGCTTGGATTTCTTCTGGCTCCAGTTTGCTGGCTTTGGGAAGTTCATGCAGAACTATCCGGGAACTTGGTTCTTCATCCAGATGGCCCAAAAGAATTACTGAGATTCTTAATTGGATTAAGTTTATATTTTCATCAAATCTAACCTCACTAGTATCCTGAAAGAGAAAAAGACAATGGGACATTAAAATCTATTCCAGGGCTTGCCAGCTGGGTTCATAGCAGCACTACAGACAACCATAAAATTGACAAAGATAAGTGAGGTCACACAGGAGTCATAAGAGCATCCTGCTCCTTTTGTAGAGTACTTCCTAGGGTCTTATCACACCCATACACCCACAGACACATATGCACTGGAGAAGAGTCAACTGTTCAACATACATTGCTTTTGTCACTCAGTTTGCACCAAATATTAGAAGTTCCAAAATGTAGAGGCATTTGAGGATATCAATGGGACACATTGGGTGGAGGTAGCTCAAAAATATGTGTGACAAGAGTAAACTGATTGAGAGTCAGAAATACAAGAGACTTTTCTAGACCAAAGTAGTAGCCTGATGAGAAAATATGAATAATAAACTAGTCCAGTGAAACAGAAAAAATGGGGCCTGGAAACAAGCAATGCAGCATTAGAAAAAGAACAATGTGCCTACCACAAGGGAAAGGACATTGTAAAAATAAGATCCTTAATTGGAAGAAAACACACTCAACTCCTATGGATAAAAAAATAGCTTTGCCCTAGATTGCATGCTCTAAGCTCTGAGGATCCTAGGGTAACACTTAAAGTTGGGGAAAGAGCAACTGACTTCTGAATAGACCCATGGTAACTTTTAAGTCCTGAAGAATCCCATAGGCCAACTGATGTTGAAATCAAAAGATTTCAGTCCAAGCGGAAACAGGAATGCAACCTGTCTACCACTGGACCAGCAAATATTCCACTGAATAGGGAAGAGAATCACATGTCACGGGTGTGTCAGATTATCCCTACCCACTGTAGGCATGAGAATTTTTCCATATACTGAAAGTTACTATCATCTTCTCTGATAATGAGCCACAGCCTTCCAGATACTCAAAAGAGGACTCTCAAAAAGTATAGTCTAGCATTCTAGTTTGCACATCCACCCAGTTCTATCAGCATGCCTGCTCCACTCCCACACCTCATAGACCTCCTGTATATCAGAGCTCTGTGGTAATCGGAGACACATGTGAGACACCTGCCAGAATATGCACCCAAGCCTGGATAATCACAGAGCCCAGCTGATTCAGGATGTATCCCCACTCTCTGAACTCCATAATCCTTCAGGTCTAAACCTCCATCTGCAACTGGGGTAGATCCTGATACTGGATCTCCAAGCTTGCTTGTCTCCCAGGAGATCTGCTCTAACCAGGGACATAGATAAGAAACCCATCGCAATACCTATGCCAGCTGAGAACCCTGCAGAATCCAACATCAATGGCATCTATCCTGCTCTGCTTGATCCAAATGGTTCTTCCAGTTTTCACATTCCTCTGCAACTGAGTAAGATCCTCCCCTTGTAACACAAAGCCTGCCTGTCTTCCATTATGTCTACCTATCCAGGGAAACAGAAGGATTGTTATAATCAGTATCACTGCGAAGAAATAAAGAAAATCTTTCTATAATTCAATGAAAACAAAGACACAGTATACCCAAAATTTTGAGACACAAGAAAAGCAATGTTAAGGGGGAAATTCACAGCACTGAGTGCTTTCATACTCAATCTGGGGTCATCTACTCCCAGCAACTTAACAGAACACCTGAGGTCTCTAGGACAAAAAGAAGCAAATCTATCTAAGAGGAGTAGATAGCAGGAAATACTCAAACTTAGCACTGAAATCAACCACATAGAAACAAAGAGCTAGATACAAAGTGTCAACAAGATCAAGAGCTGGTTCTTGGATAAAATCAACAAGAAAGATAAACCCTTAGCCAAACTAAATAAAGGGCACTGAGACAGTACCCAAATTAACAAAATCTGAAATGAAAAGAGAGACATAACAAAAACAGGAAATTAAAAATTCATCATGTCTTACTAGAAAAGCTTATACTCAACACATCTGGAAAATCTAGATGAAATGGATGATTTTATAGACAGATACCACATACCCAATTAAATCAAGATAAGGCAAACTAACTAAACAGTCCAATAACCCCTATAGAAATAGAAGGAATCATTAACAACCTCCTAACAAAAACTTCCCAGCACAAATGAGGCTGTTGTTTCTCTAATCTGGAATGAGTTTGCACAAATCATCTTTTAGGCTTTAAAGACAGGTGATATTGGCTCCAACACTAGCACTTCCAGATACCTCCAAACCTTTTCATCTACAGGCCCATGAAACAAAAGCTACTGCAAAGGGTGTGGAACCACACATTTTAGGCCATGGAATCACAGTGTACTACACCTGTCCAAGCTATTGGACCATGTACTGTCTGGCTTGTCCACTTTTCTAAGAGCTGTGGTGGCTACCAGTATTCTAGTGAAAGAAGCAGAGAAGTTAACTCTGGGTTAGCATCTTATACTTACATTCACCCCATGCAGTTGAGGCTCTTCTCAAAGGAACATGGGAACCCTGGCTGTTTAATGCACATGTGAACCATCCTTGAGTCTGGTTTGAAAACGCTCCTGGCATCAATCTTGCTAACATCTTGCCAGCTGATGACCCACAGATGCTCATCTGTAACTGCATTTGAAAACAAGCATAGTGAAAGAGATCAGTCTAGACCTAATAGAAACCCCACATTTCATGTAAGATTCTGATGCAATGCTCTAGATGGGTGGGAAATCTTCATTAAACATGGACCCAGGTATACAGGGGCTTCAGCAGTTATTGTAACTGAAACAGTTTGGACCCAAGAATTATAGCCCAAATATATGGTGGAAAACAAAGACCTGTTATCAAATATCAGGACACCACTATGCTTTAGTTACTGCATATGTAGATCTATAGGGAAAAGTGCTTATCATGGCTGGCAGGAAGGACATTAGAAACAAAGAGGGATTCTTGGCTCTCCTCCAAACTATTTGCCTTCCTTTATGAGTTTCTTGCTTTCAATTCTGAGGACATAGACTTAATGACTCCTTCAGGGCCAGAGATAACATGGAAGTGTGCTGTGTGGAACCAACAGGGCTCTGTGAGGAGGCCAGCATGAAGATCTATGACCTATGTACCAAGCAGCAATAGGTACGATGCATGAAGCATCAGGGGCAGGTTGCCCTCATTACTAATAAACAGAGTCAAGCCCATAGAACCATCCTCCACCTTATCCAGGCACTCTCCTATGTCTCATCAAGTTGTTTTGTGATCATTTACAAAACTTTCTGTGGAGTTCGCCTCTTTCAAGAAACTGCATGATTGGCAAGCAACCCCTCCTACTCAATTACAAACTGCAGTTCATTAAGATAGATAGGGTGAACACACATTACATACCCACATGCCATTATGTTACAGGGGTTCCTTTTGTGTGCCTCCTTGACTGGAGCACAGAGCTTTGAGTGATGTAGTCAGGGACTGCAGCTCATTTGTTGGTAGGGGTCATGTGAGGTCACAGGTAGGAAGCATTTGTAAGTCTTGGAGTCCAGTGAAATTTCAAAATGTGTGGTTCTCATTGTCTATTTTCGGGGGGGGGTTCATTTTGTATATTTTCGCTCCCTTTCCCCCTGCATTGCAAAATGGTCTCTTAACCCAGCCTAGACCTTGGTTCACAGTGACAGAGCCTGAGTAGCAGCTTGTCAATCCTTTTTCATGTCAATGTTGCTAGGGTTCTCTCCTGGAGCTTCTATTCAGGAGCTGAGTGGATGAACAGGGATGTGTGAAGAAAGGCTTCTCTCTGGCTCAGGGTTAGTGGGAGAGATGTGAGGCTTCAAGAGAAAGCTTTCTCCAACTCTCTCAACCTAGTCTGCAGAAGAAGCTGCTCACTAAGCATTTTTAGTCCCTAAGGGATGGATAGCAGACTCCTGGGTCTCACTTGAAACATCAGCTTTTCTACATTCAATGGTTTCTCCAGTCTTGAGGTCTCCTTATTGTTTCCTGCTCACTTATGATTTCTGGTGAGTCTGGGGGAGGGGGATATGCATGTCTGTGCCAATATGTATATTGGTGGGTTGCTGAGAGGCCAGTTAATTACATGTGGTTTTGTAGTCTTTCTGCAACACAGTCCCTTTAGCCCAGGTCTCTCGCTGAATCTGAAACTTCCTGTTTTGGTTAAGCTGTCTGACCACATCTTTGAATCTTCTGTCACCTCCCAGCAGAGCTCCTGGTATTGTCTGGTCTCAAGTCACTGCTACAAGGGTAAAATACTCATAGAGAGGAAGAACATGGGAGCTCTCTCCACATTTTTACAGATTTTATTGTTTTGGGTTTTGTTGTTGTAAAAATCAGTTTATTAACATGGACGAAGGCAATGCTGTCTGTTCCAGGTGTCAGACACACAACTTGGCCCACTGTGTTTTCTCATGAGCTTTCTTGTCATTAGCCTGAAATCCTTAGGGACAGGGAGGAGGGTGTTGGTGACCCAGGATGGGTCTTATCCTACAAACCTAGGCTCCACATAACCCACAGGTGAGTTTTTCCAACCCAATAAACCTTTATTAAACAAACAGAACCCATGTTGCCAATACTTAAAAGTAAATAATTTCATATTTAGCCCAGCCAACCCTTCCCAAATCTTGCCATATGACCTCAGATTCCCTTTCCTAGTCCTTCCCTCATTCATTACAACTTCCTAACCCTGGGTTTAGAGGCCCACCCATGTGCAGAACAACCATGAAGCAGACATGGTACTCTTGGAACCAGAGTGAGATATGGGGCACAAAGGGGTGCTCAACAACAGCTAGCTGCACAAGTGAGACCAACGTTGTCTCCAAGGATTTGGCATCCTATTTAAACGACCCTTAGGAACCTGAACACCAGCCTCTCATTCTCAACAGGGAGTATGAGGCTCTTAGAGGGCAAGGGGCAACAGTCCAGGCACCCCAGTGTCACATAGGATGGTTCCGTAGTCTGGTGGGAAAGCAGTGGGTTTGGTTTACTGACCACCGAGGACAACTCACCTGGGTTCTTATAACTGGCCATCTACTGGTCTTCAGAATCCAGTGGCTACAGAGACCAAGCTTCTTCCAGAATCTCCAGGTCAGGGTCCCTCCATGGCTCAGGGACTTTCACACAGCACTCTTCCTCTCAATGCCTACCATATAGTGGCAGCAAGAGGAACAGCTGCATCTCAAACACTCAGGTCATGGGGACAGGAGCCCAGGCTGGAAGTGACCTTCCTGGCTGCTTCTTCAAGTGCCTCTCCCTCTGCTCTAACTCCCCGGCCATCAATGCTACCCTATCACTCTAGGCAGAGGAGCTCCTGATTCTGTGACCACCACCCCTTCCAGCTCTATGGTATGGAGAGGTGTCTAAGGATGTCACTTTTGGAATTATGTAGGACCCAGGTCCTACTGCCTGCTCTATGGTGCCTCACTCAGAGAGGCTCCGGTCCAGCCCTCTCACAGGACAGAAAGCAAGGCTTCCATTTTACTGTTTTGTAATTAGAGTCTTTCATAATAAAGACTAGAGATTGACATCATTAATCTGTAGAAATCCCTCATTTGCTGTCTGAAGTAATCCTCCAAAAATGCAAAGGACATTATTGGACTTGATTTACTCTTTTACAATAGAAAAGACTGTGTACAGGTCTAGACTGTGTACAGCCCTTAAAGAAGAATGTTGCTTTTACATAGATGAAGACAGGGATGGTTAAAGAGAACATGAGGGACAAAGATGAGAGCTCGTACAAGAATTGGTTTTCAACCCCTTCATGACTGTTAACCCTACTTCCTTTCATTTTAAGACCATTAGTTGGGATATTTTTACTTGTTCCTTTTGGTTTCTGGGCCTTACATAGGCTGACTAACTTTGTGAAACAACAGGTAGATAATTTGATAGCAAAATCTATTCAGATACATTATGGACCTCTTCAAGTGTAATGTGGCTTATGCTTCGTTACTGGTTCCCAACCAGTCAGAGCTACACAAAGAATTGTTTTTATGATGTGGATAGTGTGACACACTTTGTGGATCCCAAATTCATGCTGAAAAACACATCTATGCTGTATATTTGTTGTCATAAATTCAGCTATGTTAAAATGTACTACTCCTTGGATGCTCATGATGAAAAAACAGAGGAGAATCATAGGAGTGTTTCTCTAATATATCCCAAGAAATAAAATTAATTACTAAGGGAGTATCAAAAAAATTAGTAACCACAGAGCTATATGCCTCTTGTTTCCTTGAAAGGTAGCATCACTTATAACTGCACAGTAGAGATCATGAATTCCAAGATCATCTGGCAGATGTTAGGATTTTTGTTTGTTTGTTTGTTTTTGTTTTGGTGGTGGTGTTGTTCTACTGATGACGAATTTTGTTCTCTTGGCCTGGACAATGTATTTGATGTTTTTTTTTTTAAATTTGGTTAGGGTGTTGTTTCTGTTTTTGCATTATTTCTTTTATATGTATGGGTGTTTTACCTGCTGTGTGTCTGTACACTACATGCATGCAATTCTCTCAAGGCCAGAAGAGGTCAGTGGATTCCACCTGGAACTGAAGTGACAGAGGATTGTTAATCATCACTCTTAAGGTCCTCTGAAAAAAAAATTATCAAATGAATCAGCCATCTATCTAGCCCCTGCCTGGACTTTACTCCTTATTTGTGTGCTGTATCAGCTGCACTGGATCACACCCAACCAAAGAGAGAAGATTCTTGAGACCTATAGGTTCACATACTTGGGGCAGGCATGTTCAATGTTTAAACTCTGAGGCGTCCAGGTAGGGTATTAGAGTGGTTTTTTTTTTTTTATCATGCCTCAGGATCTCTTATTGTCAGGGTTGGAGCAGATCTTTCATGTCTCATCCTGCATGACAGTGCAGATTAGGCTTTATCAGATGAAATGCAGAATTGAGAACACTCTGAGTGGTAGAAGTGGTAAATAAATCATGTTGAAGTGTCATCAAAACAATGTTTAGATTAAGCTTCCGACAAGCCCAGAGGGATGGAGCCTGCAGCAGAGGACACAGGACTGTGGGGTGAATATTTCCATTAAAGGCTAGCAAGTGAGAGGGATGGTAGATGTTGCCTGTATCTTTGCTCTACCTTCTGCTTTTACTCTGGGAAGTGACTCTGATACCAGGACCCTCCCAGCTTCCCTTAAATCTGAGGCTAAAACACAGACAGACAGACAGACAGACAGACACACACACACACACACACACACACACACACACTGTTGTTCATTTTCTACTTGTCTCCAGGGGTTTTACTATCTTCAGACTGGAAAAGGGTGTCTTTGTCAATTTATTTCTACCTCTTCCACCTCCCTTACATTTTAGCCTTTCAGTCACATCTGTTCCCTGCTAAATGCCCCTGACCACCTGCCTGTAGGAGCAGACTCTGTGGCCATTTTTTGATACCTCACACTGTTGCGTTGTTCTTCTTTCTCCAATTCTCATGCCCCTTCCTTTGGTCCGCATTTCTTCCAATGACCTGTACCATCTGCTCTGCAATTAGCCCATGGCATTTTTTACTGACAGGTCAACAAACAATTGAGAACAGGACCTTAACATCAGAACTGCCCCCTACAAATAGATGTTGCACTTTTACCATAGTAGATCCCACAGTATATTAGAAAATGTTTATTCAGATGAGTAACTGATTCTGGTGAATCTCCCCTAAATAGTGTGACTTCTAAGACTGAGGAGGAAGTAATCCTGTGCATCTCAAGACTGGTATTGTCAAAACCGAGAGTAAAAAGAATCACCTCTTTATGAGTAATGGACAGATATACACATGAACTTCAGTATAGGTACAGAGCTTCTTTAGTTCTGTGACTGAGGTGATCAGGTGGTTTGTTGGCTCAACAAGTAAAGTTGTTTTTGCCAACTCTCTAGAGTTTTTTCCCTTATACCTACATGGTTGAAGGAAAGAGCAAACCACCTACCAATTGTCCTCTGATTTTAATGTTGGGGGTGCAGTGAGTTACCCACCACTCCAAACTTTCAGGGTTTTGCTGTTAGGTTTCTTAACTGCACTTGTTTCTTTAATAATTACCACTTTGTCTTAATCCTTAGATTTTCTCACACACTTTTCTACATCTATTTGCTCTATATTTTACTTCTAATTCTCACTGTAAACCTCATTAAATGTGGGCACTACAGATCATTTCATGCAGTCTTAGAATTTCTTTTGCCATATTAATTCATCTTTTACTTTTGAAGTTAGCTTCACTCAAATTTCAAATTGAAAGAATGCAGCCAGTTTTTCTTCCTTTTTCTAGTTTCCATTTATTGAAAATGTTTTTTTTTCATACAATACTTATTGTTTTCAGCTCCACCAACTCTTCTAAGACCCTCTCTCCCTCTCCTTGTATCTGAAATCACACCCTTTCAAATCTCTCCTAGAAAACAAATAGCCATTTAGATAATATTGATAAACCAGCCTTCCTCCATCTTAGGCTTGAAAACAATTTTATACTAAAGAAATATTATGTTCGTTGCTGTTTATGATTAAATACATTTCTCGAATTTCCTATACCTAATAAATAACCGTAACTCAAAGGGCTGTGTACTATGCCTGTTCCAAAATGGCAAAATGCCTTTGTTTCTTCTAAAGATAATTACGACCACATGTTGTTGTGACCTCCTGTGGTGACCACTTTGCTGTGATGTTCACTTTGAAACCATGATACTGTATTATGTGGTTGTTATGATCCACTTGTTATGTTTAGGTTCTGCTTCTTCAACAACATTCCTTTGCCTGGAAGTCAGCATGAAGACTATGTTCTAAACATAGGCAGAAACATGGAAGCAGAAACAGAAGCAGATGTTATGGAGAGACAATGCTTATTGGCTCACTCCTCATCAAGCCTACTTTGTTTTACAGCTCAGAACAATGCCTAGGGTTGGCAACACACACAGTGGGCCAGACCCATCCATATCAATAATTATTCAGGAAACAGTCTGAGTTGCTGTCGGCCACTTTTGTGGAGGCATTTTCTCAATTGAGGGTCTTTCTTCCCAACTGATTCTAGCTTATGACATGTTGACCATAAACTAGCCAGCATATGTAACAATGGTAAATATACTGAGGAAAAAAATCAAGGAAACAAAACCATTCACAGCAGCATAAGAAAGAGACTATTTTGAAGTAAACCTAACCAAGGACATAAAACCCATCTGAAATGAACACTAAAACACTGAAGAAATTGAAGACCACACTAGAACATAGGATGATCTCCCACAACTGGAAATTGGTAAGATTAATATTGTGAAAATGATCATTCTATGAAAAGTAATCTATAAACAAAATGCAATGTGAATAAGGTGCCAATTTTGATTCTTCACAGAATTAGAAAACAATTTTAAAGTTCATGTGGAAGCACAAAAGACATGGCTGGTCGAAGCAGTGGGGAAGAATAAGAACACCATTGAAGGTGACTCAGTACCTGAGTTCAACTTATCCGAGTCTAACTCAGACAAATAGTTATCATCCTTTGGTCTTATTTTGGATTTTAATTTTGGGTATATGCATTTTATCTTTTTTCTTTGAACTGCTAAGTCATTTCTCTCTTTGGGTTGAGGGACTCAATTTGGTTTGGCTTCCTTCCCCCTTGGATTCTCTGTCTCTAAAGTCTGATCCAAATTTTGGGGCCTACTGGATGACCTTGGAGAGGTCCCTCCCTGACCATCATCACTATCTAGAGAAATTAAATCTATATCTTCCTTGGAAGAATCAACCTTTTTTTTTTCCTTTCTTTTTTCTTTCTTTTCACTGTCTTTTAATTTTTTTCACCCTCTTCAACAACCACCACTATCGACAGACACTTTTTGAGATCATATCATTTATCAAGTTCCATTATGTAAAGGCAGTAACTGGGACCTTCTCAGGCCCAAATGGCCTGTAAAATTCTTTAAGTGCATCTCCAACTCTATGCCATCTTTTCTCATCAATAGTTCTTTCTTGAGGAATCCACAGACATGTCTTTAATGAAATAAAAATGACAACAAATGCCGAATTTCACCCTTACTCCTTTCGCCTTTAAAGCATTTCTCATCTGTTCCACATATAGGTCATGCTGACTTATTTCTTGCCCCATTCTCATACTATGACTTACCAGTGTCAGTGCAGCAGGTTCCAGCAGAGACCACCTTTGTTACATTTTTGAATTTCCTGTCAAAGACCCTTCTTTCAATAATGTCCCTCAAGGAGCCTCTTGTTCTCACTGCCCCATATTGCCTGCCAGGTGACCTGCCATGAGGGTCAATCAATGGGTTCTACAAGGAAGAAAGTGGGGATTCAGGGGCAAGAGATGCAAAGAATGAAGACAAGACAGTTTTCTGATCAAGTCTCTTTTATTGAAACACAATTATGGGTATATAAGCACAAGCAGGGGAGTGCAGCTGGAGACACTTAACCACAAGTACCTAGCAGCTGGGGACACTAAACAACAAGTCCAGGGTATGTCTGAGGAAAACAACATGATTCTCAGAGTGTGCTCAGTGGTTGTGGGCTGCTTGCAAAAATATCAGCCTAGAAAAACAAGTCTTTATTTAGGGTGGACAAGGATCAACCTACATATATATGGCCCAAGATGGCTGCAAAGAGAATAGCTGCTTTCTGCTAGGGGTGGGCTCCCAACACCTTTGTATCTCAGTCTGGCTGGAAAGTTGTTGGGAGCCAACCACTAGCAGAAAGTGGCTACCCTCTTTGCAGCCATCTGAGCAATATACCAACACAAGAGACTTGTTTTGCAAACAGCCTACAACAGCTGAGCACACTCTGATAAACATCTTGTTTTGCTTACATATCTTGTTTTGCTGTTTATTGTCCCCAGCTGCAAGGCTCAGATGAAAAGCACCTTCAGCTGTGTTCCTCTGCTTGTCCATGGCTGTAAGCCACCTGGTAAAGGATATAAGTACCCAGAATTTCCTTGCAATAAATGGGACTTCATCAGAGTCTCAATCTTGTCTCCATTCTCTGTGCCTCTTGCCCCTCCATCCCAACACACTCTCTTTCTTGCTAGATAGACCCTGTTCACTGACCTGGACAGACCAGATCAGGAAGTAATTAAAAAGCCCAAGGACTGGGAGAATTTAGACATCCATCTCTGTCTAATAGGTGTGGAATTTCAACATGGTGACACCACACCTGAATAAAGAAAGTTCTTATAAGTGAAGAGTTAAAAGATCACTCTTTCATTCATAAGACTACATTCAATTTACTCAAAAGTGACTGAAACCAAGCAGTCAATATGTACAGTGTATAGGCTTATCAAAATATCAAATCAATTACAAGAACAAAACAACAATAAATCAATAACAAACTTCAAATGAAAACAAGATAAAACAAATAACCAAAGTTAGAAAAACTCAAACCAAAATCTAAACTCTAGAACTGTGGGAAGCAGCATTCTTTGGCTGCTCATTTTGCAGCACAGACTTACAGCCTGTGGCTGGCCTTGGCAACATAGTAGGAAAGCAGTTATTGATGGAAATAATCTTTTCAAGAGAAATGTAAGCAGGTCTTCTCTTTTTGGAGTCTGTGTTTGAAGGATATGTCCTCCCAAGACTGAGCATAAGACATGTTACAGTTTTTGGCTTAAAGTCTGCAAGTTTGTTGACAGATATCCATGAAGTTATTCTTCATCAGGGCAAGAAAAATGTACACTCTGACTCTTCCCTGATGCCCAGCAGTTCTTGATGTGCCTCAGCACTCCCCTGAATTTCTCCAAATGTGTATTCTTGCTGGGCTAGTGGCTAGATGAAATTAAGGCCTATTCATGCCAAAGAAAGCAATATAAAGAAGAAACTGCAGCCCACGATTGTCATGGTGATTAGGGATGAGATGCCATAGTGGTGCATTTGCTGCACACACTCAGTGCACCTCATACAGCAGTTCTCTTGGTGGGAGATCTTGTCCTGGTCTGAACGATGTTTGAGTTTCTGCAGGAACATTTTAGACCTATGGAAGGAAGGGCCAAAGACCTGGTAAGGATTTGTCAGTTCAGCTCTCCCTCCAACACCAGTTCTATTCAGCTGGACAGTCCAGCATGACCCATCAGCTGAGGCCATTCCTTGATGCCCAAGTGTCATAGAGTACCCAGGCTTTATCGTTTTCTCAGCTTTTAAAAACTGCTAGAAACTGAACTGTGAACTACACACTCTACTGGTGTAAAAAAAGTATATTTTTCCAGTAGTCCATGTATATTATATTGAGTAGTAACATTGTAGCAATGTCTGAATTTGAGTTCAAGAAACATGAGAGTTACCTAGAAAACCATGTAGATGTCTTATAAAAAACCTACCAAGAATTGAAGACTATGATTATTTCTCCAGTGCAGGAACCTGCCTGTGTTCCACTTGTCAGTCCCTTTATCTGAAAATACCCAGAGAAACCATCTCCCATGAAATCCATGGGCACTGCTCTGGTCCTATAATCAGCAAGAGTGTGTTAAAGAAAATTACTCCACTGAACTATAAGGTGATGGTCATGATGAAACAGAACATACACCTGTATGTCTATGGGTTTTGTAGGGCACACTCTCAAACACACAAAATATACGTGTTCACACAATAAGAGCATGGTATATTGCAGTGATCAGTTTAGTTTCCCAGTTACGGCTAATATAAAAATTGCCCAGTATATTTTTCAGGTATAAAAATATCAAATCTTGAATGGGATAGGTACATAGTGGCATAGCATATGGACAATGCAGTCAATGATATGCTTTCCTCTCTTAAACCTAACTTGGAATCAGGCTTCTTGGCTTATTATTTAATCCGCCTTAGCAAGTTTCCAAGGCTGTGTAGAGTAGGCTTGTTTCCCAGCTAAGGATCATATGTTGGTGGTATATTAGCTTCTTGTTCTTCTTCACTGTTTCAGACTTGTCCCCAAGTAAACAACTTCTTCCAATAGGAGCTCCCTTTACCATAGCCTGACTGACTTGGTGTTCAAAGCTATGAGCCCAGAATAATAAGAATTCCCCATAACTAGGAAAAAATGTAAAACTTTTCCCCATCATTTGACTGTGTCAAGGATATTTTGAGTAAGATAAGGCTGACTAGTTGAAATGCCAAATGCTTGTTTGGATTATCTCACACTGAGCAATAGTCCATGGAAGGGCTGCACCAAATGGTGCATTTTCACTCTTTAGCTAATGGACATCTGGATAATTTCTCCTTCAGGGCTGCTCTGCAGACCACTACAACTCTGATGTGCCCTATTTGCTCTGTGTACATCTACTACTTGTTCTAATTCGCTGGGTAAAAGGGGACTTCTTTTCCACTTTCTGAAAAAGGCTTCTCACAGACCTACCCGATTTTATACTACCAGACCTGTCTGAAGGTCCTCATTATTCTCAACCGCCATTGAGGCTGATTATAACTGAGAGGAAATTATTTTGAATACCAGTAGTTGCAGAATGCTACACAGATAACACACAGTGAGTGCTTTAGAGATCTTGAGCTTCAAGGGGCTCCTGAAACACCCCTGTTCTTGCACCACATCCCTGGGATTTCTGCTAGATGCAGATACAGCGCCAAGCAACTCAATCTCTCAAGGAATAAAATCCAAGACAGACTTGAAGGCAAACTTTTACTGAGCAGAAGTAGCTGGAAAGGAAATGGTAGCAAGCGATGAGGAAAACAACCTGGAATGCTAAGAAGACACAGTGAGCAACCTAACAATCCAGTGAGCCTTGACAATTCACCAAGAGCAGAAAAGAGACATAAACCCATGGATTTTATACAACAATCTTTCCCTTACCTCCATGTTCCATATTCCTTTGATTTGGTCAAAAGGACTTCAATGAGAATCAATAGTTTTGCCCCTAATCATTTGAAAATCTGACTTCACAAGAATATTTTGTGTCCTGTTTCTCTTGAGAGCTAGGTGGAGATGCAGAATAATTTGACTGCTGTATTTGATGTTTCATGGAAACAAACTGAAATCTCAGAGTGTTTTTCTCATTAAACTTGGCATCTCAAGACACACACAGCTGCATGTCTGAAGAAACACACTAACACCACACTAACAACACACACACACACACACACACACACACACACACACACACACACACAAACACCAAAAATCATAAGTGAGCAGAAAACAATGAGGAATCTGTCATGTTTGAAGAAAAGGTCATTTGTCTAGGCAAAGCAGATGTTTCAAGTGAGATCTACATCACTGCTATTCTTCCTAGAGAAATAAAAAGCCCCAAAGAAAAGTTTTCATGGTCAGAATGGGGGTGGGTATATATGCAGAAATTTTCTTTGAAGACTCAAATCTCTCAAAAGAAACCTCAGCTTGTGAGAATCTGTTCCCACATCCCTGCTCATCCAGCCAGCTTTAGACTGTGAGGCCAAACTGTGAGGCCCAGGAACAATGACATCTATAGCAGCACTCAGAGATAACAAGACTGACAAGCTGCTACTGAGGCCCTGTCACTGTGGATCAAGATCTATGAAGCCTGAAGAGACCAACCTGAGATAGAGGGAAAAGGGCAGAGGGAGAAGAAGAACAACATCTGCCAAAGGCAACAGTGAGATCCACTTACTTGTCATTTCCACTATGCTCTCATCCCTGAAAACTACCTCCTACCTGGAATCTCACATGATCCTTGTAAAGCAAATGAGATACAGGTCTTTTCTTCATCTTTCTAAGCCCTGTGATATGCTAAAGAAGGGCTCCACCTAGCACCCTTCAAACTTAGTGGCATGCAGTGGTGTGGTGTGTAGCCAACCCATCGCCCTTAAAAAATGCAGACTCAAGCAGAGCAAGAGCATTTGCTTTCCTTTTTTAATTTTTAAAATTTTTTATTTTATATTTTATTTACATTTCAGATGCCATCCCCTTTCCCCATTTCCTTTCCCTAGAAAACCCCTATCCCATGCCCCCTTTTGCTTTTGGCTTTTATAGGATTTTTTAAATGTTAATCAAAGGCTTAATAAGTTTGGTAATGTTCAATCAGAAGTGTAACCCAATACCCAACCTAGATATATGAACTATCTTTGACTGGTGGAGACACGTGAACATCTGACTCCATGCCCCCCATTCTCTCTCTTTCTCTCTCTCATCACCTAGCTTCTCCTCTCCTTCATCTTCTCCTCTCCTTACTCCATCTCTTCCTCTCGGTACTCCTTCCCCTTCTCCTCCTACATATTACCCTTCCTGCTAAAATAAAACTTTTCTCTCAAAATACAATTAGTGCATAATTATTCCTAATTGTACAGTGAGGTACAAGATAGTCCTAATACCCAGTCCATCATTTTGTTGAATAACCAGAACCTCTGTCATCTCTCCTAACTAAAACACTTAGTTTTGAATCTGGCTTTTTTCTTGGCTTTAGAATGAATGTCAGCTGAAAACCATCCACTCAGATCTTTTCTCTCAAAGTAAGAAGTTAAAGAAGAGCCAGTGTCCCTATTCCCTGGGCTTGGGGAATAAGGTGGTTGATATTGCTCTGCCTCTCTAGGGAAAAGTAGTGGTTTGGTTGGAACAGGGAGGATTAGCTACGACTGACTGCATAGCCATAACCTATTGGTAGCAATCTGTATAATTAATATCAAGATGAAGTTATAATTTCTTAAGTGGTACAAAACTTTGATTTCAAATTTAAGGATTTCATTGGCATGAGCTTCATAGTGATATAAAAGTGAGATGAATATTGATACTGTCATGGGCATTGTGCCTGTATAACACATTTAGGAATACAAGGCTTAGAACCAGTCCTTCTTTAACTTTTTAAACTGATTTGGGACGGTTAGCCTATGAGTTAAGGGACTATAGAAAATTCATGGTTTGAGTTTAATGTCAGGGTGTTTTCCATATTTTAGTTAGAAATAGCTGACAGGAGTTAACAGACAACAGTCCAGGTTACCTTACATGGATAGTTTGTTTTCAAAACATCAGAAGTCCATAGAATTGACATTACAAATATTTCTATATTAATGTTCATTTTGATTAGAGACATGTCTGCTCCTGACAGCTTCCTGTTGTGGATTCTAAGAAGAAATTGAGCATCCTTGGAGTTAATCTAGTTGTGCAGTGACAGCCACTAGGCAAGAATTGCCTCTTTACATCTACAGACAAATTACTGTCCAGAAAAGGACACACTTGCAGAAGTTGACTGATTATATCTGCCTAGACAGAGTAATCATCCCTTAATAATTCCACATCACTAAGGTTTGTCAGATAACTCTGGGCCAGAAGGCTGAAGATTTGATGCTCTAAAGTTCGATAGTATAGGGGCTTTTCAGGTGTTCAGTGGTCTCTATAAATTGGCTAAGTTTTAGAAGCTATGCTTAGTCTTCCCATAATTTCAGTTAACTCAGTCATTCTGGACTTCTGACAGGGTTGAAGACCTATAGAGCATTTAGTTTCTAAACATGGAGTTTTTGAAAAAGGCTATGTCCACACAAAGCCTTGTAAATGATCACATAAATGATCACTTGGATGAGACATAGGTGAGGGCCTAGATAAGTTGGTGGACAGTGACACTGGTTTATCCATGTTTCTGGTTAGACATGAGGACACTCTGCCTCTGATGACTCATCCTACCTGCTGATGCTTGGCACCCGGGACATAGATGTTCTTGTTGGACTCCTCACAGAAACTCTTATCTTCTCCATAGGACACTTGTGGTTCACTCTGCTCCACCAGCAGATTTCTGTTCCCGCTCTGCAGCAATATCCTGACATTGTCTTTCAGTTGAGAACATTCTCTAAGGAGTTGGCAGTGCCTGGTGCTGAACCACAAACAAACAAAATGGTGATTCCCAGCCAGCTTCCATTTGCCTGTCACTCCTCCCAGTACCATCATCCCTGCAAGTGTCCTAGTCCCTAGACAGCCTCAGACTAGAGTCCCCAGTATACATATCAGCACCAAGTAGAGGCAGGTCTCATCCAGAGACCAGCAACATTCCCCCAGACTGAAATTACTTCTGTAAGGCCTGACAGCAAGTGGGTTTATGTCCATCAAGGAAGATGAAATGTTCCTCATGGGTGCTTATCTGTCCCTGGTACTAGAAAACCATCAGCAGGTAGAGGGCAATTCCCCTCTGACAGAGGAGAGAAGACCCAACAGGAATACACTCTTTCCATTTTTGTCATGGATCCCAGATCTTTAAATCTATTGTCAGAGCCATAGAAGTTCAGTGTTGCTTGATATTCCCATCGAGGTGAAAATATTTTCTATGTAGAGGATCCTGAATTTGGAAGAATAAAGACTGAAAGGTCTTACAAACTTATCCACTTCTACACTCTTCAGACTTAGGACACCTGAGTGCAAGAGGTACAAATCCATGACCCTTGCCTCAAGGCAGGGTTCCTTTTAAGAAACAGTTAGTATAGAACCAGAGCCCTTACTTTTGTTCAAAGTCCTAGAAGGACAGAAGCATTCCCTGTCTAGTGCTGGGGTCTCAGCTTTGTCAGTCACTCACCTGTAGGAATAGTTTTCTTCAATGAGGTCCTTGTATTTCTCCATGGCATCAATTACTGACTCTGTCATTTTCTGGATATTCATAATGGTCTTTTCGTGGTTTCTTTTAATGATGTTGAATTCAGTGTTCATCCTGTGTTAGGGCATGGCACACAGAGCAAATATTTCTGTAAGGGTCATGTGCAGAACAGCTGTATCCTGGACTACCCCAGCCAATAATATATGCCACATCCTTGCTCTTTGGACATGGGGCCTATTGGTGCTGATTAAACTTATAATCCTTGGCACAGGACAGCAGAGCCAGGGGACCAAATGGAGGGAGCAGACCTCCAAGAGCATCTCGTGTGAGCCTGAAGGAATACACTAGTTCTGTGAGAAGTTTCTCCTAGTCTCCGCCACAATCTTGGGCCCAATAGATTTTTCTGATGATTATTCTTTTATTTTTAAGGCAGGCCTCTCAATCCTTGGTTTCTATTGTTACATGAATTCTCAGAGGACAAGAAGAATATTTCCAGGGAGAGGCTTAATAACACTTCCTCCCCAGGAGATTCCTATGTGTCACCAGTGCAAACACAAAGAGCAAAGTACCCAGTTGAACAATTTGGTTGTCTACTGACTCAACACTATCCTGACCTGCAAACTGTGCATCTGACAAATCCTCAAACCCCATCAAAGGTCGCAGAGCCTCAGATCCTGAACAGCACAAACACAACTACATTCACACACATACACGCCAACCCAACCACAAACACAATTAGAATGCCAGCTAAATCCAGGGAGGTGCCATAGTCTCAGAGTATAAGGACCAAACTCAGAGGAAAGCAGTGATGACCTGCAGGCATTTCATTTACACACTGAGAGGCAGCAAATATGACCAAGTCCTTCCAGCTGTGGACAGAACCAATCAAACTCCAAGTACCTCAAGGTCAAGTATCCTACTTCACAACACCTGTCAGGGCTTTCTAACATGCATGATTAGAGGTGACACACTCCTTTGATGAGAGGAAATCTTGGGTTAATAGAGAGGGTACAATACAGTCAACAGGGGACTGAGCATAATTACTACCTGTAGTTCAAATCATTATAATTGTACAGGTTCAGCATTTGACTAATTTCTTCCTCCTCAAAGCTCATCTTCTTGATCTTCAATTTCAGTTCTTCCAATCTCGTCATCTTATTCCAGTTACTGATGGTGGAATTCTGGGATGATGTTTGCCTAGCAGAGTCTGGAGATGAATAAACACAAATGAATTTGCAGAGTGGATGGCCCAGGGGCAGCAGAGACAATTCTGAGTTTCAAAAAGAATGGTGAGGGAGAGGAAAAGCTAGAGACACGATGAATCCCAGAAGGAGCAGAAAAGCTATCTTTGAGCTGTTCTGCTCAGCTATATCCCTCTTCCCAACCACCATCATCATACATATGCCACACTCTCTATTACAGAGAGTATTATGCACTGAAATCCATAATATGCCTCAGACATACAGACTTAGGGATCATTGTCAGCTCATATCAGATGTGATGCAGGTAAATCCTGGAGTTCATATTGCTTAGCACCATCAAGGTCTAATCATGTGTGTTGAAACCCAAAGTGTCTGAGACCCCACACATGACCAGTGTAGCATCCTTCTCTGTTCTTGTCCTCAGAGACTCCTTTAACCTGTAGTAATCTAGACGATGAAGGGCTTCAACTCCTACCATGAACAGACACACTGTTAATCTCATAGTTCCTACTGATGGCATTCTTTGCCACTCAAAACGAAATTAAATAGCTCCCAGAAAAGTAGCTGCAGGCTTGTCAGTACCTGGCTCTCTGTCAAACTAATAATCAGAAATTCTTGACTCTTGTTCTACCATTGAGAAATCCCAAGGCTCCAGCTTGTAAGTCATACTCCTGGAAGGCCCAGGTCAAGCCTATTTCTTCCAGAAAGTTCCCCAACTCTACCCAGGACTCACTGTGCCTTCCCCAGAATGATTTCAGTCTTCCTTTGTTACAAGACAGGAGGCCAGTTTCTTTCTTACTGGGAGTGGTCTCTCCTTGATCACCATTCTCTTTCCGAAAAAGCCTAAGCAGCCTGGAAAACATGCCTGTTTGTGAACCCAAAAGGCACTGAAGAAATATCCCACAGGCAGTTGTTGTCACCACAACACAGTTGACATCACAGAATATTCTACTTCTTTCCTAGATACAAGAGAATGTCCAAGGAAGGCATTCCTGATGATGTCACTGGATACTGCCATGACCTACCTGCTAAATAGCTGTCCCCAGATTGTGCAGTTTCTGGGGTGCTCTTTCCTGGAGCCTCCCATATGACCCAGGGAATACCCTTTGGCAACTTCTCCATCCAAAGTTAGAGTTTTCTCTCTGCTTCATGACAAGTGAAGTGCTTCAGATGGAAAGAGTTGGTTAGGACCCTGACATGGGTACAGAAAAATTCTTTAGCACCCAAATCTCTAGAGACCATGAATGTGGGAAATTGTTCTCAATAATAAATATACCACCTGAGCCAATTCATGTGAAATACAGGCCACTTCCCCGGGTTTTCCCTGTTTCCCAGAGGCCAATATCTTTCTCCTATACCTTTAACTGTATAAAACATGGATAGTATTTTCTTAATGTCCATTCCTTCATAGTGGGCATTGTTTCCATATACACATGCATGTGTTTCACAAAATCTCTGGTTTACAATCCTATCTTTTGCAAGGAAAGCTCCCATTTCTTTGGAACATAGGGGCTCAACTACAGGGCAAATGTAAAACTGTAAACTTTTTCTTCTTCAAAGTATTAAGGTGCACATCCTTCCTTTCTCAAATACAAACAGACAATTGTATAAGTGGCCGTCAGTGAGAAAAGGTCAACCTGGACGGTGCACTACTACATTGTAGCCTCATAGCTGTCACTTCTCCAATAACTGTCTTCCTCAGTTCCCAAGTCCAGGCATGAGGATGTTGGGGGTTGTAACATGACACTGTACTCATATCACACATAAGAATCAGGATGCTAGGCAGGGAGTGGGATGGCCTGAGGTCAGGTTGAACCTCAATTGTAATGGGCCCATAAGTTCAGGAGGGCATCCCTTTGGCATTGTGGCTTCTGCATTCTTATCCTGGATGTGCTGAATCTGTGCTATAATGCCACATAACTTCACAGATGTAACAGTGTAGTCATGTATGGCTTTTGCGGGGTGACATGTGCCTTTGACTACTACCTTGAGCCACATAATATCACCATGCAAAGCTCAACAGAAGAGGGGAAGATTGTTGATGCATTAGAAGTTTGAGGGCCTTTTCTTCCCATTAGGGCACATGTTTTCCCAATGTGATTTCTCTTTTGAAATTTCACTGATGGTGTCTTGGTAGTTTCCTGCCCTGAAGGTTCCTGGATGCCCCAACAATGGGCCAACTGGATTCAGACTCCTGTTTACCAAAAGAAGGGTTGCTGCAGAATCATGCCATGGCAGCAGGCAGGTCAACTAGGCTACTCTTATGTCCAGCACACCTGGTACAGGACTGGAGGCCTGAGCTATCTGGGGAAAGGAAGCAGCACACAATATCACACAGCAATCTCTGCTGCAACGGCTACAACTGCAATAGGAGTGTATGTCTGTTTGTTTTATATTATGAATACCTACAAAGCTGTTCATTGTTAATACATGCCTTTCATCCCAGCACTCAACAGTTTGTATTTAAAATTGTTGTGGTTAGTATTCCTGTTGTTTGGTTTGGTTTTTGTTTTTAATTCCTGCAGCTAATTGCACGGCACCTAGAATGTTAAACCCATTTATGTAAAGCTGTATTATTTATGTTAGTCAATGATTTTATTCTTAGCAACCACTCCACAGATGATCCATCCCAAAATTCAATTTCAAGTCAGGAAAACAGTCATAGAGATGTTAGTAAACTTGTATGGTCTACCCAACACATCACGACTATAGGATGACATCCCATTTTTGGATTACCTAAGAGATTGTTTTTGAGATGACAGGCCTCTGCATAAGTCTGCATTTGGATGGCAGAACGCCTGGAATGGCTGAAAGAATGTCTGCTCTCTGAAGGCCATGTCTGGCCCTTTAGTGCCTCTGCAGCCTGAGGCAGACATCTGCCAGGAACCCAGGAAAACTTGGCCAGGGCTTGTTCTGGACTGCATTTTTGATGAGCCCTGAGACCTGGGTGAACAGAGGCCTCAAGAGTTCTGGAAAAGGTGAGCAGAGTCCATTGGGCTGCAAGTCCTCCATTTTATTTATCTTTGCTGTGTACACAGTATATGTAAATGACAAAGGTATCCTGCTGTACAACATCTAGTCACTCTAGATGTTAAAGTGTTTGCCAGTGTATCCACCCTAGAATTAGTAGAGCAATACATTTTCCCATTCTGTTAAAGAATGTAATATAATTTCTGTATTAATATATTTTTACTTATTCACTTTACATGCTGCTCAATACACCCCTGTCACCCACATTTTCCCAATACACCTGGCACCTTCTCTGAGCAGATGAGGGCCAGAACTCTCAGGACCTCCCTTCTTCTACCTAACCAAGTTACCCTGTCCTGAGGAAAGGTGCTGAAGGAGATGGAAATGGATGCCTTCTACTTGACTTTCTTCTTGCTACACTCCACTGTCTTTGGGAAGTTCATGCAGAACTAATCTTGAACTTGGTACTTCATTCAGATGCTCCACAAGAAGCATTGACTCTGTGAATATTCTTGAGAGGATATTTCCATCAAACCTACTCCCACTAGTATCCTGACAATGACAAAGGTAATGGGATGCTGGACCTCTATTGCAGGAATTTCCAACTTGGAAGGTCAGTATGAAGTGAATCTGGTTTATTTTTTTAATTCTTTCTAAAAATTGGATATTTTGTTTGCATTTCAAATGTTTTCTATTTCTAGGCCTCCCCTTAGCAACCCCCCTATCCCATCCCACTCTCTCTGCCTCTATGAGGGTGCTCCATGAACCATCCACTCCTCCCGTCTTCCCCCCAGCCATGGTATACCCCTACACTGGACACTGAACACCCCCCTGAGTTACATTCCAGGCCTGTAACTTCATTCATCTGTGACAACAGCTACAAGACAAAGGCCAAATGAGAGTCAGTAGTCAGTTTGGCTGCTACAAGGTTGGTCCTTGAGAATGGCTTACAGAATGCTTTCAAGACTAGGGATGTCTATCTGAAAGAGAAAGAAAAAAGGCCTTAGTCCACACTGCATACTCAGGAAAGTTTAGTAGATGAAAGAAGATGTCCAGCTGTTTTTCGCCTACACAAATGGCAGTAGTGAGAGCCAGGTTAATCTGCCTGGCTGGTAGCATTCATCAAGAGTCAAGCACTGTGCTGAGGACCTACAAGTAAGTAAGCCCCAGGCTCCTTGCACAGAATGGACAGATGGATAAAAGACTTATATCATGTGATGGTGACTGTTTTTCTGTGTGTTTACAGGTGTCCCCTCTGTGTCAGCATGAGCTTAGAAAGAGTTGACCAACAGTGAGTAATTGAACCCCTTCCCTCAATAATTCTCAAGTTGCTGATTAAAAGCCATGGTTTGACAGCATCAGGTTGGGGAGGCAGGGGATTGTTTTCTTTACACATCAAGTTTCTGACTCACTGTTAGTCTCAGAAATCAGATCTGTTCCAGCGGAACTTCTCAAGACTGAAGCATCCACTGGAAGAAATACTTCCTCAATACACTCTGAAGTCTACTGTGGTTAAAGATCAACATCAACCATCGCTCGATCCCCCTTCCGAGCTTTGCACAGGTATGCCCTCCACTAGAGGCATGTGACCTCTGCTTCAGGCTCCATCCTGGCACAATAGTTTGAAGCTTCATCCCAATACTGTTCAGCTGACTTTTAAATGGTGTTTCCTTCCTCCACCTCTGCCCCTAAGAGGACCTACTTAATTGGGCATTTCATTATTAGGCATTCCATGCCTAATCTGCATGGTTATCTGGCATGAGAGGTGACAGATCTCCTCCAAACCTGACAATCTGTGATTCTAGGGCATAATCTTGAACCCACAAGAGTACTGCATGGTTGCCTTGTGACCTAAGAAAACTAGCATGCCATCTTCAGGCACCTGTACCTAAATAAAGGTCTCCAGTAACTTCTATCTCTGGTTTGGGGTAATCTCTTTCAATGAGAAACCACACAAGTCTGGAAGGACAAAGATCGAATGTAGGGACTGGAGAGAAGTCTCTTCATTAAGAGCATTTGTCCATCCACAATAGTACCCAGAGGGCAGTTAACAATCCTATTACTCTGGCTCTAGGTGGAAGGAAATGCCCTCTTCTGGCCTTGGGAGGAATTGCATGTGTGTGGTGAACAGACATCCAGCAGAGAAAGCTACATATAAATAAAAGAAAATAAACAACAACCCTCCAAAACCAAGCAAAACCCTAAAAGCTCTGAATGTGTAGCCACACTAATATTAGATAAGAATAAAGCCAAGTCTCCACATGTCTGGGTTTTCTCAACATGGAAATCTGGGAAGTCTCAATCTGGGAAATCATTTCAAGTTTACAGTTATTACGGAGGCTGTATTTCAAGGAAATGAGAGGCAGATAGCTCTGGATTTCCTGGTTTCTTGTATATACCCAGAATGAATACTCCTTTCCTAAGAGGCTTTAGAACAATACAGTTGTGACTCTCATTAATTTGGTCTGCATGACTAGTTCAGAAACATGTGAATGTGTGCACCATATTTTAGGGGTTTCTAAGTATATGACCTAAAGGATAGAGTATGGATACATTTTTCATTATTAAGTGGGTATCCACAGAGTAGGTCATGACATCCATGCCCCCTAAAAAGTACTGTGTAGAACTGGCTGGCTGGGAATTCACCATGTAGCCCATGGTGCCTGGAGCTCATAGAGATCCATCTCTGTCTGTGAATTCTGGGCCTACAGGAGTGTGCCAACACACAGCGGTCAAAAAGTGAAGACTTGGAAACTGATTTTTTAATTCACAAAAATGCAGCCATTTCACTTAATAGGGGCTTAAAGGAATCTCTAATCAGCTAGATCAGTATAGTCAGTGTATATTGCCACAGCAAAATACCAAAATAATGACCAGAACAAAAGAAAGAAAAATAAATATCAAAACCACAAACCAATGGAACAAAAAGCCTAAACCCCAAACCAAACCAAACAAACCCAAACCAAAATCAATCAATCAATCAATCAAACAAACAATCAAGATGAGCAGAGTTCTCTTGCTGCAGTTGCGCAGCACTGAACTAAACCATGTGGACAGCCCTGAAGACAGGGTGTAAAGGCAGTTTTAGAGGTAATAGCCTATCAGGACAATGCTTCTTAGGCTTTTTGGGGGCTTTTTAGGTGCAGCCTTTTCAAAGCTAAGGATTAAAGGTATTATAGGCTTTTGAGCAAAGACTTTTAACTTTAGTTAACTCATCTCCTCTAAAGATTATCAGATGGCAGATCAAAACAAGTATTAATTTTAACTCTTGAACTTTTTCTCCTGAATTCTGAGCCACTATGGATGTGCTTCTGCCTTCTCTGAAGTCCTGCCTGGTGCAAGCTCAGCAAGAGGGGTATCCCACACACCTCTGTGTACAAACAGAATTCTCTTGCCTATCTGGACCCTCATGTTACCTCTGCTCAAGTAATTCTACTCCTAAGAAGATGAACTTCTTGATGTACTCCAATAATTTTGTAATGTAATATATAATATAATGTACACAATATAATATAGACTATAATTTCTACCATCCTAAGGGTTCTTGATGCTTTGTTGTGGATACTCACAGCTATCCTCCTGCTTTTTCTGACACATCCAGCACACAGCAGCACTGACCTGGATATGCTATTGCTTCCTTGGCTGTGGAATGGCTGTTGAGCCTAATTCTTTTAAAGCTTTGTTCATTCCCAAGTAGGCACTTTTTACATTAATTGCAAATAGTGAGTTTCTTAAGTTCTTAGCTTGAACTATGATACAAGTTCTTACTATTCCCACACAGGTATGTCTAATAATGACCTGGTCCAGACCTATAACATTGAGAAATGAATAGTGGCAGTTAGCCAGTAGCAGCAGAATTCTCTGAAATGCTATTTCACAGAAAGTTTTACAATTACACTTTTGAGATGATTCCTCTGAAACTCTAATATGTCATCATTTACCAAGGGCGTTTTAAGAGTGGAGCAGGAATCCTAAGTTCTGTCTGTGACACTGGGTTTAAATTAATTGTGGATGATGCACTTCATATCCTGGACACATTCTTCATGACACACACAATGGACAGCATGTATCTAGAAGAGTCCACAGTACCTCATGCTCCATAAGTTTAGGAGCACCCGTCTTGAAAGAGAGCATAACCTCCTCTGTTATACACTTTATTAGCACACCACATAACCCCCAACTTAGACCATTTGTAGACATCCTTGTGGTTCAGATTAACCACATACTATCTATCATTATTCTCTCCAGTGGGATTCATGACTGCATGGTAAATAATTTGCAGTGTCCTTAGGTTCTTTTTTTCCACTAAGATTCAGCAAATGTTGATTAATCTGAGAAGCTGAATTTGTCTTTCACATTGATATTTTGGCCATCTGAGGCTCATACATGAATCTCATCAGCTGCAGGTACAACACTGGTTGAAAGCTCAGGTCATTCTCTCTGAAGGTCATGTTTGTTGTTGTTGTCCAGTTGTACTGTCACCTGATTCATAAGTGAATCCCATATATGATTCCTTTATTCTTAGCTGGATCTCATCAGAATTTCTGGGTCTGGGAGGCACCATCTTTGCCCTGAATGTAGTTCATCATGCTGCCTCTGGATACTTTTGAAATGGCGCCTTCTGTGCACATGCCTTTAAGCTGGCTTCACATTTTCTAACAATACTCAACATAGTTCTTGAGTGTCAGGGAGTTACCTGAAAATTTCCAAACATGTAATTGTTACTTCCCACAGGGTTTAACATTGTGTGGTATTTCATAAAATACACTTTATTGACCTAAGGGATGCTTTTTGATAATTTATTGCTCTCTTCTGGCATAATATATAAAGCATTTGATATCTGCTCTGTGAAGAAGAATTAAGTCGAGAGCAGGCTATTCCTGTAATATGTTGACCACTGTGTGATTCTTTCAGCCAACTCTTTCATGCCTGTGTGCTAATTCAAGATTCAACAAATCCATGGAGATTATCTTCTGTCTAAAGAGGTCAAATGTACTCAAAAGTACATAGATACACACACACACACACACACATACACACACACACATGTATTCAGACCTATAGATAGACATATCCATATTCACACAGTAAATGGTTACAGCAAAGCTCCAACATGCAGGCTCTAAGTATTCCACACATGTATACATACATAAGTAACACAATTGGTAAAGAGTAGAAACAATGTTCCAACCCGCTCTAACACAACCTTCACATGTACACACATGGTCGATGGATGGAAGAGACAATTCTCCAGCCACACCACACCATGCTTTATTCTTTCCTCCATTGTTTATATGTCCCAGCAAATTCTTTCAAGCAGTATACAATTACAATATGATTGTGTTTTGTTTCCTACCAGTAAATGATTATGATAAAAAAAATGTGTTAATACATCATTAGCATTAAAGGAAATAACATTATGTATTAAGGTAAAAAAACAAATTATTTTTAAAAACCTACTTACATTCATAACCAAGCAACTTATTATAGATTAACAAAGTGTAAGCAAAGAAGGCAAATTTCTCAGCTAGTTTCTCTTACTGAAAGGCAGCAATTTGTTGTAATAAAAAAAAGAAGTAATTATTTTATTATTTATTTTAAAGTAATCTTGTAAAATTCTTTAAAGTATCACAAATGTAAACATTTATATAAAAATCAGTCATATCTACCTTAAATCCTCAAAATGTGTATCTACTCCTTAGCAATTCTTCATAAGTCCTATCAGGAAGCTGAGGGCAAAATAAGGGTATACAAAATCAATTAGCCCCCTTCCACCCTCAGTGAGAGTCCTGTAAGCCAGTGCTACCATGGTTTTGTTCTCTGAACAAAAAAGGTCCATATCTTTAAGTATGCCTTTGATCTTCATGGTGTTCTCTAAAGTTTTCATATCAGAGTCAGTAGTACCAAACATGGCTACAGACCTTCACTAAAATCTTTATTCTCCCAAAGATTTTCTAAGGGATTTTCTAAGTCAACAATCTACATATTTTTCAGGGTGGTGACTGAATCAGGATGTGCTCCACCAGCAATGCCTGAAAGAAATCAAGCATTAATATTGTGAATGCCAGAGACACTGTCAGGTGGGGGACAGGAAGCACCCATAATGTTTTCAAATAACTCATAGATTCAGAGGTTTGTGAGGGCAAGAAGCAGAGCAGTACTTCATAACAGCACAATGTCCAATGTCATCTTAATGGCCATGCCACACCAAGGCATACCCCTGTGGCTGTGGTAACCCATGGGCTGCATTCCATAAGTTTTAAGTTATTTGTCATTTCTCCTGCATGGCTCTTGGCCAGTCACTTCACTCAAGCTGTGAAACTGGGGAATCTCCAATTGTTTGCCTTTGGAAGAGCAAACCACTAATACAACAGAGAGAGGAACTGTCCTCATCTCTAAACTACATTATCTTCAGCAACACTTGTGAATAATATGGGGTCTACTTCAACACAGATTGGAAGAGGTAGTATGATGTTATTGGGGTTTACTCTGTCAGGGTAGCATCATGATAGCATCACAGTATACCATGCTGGATTATCCACAACATATGGAGAGCTGAGAACCGGGCAAATGTTAAGAAACTCTAAAAGGACAAAGATATAGTGGACCCACTTGGTTTTACCCTTCCTCCCAGCCTGAGCTCTTAAGTTCTTTTGGAGGAAACTCAAGTAATGCTGCAGTTTTACTGCCAATAGGTGACCAACTCCTTCTGCTTCAGCAGGTACTGCACTCTTTCCTCCAGTCTGTTATGCTCTTGTTCAGTAGATAATTGTGACTTGATGGAGGATTATAAGCACATGTGTTTGTGTTACAGTGTGATTGCACAGATACATGTACACTTGTGAACATACACAACTACATGTATGAACACAGAAAAGTACAGTGCATTACAATCATGTGTTCAGTTTCCCATTAATGCTAATGCAAGTGGCTATAACCTGCACTACTGTAGAAAAGAAAGTTAACTTTTGTCAGATGGAGAAAGATCACAATGGGAGGAAGAGATAGAGAACTCTGACAAAGTGCACAGTCAAGTGAACTCATGGGAGTCCTTTCCTTGAAACAAGGCACACTTAGCAAGTTCTCCAGGCTGTATAGGAAAGGCTTAGTTCCCCAGCAAGGACCAGCCCCTTGCTCTCACACAGTGCTTCCCTCTTGCTTTAAGAGAAACAGTTTTCTCCAAAAGGAGCTCTCTTAACCACAGAGCAATGAGGTCAGGAAACTAGAAAATCTTCACAAACAGGAGGCAAAGTAAAATTTTAATCCCTGTAAGGTGATTTTATCAGGGATTTGATTGGCTAACAGAAGGCTGATGATCTCATGGCCAAATGATGTACGATTTCATACCAAATATATTATTTCATGGAAGGGCTGGACCACATTGTACATTTTAATTCTTTGATTGAAGAACATTGAGATAATCTCAATTTGGGGCTGCTCTAAGGAATGCTGCTAAAATCCAAATATCCCCTAGTTTCTCTGTGGACACCCACTTCTCAATCTGGAATCACTGGGTCACCTGGAAACTGCAAGTTCAACTTTCTGAAGAATGGTACATGACTTCTGGCAGGGCTCTACCATGCACTGCCAACAGCAATATCTGAAGGGTCCTCATCTACCCCAAATTTCCATGAAGTCAATTTTAACACAGTGTGAACAGGTTTGGGATAAAAGAAGGTACTGAGTGCTGCTGACACAGAGCTTTAGTGTATCAGGAGCCTAAGTGGGCTGCACTTCACTGAGACAGACCTGTTCTCACACCTCACCATGGCTATGTGAATTCCGCTTGTGTTGGAAGCACCTGCGAACACACAGCTACTCTAATCTCTCAAAGAACAAAATCCAGGCCAAGTTCTAAAGACAAGGATAACTGATTCAGTGTTAGGCAAAGGTGGAAAGAAAATGCTAGCTGGCATTGAGGATGAGAAGAAAACAGGCTGTAGGGGAGAAACAGTGAACCTCTGACCATCCAGTGAGCTGTTACCATTTACCCAGGACAGAGAAGGGACACAACTTCCCAGCTACCCTTTCTGCCTCCCCAGGACCTTTATTTGCCACAGCAGCCTCCTCCTAACCTTTGTGTACCCCATTGCTTTGGTTTCCTCCAAATGATTGTATTGTAAATGAACATTTTTTGCCTCTACAAACTCCTGAGAACTTTTATATTTAAAATTACAGGTTTTGTTTGTTCCAGGGTGGACATGTAAAAAGTTGGGTGGCTTCATGCAATGTTTGATACAGAGTGGTAAAAACTTGAGTGGCTATAGTACTTTCTCACCTAAGGTGGGTACAATCATTGTTAAAGATGTTCCTTCCATGAGCAAGTGAACATAAACATGTGCAGAAAAACAAAAACATGTGTATGAGAAAATACATAGAAACACAGACAGACAGACAGACAGACAGACACATACACACACATTCAAACATACAGAAGCAACCACAGCCACAAAAGCTCATACAGGCATCCACACCTACACATATACTCAACATGAGGACACAGATGCTCACCCATACCTGGGAAAGAACATATATGTGAATGCATGTGTGCTCATACACACATACAATATTGTACGAAGACCTTCACACATGGCCATATGTGCACACACAGATACACACATTCACAAAAACACATAGAGAGGGGCTCCCATCTGTACTCATATACCCACATGAACACCACTGGTAATGCACTAAGATCAAGAATTGAAAAATGAGACCTCATAAAATTGCAAAACTTCTGTAAGCCAAAGGAGACTGTTAATAGGAAAAAAATTGCAACCAACAGATTGGGAAAACATCTTTACTAACTCTGCATTTGAAAGAGGGCTAATAATACAATATATACAAAGAACACAAGAAGATGGAATTGAGAATCAAATAAGCACATTAATAAATGGGATACAGAGTTAAAGAAAGAATTCTCAACTGAGGAATACCAGGTGATGAATAAAGAAATGTTCAACATCCACTACTGGGCATATACACAAAAGATGCTCCAACATATAAGAAAGACACAGGCTCTACTATGTTCATAGTAGCCTTATTTATAAAAGCCAGAATCTGGAAAAAACCCAGATTCCTTTCAATAGATGAATGGATACAGAAAATGTGGTACATTTACACAATGGAGTACTACTCAGCTATTAAAAACAATGACTTCATGAAATTCTTAGGCAAATGGATGGAACTAGAAAATGTCATCCTGAGAGATGTAACCCAATCACAAAGAATCACATGTGGTATTCACTCACTGATCAATGGATATTATCCCCAAAGCTGGAAATACCCAAGATTTAATTTGCATACAAGATGAAGTTCAAGAAGAAGGAAGACCAAAATGTGGATACTTTGGTCCTTCTTAGAAAAGGGGACAAAATACCCATGGGAGGAGATACAGAGAAAAACTGTGGAACAGAGACTGAAGAAAAGGCCATCCAGAGACTGCCCCACCTGGAGATTCATACCACATACAGTTACCCAACCCTAGACAGTATTATTGATTCTAAGATAGGGGATATAACTGTGAACAACACACTGCCTCCTGCAGACTTTCTCTGCTGAACTAACTCTATGCCTAGCTACAAAAGTAAGGTCTTACATCTTCACCACATCTGGCTGGAATGTAGCTTCCCCTCCAGTATAATGGAGCAGGGACCTTGAATGAGTCCTATTGTTTCTGACCATCCACTTAAGTGGAACTTAGGTCCTTTCTGATTATGGGCAGTGTGATCTTTTCTGCATAGCTGATGGTCAATGTGATCTTGCTGGTGCTGCAGGTGCACTAAGGGTCTTGGTCCTATGGTCCTTCACCCCTGCATCACTCATATTTGTGCTCTAAGTGTGACTGTGTGGCATGGCAGTAAACAAGATGCTGGGCAAGTGTCAGTCAGTCCAGAGGTGCTGGCTGCCTAGCAGCAAACCCAAAGTCTACAGGAACTGCTGCCTGACCCAGGCAATCATTTATGTGAAGCCTCCTCCTTCATGATCTTTTTTGTGCTGGTCTAGACATGGTAGGTGCTGGCTATGGTACTGGAGTGCCAGCTGTCTTGAACACATCTCTTCTTCCACTCAAGCCACATTACCCTGTGCTTGGGGAAGTGCTGGCAGTGCTGGTTATGGATGCCTTCTGCTTGGATTTCTTCTGCCTCCAGTTTGCTGGCTTTGGGAAGTTCATGCAGAACTATCCGGGAACTTGGTGCTTCATCCAGATGGTCCACAAGGATTAATGGGATGCTTATTTGGAATAAGACTATATTTTCATCAAATCTACCGTCATTAGTATCCTGAAAGAGAAAAAGAGAATGGGACCCTAGGAATCTATTCCAGGACTTACCAGCTGGGCTTATAGCACCACTACAGAAGCCCACAAACATAACAAAGGTGAGGTCACACAGGGGTCATAAGAGCATCCTGCTCCTTTTGTAGAGTACTTCCCAGGGTCTTATCATACCCATACACCCACAGGATTGTTATAACCAGAGTCACAGGTAAGAAATAAAGAAAGACTTTCTATAATTCAATGAAAACAAAGATGCAGCATACCCAAACTTTTGGGACACAAGAAAAGCAGTGTTAAGGGTAAAAATCACAGTGCAGAGTGCTTTAATAAGGAATCTGAGGTTATCTTAGCCCAGCAACTTAACAACACACCTGAGGTCTCTAGGACAAAAAGAGGCAAACCTATCTAAGAGGAGTAGACAGCAGGGAATACTCAAACTCTGGGCTGAAAACAACCAAATAGAAACAAAGAGCTAGATACAAAGTGTCAACAAGAGCAAGAGCTGGTTCTTTGAGAAAATCAACAGGATAGATTAACCCTTAGCCAAACTAAGTGAAGGGCACTGAGACAGTACCCAAATTAACAAAATCTGAAATGAAAATGAAGACATAACAACAAAACCAGGAAATTTAAAATTCATTATGTCTTAGTAAAAAAGCTTATACTCAACAAATCTAGAAAATCTAGATGAAATGGATGATTTTATACACAGATACCACATACCCAAATCAAATCAAGATAAGGTAAACTATCTAAACAATCCCATGTCCCCTATAGGAGTAGAAAGAATAATTAAAATCCTCCCAATGAAAAATTCCCAGCACAAATGAGGCCATTGGTTCTCTAATCTGGAATGAGTCTGCACAAATCATCTTTGAGACTTTGAAGACAGGTGATTTTGGTTCTAACCATAGCACTTCAGGATACTTCCAAACCTTTTCATCTATAGGCCCATGAAACAAAAGTTACTGCAAAGGGTGTGGAACCACACATTGTATGCCCATTGAATCACAGTGTACTAGACTTGTCCAAGCTATTGGACCCTGTATAGTCAGGCTGGTCTACTTGTTTAAGAGCTGTGGTGGCTACCAGGATTCTAGTGAAAGAAGCAGAGAAGTTAACTCTGGGTTAGCATCTTATACTTACATTCACCCCATGCAGTTGAGACTCTTCTCAAAGGAACACCAAAACCCTGGCTGTTTAATGGACGTGTGAAACAGTAGCAGGTCCTATTTCCGAACCATCCTAGAATCTGGTTTGAAAACCCCTCTGGCATCAATCTTGCCAGATGATGACCCACAGATGCTCATCAGTAACTGTAAGAGTAAAAAAAACATGATGAAAGAGATCGGTTTAGAACTCATGGCAACCCCCAGATTTCATGTAAGAGTCTGATGCATCACTCAGGATGGGTGGGAAATCTTCATTAAACATGGAACCAGGTACACAGGGGCTTCAGCATTTATTACAACAGAAACGATTTGGACCTAAGACTTATAGACCAAATATATGGTGAAAAAGAAGACCTGTTATCAAGTATCAGGACGCCACTATGCTTTAGTTTCTGCATATGTGGATGTTATGATCTATAGGAAAGAGGGCTTATCACAGCTGGTGGGAAGGACATTAATAACAAAGGGGGATTCTTGGCTCTCCTCCAAACTATTTGCCTTCCTTTATGAGTTTCTTGCTTTCAATGCTGAGGACATAGACTTAATGACTCCTTCAGGGCCAGAGGTAACATGGAAGGGTGCTGTGTGAAGATCTATGACCTATGTACCAAGCAGCAATAGGTACGATGCATGAAGCATCAGGGGCAGGTTGACCTCATTACTAATAAACAAAGTCAAGCCCATGGAACCATCCTCCACCTTATCTAGGCACTCTCCTATGTCTTATCCAGTTGTTCTGCGATAATTTACAAGACTTTTGTGGAGTTAGCCTCTTTCAAGAAACTGCATGATTGACAAGCAACACCTCCTACTCAATTACAAACTGCAGTTCATTAAGATAGATAAGCTAAACACACATTACACACCTACAGGCCATTATGCTAGAGGGGTTTTATTTGGGTGCCTACTTGACAGGAGCACAGAGCTTTGAATTATATAGTCAGAGACTGTAGCTCATTTGCTTTGTAGGGTTCATATACTGTCACAGGTAGGAAGCAATTTGTTTAAGTGCCCACTGGAATTGTAAAATGAGTGGTTCTCATTGTCTTATTTTTTGGGGGGGTGGGCCCAGGGCAGGGGCTTTGTATTTTTCTTTCCCTTTTCCCTGCATTGCAAAATAGTCTCTTAACCCAGTCTAGACCTTGGTTCACAGTGACAGAGCCTGAGAAGCAGCTTGTCAGTCCTGTTTCATGTCAGTGTTGCTAGGGTTCTTTCCTGGAGCTTCTATCCAGGAGCTGACTGGATGATCATGGATGTGTGAAGAAAGGCTTCTCTTTGGCTGAGGGTTAGTGGGAGAGATGTTGGGCTTCAAGAAAAAAAAATTCTCCAACTCTCTCAACCTAGTCTGCAGAAGACTCTGCTCACTAAGCGTTTTTAGTCCCTAAGGGATGGATAGCACAGTCCTGGGTCTCACTTGAAACTTTAGCTTTTTTACATTCAATGGATCCTCCAGCATTGAGGTCTCCTTACTGTTTCCTGCTCACTTATGATTTCTGGTGTGTCTTGGGGTGGGGGATATGCATGTCTGTGCCTATATGTATATTGATGGGTGCGCTGAGAGGCCAGTTAATTACATGTGGTTTTGCAATCTTTCTGCAAAATAAGCCCAGGTCTCTCACTGAATCTGAAACTTCCTGCTTTGGTTAAGCTATCTGACAAGCATCTTTGATTCATCTGTCACCTCCCAGCAGAGCTCTTGGTATTATTTGGTCTCAAGTCACTGCTACAAGGGTGAGCTACTCATAGAGAGGAAGAACATGGTAGCTCTCTCCACATTTTTACAGATTTTATAGTTTTCGGTTTGTTGTTATTGTTGTAAAAAACCACTTTATTAACATGAACGAAGCCAATGCTGTCCGTTCCAGGTTCAGATACAGAACTTGGCACACTGTGCTTTCTCATGAATTTCTTGTCATTAGTATTAAATCCCTAGGGTGAGGGAGGAGGGTGTTGGTGACCCAGGATGGGTCTTATCCTACAAACCTAGGCTCCACATAAAGCACAGGTGAGTTTTCCAACACAATAATACTTAGTAAAGAAACAGAACACATATTGCCAAAACTTAAAAGTGAATAATTTCATTTTTAGGCCAGCCCACTCTTCCCAAACCTTACCATTTTACCTCAGATTCCCCTTTCCAGCCCTTCCCTCATTCATTACAACTTCCTATCCCTGGGTTGGTTGGCCCACCCATTTGCTGAACAACCAGGAAGCAAACATGGTACTCATGGAACCAGAACAGGATATGGGGCACAAAGAGGTGCTCAACAACAGCTGCACATATGAGACAAAAGTTGTCTCCAAGGATTTGTTAGTCCTATTTACATGACCCTTTGGAACCTGAACACCAGCCTTTCATTCTCAAAAGGGAGTATGAGGCTCTTAGAGAGAAGAGGGCAAGAGGCCAGGGACCCCAGTGGCACATAGGATGGTTCGCTAGTCTGGTGGAAAAGCAGTGGGTTTGGTTGACTGACCACTGAGGCCATCTCACCTGGGTTCTTATAAATGGCCATCTGTTGGTCTTCAGAATCCAGTGGTCCCAGATACCAAGCTTCTTCCAGAATCTCCAAGTCTGGGTCCCTCCATGACCCAGGGACTTTCACACAGCACTCTTCCTCTCAATGCCTACCATATGGTGGCAGCAAGAGGAGCATCTGCATCTCCAACACTCAGGTCATGGGGACAGGTGCCCCGGCTGGAAGTGACCTTCCTGGCTGTTTCTGCAAGGGCCTCTCCCTCTGCTCCCAGGCTGCCAATGCTATCCTATCACTCTAGGCAGAGGAGCTCCTGCTCCTGTGATCACCACCCCTTCCAGCTTTATGGAATAAAGAGGTGTCTAAGGATGCCACTTCCGGAATTATCTAGGACCCAGATCATCCCTCCTGCTCTATGGTGCCTCACTCAGAGAGGCTCTGGTCCAGCCTTCTCCCAGGACAGAAAGAAAGGCACCCCATTTATTGTTTTGTAATTAGAGTCTTTTATAATAAAAAGTTTTAAAATATACTTATTATAAAAATACAAAGTTAGACTTCTTTGCCTATCCCGTACTGAGATAACACCCTGGAAATTCATGGTGTGTCTTATTGGCTTCACCATGAGGATTCATGAAATCCTACAGTGCATTCCTCTGCTGACATTGTTTTGCTGAGTATTTCATGGACATGACTTTGCTTTAGGACACTTCCCCCTCACAGTTTTGTAGAGTGCTGCATTTCAGAGAAATCATTGCATGCTAATTTCCTAGCTTGCTTTGAACGTCATTAGGGATTTTTTTATATCACACGAGCTGTAATGTGTTGTAAAGTTCATGGATAGTAAACAGGACTAACTGTCTTTTTAATGGTGCTACCAGGGTCTTCTGAGAGGGAGCCAAGGTAGGTTTAGAGAGCAGAATATGTTTCTACTTGAAGCTTCCTGGAGGATGTTCTTAAAACCCTCTTTCTTAGGATCTTGAATTGTGTGGACCAGCCTATCTGTATAGAGCTTATTAATTCTTGTAGGATCAGCAAGTATCTGCATGGGAAAAGTTCCTGAAACAGAAATAAGTACAGGCCTCACCAGCAGAGCCTGGGTTTGTCTAAGAGCCTACTACACAGCTTAGGTCCAACTCCCTTCTCAAGTGTCAGGAAATGTGCTGAAACACAGCAATCTTTGGATTGATGTGTGTGTCTCTTTGTATTTCTGTGTGTGTCTCTGTGTGTGTGTCTGTGTGCTTTTGTCCATGTGTGTGTTAGCAGTTGTATGTTGTGTATTTCTGTATTGGTAGGTCCTTGTTTTAGGTATTTGGAGTATGGTTACTTGTATATACAAGTGTGTATTTAGGTATGTCTCTGTGTGTGCATGTGTGTGTGCATGTACGAAGGCATGAACTGGTTTGTTTCTGAACATATATGTACATATTCATATGTATCTATACATATATACACTTGGTCAGCAAACATCTTAAATGATAATACAGTCCAGCTTTAATGAGAAAGTACTCTATCAGTTCACTTTGCATCACAGAAACATCAAATACAGTAGCAGGTCATCATGCCTCTCCACCTAACTCAATAGAACCAAAGGAGACAGATAATGGTGTAAAGTCAGATATTCAACAGTTGGTAGAGAAAAACTATTCATCACTATTGAAACTGGTTGTAGAGCAAATCTATTTATCTATATTGAAATCATTTGTAGGAAAATAAAAGACTGTGTTACATGGAGGTGTGTAGGAGGCTGCCATGTCAAATCCATGAGCCTGAGAGTCAACAAGGCTGGCTAAGGGTCCACGTCCCATCTCTGCTCTTCTCTATTAGCAGTGGTACCACATCTTTCTTCATTAATATCCCTTTTACAGTTCAATGCTTTCTTCTGGGAAGATTTGTATACCACACACTCTTGCTGATTATAGTGTCTCCTCAGTGACCATGGATTCTGGGAGATGGATTCTCTGGGGATTCGCAGATGGAGGGGTTCACAAGAGGAACCCAGGCAGGTTCCTGCACTCTAGATATAATAACAACCTTCACTTGAATGGTTGCTAGGCTCCCTAGAAGACCTCTGTACAGTGCTCTTTTCAGACATTGTTATGCAGTTATTTTTCAATATAATATATATGGACTATTGGAGAAATGTGGTGTTTTATTTTAGCTCCAGAACAGTGTGTAGTTCACAATTAACTTGTAAGCTGTTTATTAAATCTGAGAAAAAATTTTAGGCCCAGATGCTCTGTGGCACTGCTTCTTTGGGGATACAAGGAAAGACCTTAGCTCAAAGGTCATACTGGATTGTCCTGCTGAATAAGCCTGGTGTTTGCTGGATAGCTGACATGACAGGTCCTCACCAGGCCTTAATGTCTTGCTCCCCTATGTCTTAAATACTCTAACAGAAACTCAAACAGGGCACAGAATAGGTCAAGGTATCCCACAGACACAATTCTTCACCAGGAGCACTGATTGTGCAAAGCACGTGAGCCACAATTGCATCTCATCCCTATAACCATGGAAATCTTGGGCTGAATTTTCTTCCTGACTTTGGGTAACTATATATCATAAAGGCCTTTATTTTGTCTAGCCTCTGGTTCAGCAAGAGTGCATGTTTGGAAGGATTCAGAGAAGTCCTGAGGGTCATTAAGATCTGCTGGTCATCCTGGAGGGTCCTGAGAATGCAAATTTTGCTTGTCCTCATGGGTCATCCTGAACAATTTCATGGAGATAAGTCAAGCGAAGTTTAAAGACTTTGAGGTATTGTCTGTAACATGACTCCTGCTTTGCCTTGCAAATACTTGTCCAACAGCACCCTACCCCAATTGGGGCATAGCTACATTCATCTTGAAGACATTATTACCATTAGTCACAGCCTTTGCACTATATTTCTAAGGCCATCAACAGACTGTAGGTCTCTGTTGCAAAATCTACAGCAAGAGAATGCTGCTTAGCTTAAGAACTGTGTTTTGGTTTTGGTTACTTTTGATTTCCTTGAGTATATGATTTTCTTTCTTTTCATTTGAAGTTTTGTCATTTATTTGTTTTGTTACTATAATTAATGTGCTGTTTTGTTAAGGCTATGTACTACATACTTTGACTCTCCTACTTTAAGCTTGTATTGAATAAATTTAATGTATTCTTATGAATAAAAACATAATCTCTAATTTTTATCTCATAAGAACCTTCTGTATTCATGTGTGGTTCACAGTCTTGTAACACTAGAAGTATCAGGTAGGAATGGACCTCTTCAAGTGTAATGTGGCTTAGTGTTCATTATTCGTTCCCAAACAGTCACAGCTACACAGAGAATTGTGCTTTTGGTGTGGATAGTGTGTCAAAATCTGTGGACCTAACTTCATGATGAAAAACGTATCCATGCTGTATCTTTGTGGTCATAAATTCAGCTATGTTAAAATGCACTACTCCATGGATGCTTATGATGAACAAACAGAAGAAACACAAGAGTATTTCTCTAATACGTCCCAAGAAATAAAATTCACTAAGGGAATATCAAAGAAATTAGTAACCACAGAGCTGTATGCCTTTTATTCCCTTGAATGGTAGCATCACTTATAACTGCAGTGCAGAGATCTTGAATTCCAAGATCATTTGGCAGATATTAGGATTTTTGTTTGTTTGTTTGTTTGTTTTGTTTTGGTGGTGGTGTTGTTTGACTGATGATGAATTTTGTTCTCTTGGCCTGGACAATGTATTTGATGATAATTTTTAATTTGGTTAGGGCGTTGTTTCTGTTTTTGCATTATTTCATTTATGTGTATGGGTGTTTTTCCTGCTGTATGTCTGTACACTACATGCATGCAATTCTCCCGAGGCCAGAAGAGGTCAATGGATTACACCTGGAGCAGAAGTGATGGAGGATTTTTTTTTAAATTTTTATCTTATGTGCATTGGTGTTTTGCCTGCATGTATGTCTGTGAAAGTGCCAGATCATGTAGTTATAGATGGTTGTAAGTTGACATGTGGATGCTGGGAATTGAACCTGGGTCCTCTGGAAGAACAGTCAGTGCTTTTACCTGCTGAGCTATCTCTCCAGCACCCGAGATGGAATATTCTTAATGCCACACTTTAGATCTTCTAAGAAACAAAGTCTCAAATGGATAAGTCATCTATCCAGCACCTGCCTGGACTTTTGTCTTTCCTTGTGTGGTGTATCAGCTGCACTGGATCACACCCAGCCAAAGACAGAAGATTCTTGAGACCTCTAGGGTCACATACTTGGGGTAGGCATGCTCAGTGTTTAAACTCTGAGGCCTGCATGTAGGGCATTAGAGTGGGTTCCTGATCATGCCTCAGGATCTCTTTTTGTCAGGGTTGGAGCAGATCTCTCCTGTCTCATCCTGCATGACAATGCAGATTAGGCTTTATTAGATGAATTGCAGAATTGAAAACTCTCCTAGAGGTGGAGGTGGTAAATAAATCATGTTGAAGTACAATCAAAAGAGTGTTTAGATTAAGCTTCAGACAAGCCCAGGAGGATGGAGCCTACAGCAGAGGATACAAGTCTGTGATGGTAAATATTTCAGTTCAAGGCTAGCAGGGAGAGGGATGGTAGATGTCTGTATCTTTGCTCTACCCACTGCCTTTACTCTGGGTAGTGACTGTGCTACCAGGCCCCTCCTAGATTCCCTTAAATCTGAGGCTAACACAAACACAAACACACACCCACACAATTTTACAAAAATACTTTATCTCAAAAAGATTAGGGCATCACATACCCACCATGACCTTCTATTCTTGAGAGTATATTGATCTGTAAGTACAACCAGAAGTTAGAAATGTATAAGGCATTCAGTGATTAGTGACAGGCATTGGTCCTAGCTGAACCCCAAGGCTGTACAAAGCATTCCTGATCTGCTTGCCATGCTATTTTCTTTCCCAGCAGCCACATCTGCTGCTCAGTGTCATCATGATTTTCTCCAATGCTGCACAGCAATTGTCCTGTCATCTCCTTAACGTCAGAAGTCCTACTGAGATTTGTTGAAGGTTTCCTCTTATTTTGTGTCAATAATCAAAGGAAGGTAGTCTAGAATAAAACCTGCAATGGGGTCATCTCCAGTTAGATCTCTTTTATGCCAGCTAGCAAAAGACAAAGTGTCTTGCCCTTGATCTTCACTTATTGCCAACCCCGGTTATGCATGCTGACCTCTGCAGGTGTCTTTATACTAAAGGCTCACCCCTATATTCTACATTCATTGACTCAAAACTCCAAGAATGTGACTGAGGCATAGGTGTCTTCAACAAAACTCTAATGGTCATTCTAATGCTCAGGCATTGCTGTAAGCCACAATATTACCTTCTCACTCATTAGAGCAGTATTCTGTAATACCAAGAAATACAGTTTTGGTGCAAACTAATAAGAGGTCATCAGGACTTTGAGACAGGTGGTCTAGGGAAGAAAAGGCAGGATTAGAAATTTTGCATCTGGCCCTCTTCAGGGGTTTTCATCTTTTCAAAAAATTTAAAAGCCCTTATACAAAGAGCAAAGACACAAGTCTGGTGTATTTTAGAGGAAAAAAACATATCCTCTGTCAGTGGAAGCTGACATCACTGGTAGAATGATCAGCAATCACCTTGCCATGAGATCCCATGGTCAAGGGGGTGAGTCCCGGGTCTCCTTTGCGCCTCTCATCCTCAGGCCGTGGGAAACTGCTCCGGGCCGAGGAGGGGTGAGGCAGGTCTCAGGAGCAGGCAATCGGGCAGTAGTACTCCAGGCAGCCCAGGTCTGATCGCCCCTTCAACCCCTCCCGGCTCTAAGCAAGCCCCTCAGGGAGCAGGTCTCTTGGTCCTGTTGCTAGAGCATAGGGTGCTGGTCAACTTTGCAGTCAAACTGTGTTCCACCACTAAAGTTTGCCAACTTGGCAGTTTCCAAACGTTGGCCTAAATGGATGAATGACTGGTACCTCATTGTGCCATTTGGGCTGGTTTCCTAAATTGTGGATATTCTTTCCTTTTAAGTCCATGGAACACCAGTCCTAGTCTTTTGGGATCTGGGTAGGATTCAGAGTTTCTCCAAAATAGTCAATATTTTTAAGGAAGGCACTCTGGTGAAAGCAACAAACAGGCATTTGTAGCGGTGGAATTTAAGTTCACTTCAAATTTGGTTATGCTGTTCTCTTGGGGTGGGGCCTGCATCCCATCCACATCTCGATATTAAATCAAGGCAATGTATTTAATATTAACATTAAGCACATGGGGAAGTAACGCTTTAAGAAACAGCACTTCTGAGAACAGCTTCCCATCTTCCAATACTTAATTGTGACAAAGCAAAAATACATTTGAAACACTCATGAGACATGTGCTACAAACCACTATGTATTCCAGTCATTGGGTTTCTTGGAATCTAAACTCCTGGCCATACACATGAGTCTGTTGGGCTGTGTCAACATTTAGTAGCAACAGCAAGCCAGCCATCCTAGTCCAGCAAAACAGAATTCACTGTTTAACTTGGAAGGAGGCTGGTGTGTGTTGATTCAACTCTGGGAATTCTTGACATCTCTGCACTATGATATTTCCTGCTGGGTTTGCTGTGCAGACTGATGAAACCTTCTCTCCTGTAGAAGTTCAATTATAGGTTTAGCTAATGTCTGGTGAAAGAAGGCATGTTTCATTTAACTGGTACTTTGGTTTCTCAGTTGGGGGCACACAGTCAACAATCACTCTTACTGACATGGGTTCTTTTCCTTAGTGATGTACCTCAGCATGGTACCATGCAGACATATGGCTGGGCATCTCTTCTGGGCCACTCTGGCCTTCCACCCACAATCTCTAGGCAGTGGCTGTCTGTCAGCAAGCACCAACAACTCGCTGTAGGTCACCACCTGTCTATAATGTGTCATCCTTTAAGATGCATTGCATAACCACACAGTTCTTGCTGGACTGTTTGCCTGTTCTGCACCAAAAGTTTTTTGAGAACAGACATATCATTTGACTTTGTCTTTGCTGTGTCTCCCATCATTGTTCGGTTTGGTTAAGAAATTAACAGTGAACACCTATATATTTATGCATCACTGTCTGCCAGCTTGAACCACCAGATTTAAAATACACCCTAAACTTAGAGTAAACTGTTTCTTATACTTTAGTACAATGCATGCTACTCTATTCCTAGGTACCTCATGCCAAACCACTCACTTTATAATATTGGTTAAAGTCAGCAAATGACATGGAGTAATATATCCTGAAGACAGACTGTAAGCATCTCACAGGCAGGATTGAACTCTCATTCTCTTTCTCCTCTTTAATGCCTATGTAATAATCAGCCTTCTAAGAACTTGTTGAATGGCATAGATTTTACCCAGAAGTCTTTCAATGTCAATGGTCAATATACAACTCAACACAAACAATCAGTCAAACAAAAAAGAGGAAGGTATTAACTATGTAACTGAGTGAGAAGTGACCTGGCTCCTGGTGCTTAAACTATTGTCAGCAGGATTTCTCACTGTCCTTCTTTATTTCTTGTTTGGCTTTTCTGTGTTTGCTTTCTTGTGTTCACGTGAAGACATCTTTTGTCTTACATGGGTAGCGTTCTAACTTAGCAAACATGTTAAGGGTATCAGTTTATTCTCTTCCACTGGAGATGATATCAGAAGAGGACTGTAACTTACCAACTAGATTTGGCTGCCATCCCTAAGCATCTCAGTGTGATCACAGGAGTTAACTCTTGATGGCCAGGCCTGTGTCAGTTGCTTGTTTCTATAACCAGAGGATGGCTGTTACATGGGACAATAAAAACAGATTTGTGGATCTTACATTCCAAATCCGCACTTAGAACCACAAATATTTTGTGTGGTAGGGCTTTTTAAAATCTGTGGATTTTAATATGTAACATACAAATGTAATAATTTATATAATCAAAATAAGAGACTTTGCAGATAAGATAAAATTTTAAACAGGAAGCTCATACAGGCTTTGCTTACACTTTATATAAATATGCTTAGCCTGAAGATAATATAGATATTATGACTTACTGTCAGATGTGGTGGTACACTCTTTTAATCCCAGCACTTGGGAGGCAGAGACAAGTGGATCTCTGAGTTGGAGGTCTGCTATCCATAGCAAGTTCCAAGTCAGCAAGGACTATATACTGGGAAGCTACTATAGAAATGTACAATTAGAATATATTTACTATGCCTGACATTTCTGTGCAAACCCTCATGTGAGGTCCACTTGTGTTTCCATGAAGAGACTCCAGTTTTTCACTTTGGAGCATTTCAACACTGTGAGTTTTCACGTGAGGGATGCTCAACCTATAGTCTCCTCCAGAATGTTCCAAGATAGGGAACTCTGGAATTCCCAGAGCACCTTAGTAAGAAAATACACAATACTGCTGTCATGGAAAAAGCTGACCTTTAGAACTTGGAAACATTCTAAGTATTATAATCTACTCCTGAAAATAACTTTCCACTCAATAAGGCATCACAGGTGGTCCAAAATCCGAAAGTGTTTGGAATATTTTCCAACAACCTACCTGTTTTGTGCCTAACTTGTTTTTCTTTCGTTGGACAAGGTATAGATTGGAGGTATAACCTTCTAGAAGTGAATTAAAACTCATTAAAAATGATGGGGACTATTATGTCCTGTTTGTCATGCATAAGATGTACAAAGCCAAGACTGGATCAGGCTCCATGAAGTTCTTAAGGAACAATTTTCTTGGTTTAGGAAAATTTTTAACAAGTTCCTCTCCACAGGGTTGGCTGAGAAAGTGGACTTGTCAGTGACTGAACACAACTTAATACCCATCAGAAATAGGTGAGTAGCCACTTTTACCAACAGGGCTTTTCCAAAGGACACTCTGGCAGTGCAGCCTTTTGTGCCTTGAAGTAACTATTGGGATTCAGCTTCATGACTGTATCTTTTCTCTTTCCTACCTTCAGGAATGTTTCAGCATACAAAGCAGATCATTTTTGTTACAGATTCCATCACTAATGTGGAAGCCTAGGAAACATTATCTTCCTGAAGTTCTCTATCAACTTCTTCAAGCCTTGATGATAGAATCAATGCCAAAACTGAAAAATGCATTCCTAATTCCATTTATCTTTAAGGGGAGCAGGCTTTTGTCTAATTGAGAACTTGGAGTAAAATCTTCCTGTAGAAAAGAGAAACAGGCAATCCTATATGTTTCCTATAAGTAACAGGTCACTCATTGAATGAATAATTGACATTAGTGAACTGGTTGAAGGCTAGTTAAATGTGTAGCTTATTCACTATTTGAATTTTAATTGTGTTGTTCTATTCTAGTTCTCAACTGAATAAGTACTTTACATTGTTCCATCAAAAAAGTATTGTTTTTGGACAATGGTGGTGTATGCCTTTAATCCCAGCACTTGAGAGAGAGACACAGACATATCTCTGAAGCTGAAGCCAGCCTGGTCTACAGAGCACGGTCCAGGACAGCCAGGGATACACAGAGAAGGGAAGCCCTGTCTCAAATACAAACCAACAACAAAACAATGGTATCATAAAGGGAACAGACTTCCATTTTCTTTTTTTAGGTGGCTAAGGCCACACTAATTTACAGCATTCATGGGGGTCAGTAAAGATATTACAAACCCAGAACAACTGTGGAAAATGAAGCCTCAGCAGAACCTGGAAGATGACAGTTACTTGGTAAAATAATGCCTATAAAAGTAATAAATGAAATCTATATACTTCAAGTGTATTCTGAATCTCCTAGTGTTGGGAAGGGCACTCCTTTCTAATCTGCTGATCTCTGTGCTCAGGTGCCTGTAGCTGAAGCTATATAGTACAATTGAAGTGACTTGACCAATTTTCAGTGCTTAGCTGTATAACCTCCATTGTTCCCTGAAAACCCTGGGTCCTGCATTTCTATGACTCAACTGGACCAGATCATCCCCAGAGCCTTTGGGTCCTTTCTAACACCTGTGCTTCTGAGTTTCAACCCAAAAGTCATGATAGCCTGTATAATAGTAGTTTTGTAAGCATTTTTATAGGTAGATTACTAGAGAGTTCACCATGTAATCAGTGACTGACTGTTTAAACCAAATAAACTGTTTTGTGTAAAGAATCAGTTGTCTCACTTTAGATCAATAGCAATGTTTCTTGCTACATCATTTAAAAGGTGGCAGGAATTTTTGGTGCCCAACAGTTACCGTTTGAAAATATTCAATGTGCAATTCTAAAAGTCACAAGCATATATGCCATAAAACAAAATTATTTTCATTTTTCTATTTAGCTCTCTTACTTGGTGTAACGTAATGTTTAGCCAGAAAACTGTCCTTGCTGGTTCACTCAGGCTGTTTTAAAATGCAGGAATTACAGAGCCATTTTCTTTCTGGGTGGAGTGCTTAGAAAGATATTGGATAGAAGAATGATTTATGTCAGGTGACAAGAGAACTCATCCTTAGACACTGGCAACTGTGGGTACTGTGGGGATGATTCTGTGTGCAATGAGAAGGAGAACCCGAACATCTGACAGCAGTGGAAGCTTCTCGTCCAGCACACTTGGAGCTATGAAAAAAAAGACTTAAATAAGCAAGCAGTTTAAAAAGAACACGATAGGAAACACTCTGTGGTCTTCATTTGAGTCTTTAAAATTTTTATTTCTTGTTATTCCCTGTGGAAACAACAAATTGTTCAACACAAATTTTTTTTTGAATTGCTGATTGGCACAAAACACGGTGGACAGAGAAGTATAGTTTGTTGGAAAGCAGATCGTGTCTGCAGGAGTTCACTAGATAGTTAAATAGCTTTTTCTAAACTTTCTGATCATTAATTCATCTCTTTCAGAAATATAAAACAGAGTATTGCTGTAGTAGGGACACATTCTGCTGTTGCCCCAAAGTGAGGGAACAGAGGTGTGCATCAAGAGCCATGGATGGCAAGAGAGTGGAGGAGCTGCTGGCCAAGGCAGAGCAAGAGGAGGCAGAGAAGCTGCAGCTCATCAAGGTGCACAAGGAGCTAGAGCTGGAATTCGACCTGGGCAACTTGCTGGCTTAGGACCACAATCCCCCGACAGTGCTGCGCCAGGCCAGGCCCTCGCTGGAGGCTGAGCTGCGGGCCCTGGCGCGTGACAACATGCAGCTTGTCATCAACCAGCTACTGGCAGCTGCAGACCATGGAGCACATGGAGGAGGCGGTGGTACTGCGCTTGCTGGAGCCTGCCATATGCCTGCCCTGCGAGAAGTTGCTGCCCTGGCCACTGCCCCTTACCCACTGGCCTTAAGGGCATCCCATCAGTCCCAAAAAGAAGACCAACCTCATGTGGGACGAGGTGAGTGGACAGTGGGGGTGTCTTGGGGCTACAAGTGCGCACAGGATGACAGTAAGGAATGGCTCATCAAGGTGCCTAGGAGTGGCAACCCCATGGAAGACCAGTTCACCAAGAGGATTCAGGCCAACAAAGAACGCATGGCCAAGAAAGAGATGAACCTTCTGTAGAACCTGGCCTGCGAGCACAAGATGCAGATGCCCAGCTCAGCTGGGCTGCACCCTAAGTAACACCAGAATAAGGAGGAGCTTCAGTGGGAAGCTTCCAGGAGCGCCTCCCCAAGGAGAAAGCGCCCCAAAGCTCTGGCAAGAAGAGGAAGTTTCAGCCCCCCTTTGGGGACTTCCCAGCCAAGAAAAAGAACCAGTGGGAGCTACTTCGAATCATGAACAGTAATAAACCTCAGCTGGACGTGACAAGGGCCACCAACAAGCAGATGAGGGAAGAGGTCCAAGAGGAGCCTGCCAAGAGGAGGAAGATGAGCCAGAAAGGAAGATGAGCCAGCCTGCCAGCTGGGTCAGGGAGAGAAAAGGAAAGGAGGCCTGGGAGGCAAGAAGCATTCCAGGCCACCTGAGTCACGGGGCAAGAAGACAGGAGTGGGAAGAGGAGGAAGTAGTGTTCTCCCCTCTGGACCTGTTCTGAAAAGCTAGGACTGTACTAAAGGTTAAGTTGTGCATGCTGCAGGCTGGCTCAGGAGGTGGCTGCTGTCCTCAGTGAGATTGACATTGAAGTGACATGTTTGTCTCCCCAAGAGAGTCAGTGCTGGACTACGAACTAATGGAGACGCTGACTGGAAGTTAGTGTATTTTTGGAACATGTGAATTATAGAAATGATATGGTCAGAACCAGGAGTAAGTTAAGGCCTGCCTTTTTTATCTTGACTTTGGATACTGGGTAAGAGTTGATCAGATTTCTGAGTTATAGTAGATTGGTTTCAACATTTTTGCATTATTTTTGTAAAAAAGCTTATATATTTATCAAAGCAAAGGAGGATGGGGGAAAATTACGTCCACCTGTGATTTACAAGTATTGTAAAGGTATGCTTTAACCTGATGTTGCTTTTAACTTTTACTGTTGGTAGGAGTTGTATGTGAAGTCAGTAACCTGGGTACCAGTACGGAGTATGCTTGAGAAAAACAAAGTAGTTACAATGGTTATAAAATACCCCTCCCTGGGCGGTGGTAGCCCATGCCTTTAATCCCAGCACTGGGAGGCAGAGGCAGGCTGATTTCTGAGTTCGAGGCCAGCCTGGTCTACAGAGTGAATTCCAGGACAGCCAGGGCTACACAGAGAAACCCTTTCTCAGAATAAAACCAAATAAATAAATAAATAAATAAATAAATAAATAAATAAATAAATAAAAAATAAAAAGACCCCTTGTATTAGGAAAACTTTTCCACTAACTATTAATATTAAAAGTATAGTGCTTTTTTATGTTGGTTCAGGTTGTGCATTTGGCCAGTGAATTGCTTTAAGTGATATATTGGAATCACACTAAGTAATGGTAATTAACCTTGTAATGGTAATTAACTCCAGAAAATGGTTGTCATTTGGTTTGTAACTGATGGCTTTTGTTTAATTGGCTTGAGTTTAGCAAGTGCTGGTCTGGATTCAGTATGGAGCCAAGGCTGAGGTTAGAGAGGAGCAGCCACACCCAGCAGGAGAATTCATGTTTATTTCTGTCCTGGATGTTTTTCCCTGTTTCATTGTTTTATTTTTGGTCTTAATAAACCTATCTTTGCAAAATTAAATTAAATATATATATATATATATATATATATATATATATATATATACATATATATGCAAAGAGTAAGACTGTAAAATGAAATTCATACTTTCTTTGATTGAAATCACCCTGCTATTCCTGCTGTTCTCATAAAACCACAACCACATAATGAAATTCATTTCTATACTAGGATTGACTATTATTCCAAATCCTTTTCATTTTACCTAATAAATCCCCTGCTGTTTCTCTGCAGAATTGCCACCTTTGATCATTGTCATAGTGATACTACCTGGCTGAAGGAAGTAGCCCAGGACAACACAAACAATTTGGAAAGGACTTACATGATTTTTTCACTCTTACACCTGAGAGGTTAGGTCACATTGTACCATAGATTCAGAAGGCAGAAGCCACAGATGACAGTGCCAAACACAGTCCTTCCTGAACTACTGGACACATAGAAATGGAGGTTTCACTGGATCTCAGTGAACTCTTGAGTTCTCACTGGAACTCAGAAAGGTAGATATTGGAGAAGTGATGGCTAATGGAACTACAGAGCAGCAATCCAGTATCCCTGTTGACATTTGCTCAAGATGCCTACTATGTCTGGTTGTAATGGAGAAAGGGAGAAAGTGGGGTTTTCTCTTTTGAAGAAGAGACATAAACTTTACAATTGGATATTTCCTTGGACCTGAACTCCTTCCTATATTGCCATGAACAAGGGAGTTTTCATTGCAAAAATGGGATTGTGGAAACACATGTCTGAATATATTAAAGCAATGTCTCCCCTCAAGGCATGTGCACAATAAGAAGATATAATCCAATTTGCATAAGATTAAAGGTGCAGGAGAACCATTGTTGCCTCTGGGAAACAGGACACCCTGGGGAAGTGGACTGTAGTACATGAACGGAACCTAAGGGTATATTTATCATGGAGAAGAATCTCCCTCAAGCAAGAACCCTAGACCTTAAGGTACTAACAAAGATGAGCTGCCCATGCCAAGGCCCGAACCAACTCTCCCATCCAAAGTGCTTGACTTGTAATGAAGCAGAGAGAAATCTCTAGCTTTAAAAGGAAAAGTTTCCAAGGGGTATCCCCTGAGTCAAAAGAGAGACTCCAGGATAGGGCACCTCAGAAACTGGTCAATGTGGGGCAAGCTGGTCAGCAGGTAGGCCATGGCAGTTTCCAGAGACATCATCAGTCATCACTTCCCTGGACAATCTCTTGTATCCAGGAGAACCCTAGACTCTTCTGTGATGTCACCAGTGTTGTGGTGACACCAACTGCCTGTGGGGTATTCTGTCAGAGCCTCTGGGTTCACAAGCAGTCATGTTGTCCATGCTGCTCAGGCTGTTTCATAGGGACAATACAATACAACCAGAGACCAGACCTAGGCAGAAGGCATTCTGTACAGCAGGAAGAAGGAGATGGCCGTGGGGAAGACACAGTGAGTCCTGGGCAGTGCATGGGGAAGCTTCCTGGAGGAGGGGTGCTTGAGCAGGTCCTTACAGGAGAAGGGCTTAGCATCTGGAGCCTCAAAATTTCTTAATGGCAGACCCAGAGTCTAGAATTTCTGATGATTACTTTGGTAGAGATCCAGGAATTGACAAGCCTTCAGTTGCTTTGCTGAGAGATCTGAATTTCCTGCTGAGTGGCAAAGGATGCCAGGAGAAAGTTCTGTAAGAATAACAAAGCCTTGCTCTCAGGATAGAGTGCTGAAGCATTTAATCCTCAATAGATTACTGTAGGTTACATGAATATGTGATGCCAAGAACAGAGAGGGATAATCCCCTTGTCAAGTATCAAGGTCTCAGAGACTTTGGTCTGGAACACACATGATGTGGGCTGAATTACAGTCTGGGATAAGTGTAGTAGTGTGTGGTTTTTCATCATGCATTTAAGAAGCAAGGATAGGTGTTGGCTTGTGGAAGATGTTTGGTGCTGGTGTTTATGGTCAATCTATTTTGTGCTAAGCAGTACAGACTACATCTTCAGATATAAACTGACAATGCCCTCAATTTCTTCTAGACTGGGAAAGCTTAAGCACATCAGGGTTAGTGGGACTGCAGTAGGGACTGAGCCATATGTTTAGTGATGGTGGTTGGGAGCAGGGACATAGGTGAGGAGTCCAGCTTGAAGATAGCTTTCCTGCTCTTTCAGGAATTCACTGTGTCTCTAGAATTCCCTCTTCCTCAGGCTTCTCTGTGGGAGTAAGTATGGTTTCTCCTTTCCCTGACGTATTTTCCCTACAAGTTTCCTTGTGTTTCTCTACCTGAAGGGTCTGTTGGGAAAGAGTCCTCCCAAGCCTATACCATCAGTGAGCAGGAGCAGAGAATGAAGAGGTTGGAGAAGCTCAAAAGTGACCTTGAAAGAATGAAGAACGAGAGAGAAGAACTCCGGGGAATCCTGGCACATTATAATGTCAAAGATTTGAACAACAGGTAATCATTATGCCCAGTTCTCAGCTGACTATCTTGGGCCCTCTGTTGACCCTAGATTTCCACATATCACAGGAGGCTACAACTCCAGGCTGTCCTCATGTCCAAATGCATTTTGATGATTGGATATTCGACACAGAACTTGAAGTTCAGATAGGAGTGAGATGGGGTCACAAGCTCTTTTGATTCCTCTAAAAGAAAACTATAGCCTGTGGCATGAATCATTCAGGAAATAGCAGTATTAGTGTGTGAGCTCTTATCATGCATTTTTAAGATGCCTGGACTGGTATTGCTTTGTGGGAGATGCTAGCTGCTGTGTGTTTATGGTGAATCATTTTTGTAATTTTCTGGAGCTGCTTTGGGTCCATTTAGTCCTGTCAACAACTGGGAGGACCTGATTCTATTTGCTGCCCCTCAGTGTGAGTGGATTTCTGGTAAGTCATCACTGCTTTTATCAAATTCTGTTCAGTTTACACTGAGATAATGTCACATCACTGTATGCATTTGGCATTGTGATGGTGTCTGTGTGTGTGTGTGTGTGTTTGTGTGTGTGTGTGTGTGTATGTGTGTGTATGTTTGTCTCTGTGTGTGTATTCCACTTAAGATCCAGGGAGTCTGTGTAGTGTGATGGGGCTGGAGATTTTACCTGACTGACTTTTTAGGTAATGATAGTGATGAGGCCATGGAGGGTCACTTGTAGCATCACAGCACATGATCTCTGTGCGCACCACTGATGGGCATTAGAAAATCCTGATATAGGCAGTAAGCCCTTTTCTTTGTAAATACTGAAGTTTGGGAAATTATGTAGTGATAGAACCAAGGATTGAGAAAACCTTGTCTACAAGGTGAAAAAGTGTCATCACAGGTTTAAGTTGGACCTAGGACTGTGGCACAGGCTCCTGGAAAGTTCTTGAAGACCTAATCTATTCCTTCAAGACCACTCATGAAGCCAAAGCAGGTCAGCTCCCATTTTTTAGTTCCCTAGCTCTACTGTGCCCAGATCAATTATAACAAGTTTAATAAGCACCAAGAGGACCCAATACAAGGCATTAGGTTGTGGCATATATGGGCTGGGGTAGTTCACGGTTCAACTTGAATTAATGTAATCCTTGAATCCTTAGTTCAGGGATTATTTGCTCCTTCCACAGGTTCAACTTTGAGACCATGATGCTGGAGATACAACACGACCAGGTGATGAGCGAGCTCAAAAACATTCCGCAGCAGATCAGTGAGGCCTTGTATAAGTGCCAGGAGTTGACTAAAAATAATCAACTTTACAGGTGAGTGACTCACACTGTTGTTTCCCCAGCACTAGGCACAGAATGTGTCTGCCCATCATTTTCTTTAAAACAAAGTGAGGATTCTGGTTCTATACTTTTGCCTCTCAACAGGAAGCTTCCTCCCTCAAAGAAAGGCTCTAGGATTGTGATCTCTTGAAATCATTTTGATCAAGTGTGATGAGTCTGTGAGCCCCTCCAATCATTGTCCTTCCAAAGTCAGTATCCTCTAAATAGAAAAGGTGTGCACCTTGATGGAGACATCAATCAACCTTGAGTCTCTGGGGCAGTGAAAACACATTTACAGATCTGGTTTGCATGAGACACATAGAATGATGTGTACCTGTTGGGTCTTCTCTCTTCTCCTAGAGAAGCTTTACCTTGTCTCTACCTAGAGGTGGTTCTCTAATACCAAAGACATATATGCAATCATGGGTCCCATGTCCTCTTCTGGGAGATACATGAGTCCCTGTTGGTGTCAGGGTTTTCAGAAGTACCTTCAGTCTTTTGGAATGTTGCTTTCTTCTGGATTTGACTTTCCTATATGTGAGGTCCCATGGCTACTCTCGTGTGTAGTCTGGGGCTGTCTGGGGATCAGGGCCCATGATGAGAAGGGATGGTACTTGGAGAAGTGGGAGGAAGATGGATGGTGCCTGGGAATAATCACCATTTCTTCTTTGTGGTTCAGCATCAGGAACTGTCACCTCCTGACCGAGTCTCTTCATATGAAGAGTGAAGTAAAAATGCTCTGGAATGAAAACAGGCAGCTGCTTAAGGAGCAGATTACACTGGAAGTGTGTTCTAAGGAAACAAGGAGGCTATGTGTGGAGGCCAGCATGAAGATCTATGACAAATTTTCCAAGCATATCCAACAGGTAAGATGCATGGAGGATGCTTAGGAGCAGGTTGCCCTCATGTTTAACCATAAACAATGTCAAGCCCAGATAACCATCCTCCACCTTGTCCAGGCACTCTCCTAATTCTTATCCAGTTGTTCTGTGATCATTTACAAGACTTTCTGTGGAGTTAGGCTGTCTCAAAAACTGGATGATTGGCAAGCACACCCTCCTGATCAACTACAAGCTGAATTTCATTAAGACAGATGGGGTGAACACACATTACACACCTACATGCCATTGTACTAGAGGGGTTCTATGTGGCTGCCTCTTTTGTAGTAGCACAGAACATTGAGTGATGAAGTCAGGGCCTGTAGCTCGTTTGCTTTGGACCCATGGCTCCAGCTGCATATGTAGGGGAGGATGGCCTTTTCAGAGGTAGGTGGGAGAGGAGGTTCTTGGTCCCATGAAGGCTAGATGCCCCAGTGTGGGAGAATTCAAGGGCATGTAGGTGTATGAGGGGGGGTCAGTGGTGGTACATCCTCATTGAATTAGGAGTAGAGGGATAGGATAGGGGGTTTCTGGGTGGGGAAGATGAAGAAAGGTGATAACATCTGAAATGTAATAAAATATCTAACAAAAATTATTTAAGAAAAAAAAGGTGGGGGTGGAGGGCTTGTGTCTTTTCTCTTCCTCAACCCTGCATTGCAAGATGGTCTCCTAACTGAGCCTAGACCTTGGTTCATATTGACAGAGCATGACAGATAGCTCATCAGTCCTGGTTTCTGTCATTGTTGCTAGAGTTCTTTCCTGTAGCTTGTATTCAGGAGCTGACTGGATGAACAGGGATGTTTGAAAGACTTCTCTCAGGCTGAGGGTTGGGGTGAGAGATGTGAGGCTTCAAGAAAAAGATTTCTCACACTCTCTCAACCTAGTCTGCAGAAGTTACTAAGTTTTATTTAGTCCACACAGGATGGATTACAGAGTCCTGGGTCTCACATGAAACATCAGATATTCACAGTCTACATTCAGTGGTTCCTCCTGCATTTTGGTCTCCTTACTGTTTCCCGCTCATTTATGATTTCTGGTATGTGTGTGGGGGGAGGGGGGAGTCATATGCATGTCTGTGATAATATGTATATAGATGTGCCTGTTGAGAGGCCAGTTAATTACATGTGGTTTTGATCAGTCTTTCTGTTTTGGTTAAGCTGTCTGACCAGCATCTTTGAATCTTCTGTCACCTTCCAGGCAGAGCTCCTGGAATTGCTTTGTCTCTAGTAATTGTTACAAGGTTTCATAACTCACAGAGAGGAAGAACATGTTTACATGTTTCATTGTTTTGAGTTTTCTTGTTGCTGTTGTAAGAAAACAATTTCTTAACATGGAAGAAGCTAATGCTGTCTGCTCCACGTGTCAGATACACAACTTGGCCCACTTTGCCTTCTTATGAGCTTTCTTGTCATTCAGTTGAAATCAGCAGGGAAAGGAGGAGGGCGTTTGTTTGCCAGGATGGGTCTTACACACGACACCTAGGCTCCACATAACCCACTGTTGAGTTAATCAACCCTTTATCAAACAAACAGAACCCATGTTGCCAACACTTAAATGTCAATAATTTCACATTTAGCCTAGCCCACCCTTCTGAAATCTTACCATGTGACTTCTGTTTCTACTTCCCAGTCCTTCCTTCCTTCATTACAATTTCCTAGACTGGGGTTTGGAGGCCCACCCATGTGAGGAACAACCACAAAGCAGACATGTACCTCTTATAACCACAGCAGGATATGGGGCACAAAGGGGTGCTCAGCAATAGCTGGCTGCACACATGAGACAAAAGGTGGCCCCAAGGTGGTCCTATTCAAAGGAAACTTATGGACCTGAACACCAGCCTCTTGCTCTAAGATGGGAGTGTGGGGCTCACCACAGTGTCAGTGTCAGTTCACTTTGCATCAAGGAAACATGAAACAGAGCAGCAGCTCATCATGCTGCTACACCTACCTCATTAGAACAAAAGGAGACAAATAGTGGTGTAAAGTCTGATTTTCAATCATTGGTAGTGGGAAATCTATTTATCACTATTGAAACTGGTTATAGAGGGAAATCTATTTACCCATATTGAAATCATTTATAAGAAAAAAAAGCACTTTAGTACATGGAGGTGAGTAGGAGGCTGCTGTGTCAAATCCATGGGCCTGAGAATCAACAAGGCTGGCTAAGGTTCTGTGTCCACCTCTCTGCTCTTGGTGGATAGTGACTGCCTGCTGGAAGGTCAGGTGGCTCATTGCATCTTCTCAGCATCCTAGTTTGTTTTCCTCATTACCTCCTACCATTTTTTCCCAACTTTGCCTAAGCTTGACTCAGTTATCTTTGGCCTTGGAGTTTGTCCTGAGTATAACTCTGTGAAACCCTGAGTTGCTTGGTGTTGCATCTGCATCAAGCAGAAGGCCCATACCTATGATGAGGTGCTAGAACAAGGCTGCCTCAGACAGCCCCTTAGGCTCCTGGTAGTCTAAAGTACTCACCCTGTGTTCTGTCTGTAGCACTCTGTAAAGGCTTTCATTCAAAAGTGATTTGGTTTGAGTTAAAATCATCCTCAAGTAGGGCTGGAAGAAAAGAGGAACTTCAGACATGGCTGATGATATAAAATGGGACAGCCCTGTGAGAAGCCATGTACAACTCTTCAGAAACTGTATAGTTTCTCTAGTCCCCATTGACCCAGCGACTCCAGAACAAGAAGTAGGTGTCCACAGAGAAATTAGGGCAAATCATGGTTGTAGTGGTACTCCACAGAGCTGCCCTGAAGTAGAAACTATCCAGATGTTCTTCAGTCAAGGAGTGAACAAGTATACTGTAGTCCAGCCCTTCCCTGGACTATTGCCTAGGGTGATCATAAAAACCACCATTTGTTCTTGAACTAGTCAGACTCATTTTCCACAAAATATCCCTGACAGAAACTCCTTATGTGAAGAAAAGTCTCACTTTGCACCCTGGTTACAAAGATTTCCTAGTTGTCTGGGCTCATAGCTTTGGTTACAAAGCCACACAGGCTGTGGAAAATGGAGGGCCTATTGGAAGATGCTGCTAACTTTAGAGTCCCTGAGAAACAGGGAGCCAGAGGCAGGAACTGGCTTGTCCTCCCTGATCCCATGTGCCTTTGCTGGGAACCAAGCCGACTGTGCACAGCCTTCGGAACTTCCTAAGCAGGCTTGCATACCAAGCCAAAACTCCATATTTCCATCCTTTGTTTATTAGGGAAAAGCATTTATTTTATTGAGCTGTCTATAGGCTATGACTACCATGTTCATGTCCCATTCAAGGTTTTTTTTTCTTTTTTCTTTTTTTTTAATTTACTCAGATTATGTTTGTGAGTACACTGTCTCTCTCATCAGACACACCAGAAGAGGGCATCTGATTTTACTAAGATGGTTTGTAGGCTACAATTCGGTTTTGGGGAATTTAACTGAGGACTTCCAAAAGACAAATCAGCTCCTAATCTCTGAGATATCTCTCCAGGATTTTGTCAATTCAAGTGTTTATTTCTTATGGCTTTATAGTGTCCTGGATGATGTCTTATATTAACATGAACAGGGAAAGTCAAAATGTTTCTGCAACTGTATGTATGAACATGTGCTTGTGTGTGTTCTGGAATGTGTGTGTCTGTCTTTCGGTGTGATTGTGTGTGTGTCTATGTATGTGTTAGTGTGTGTGTGTGTGTGTGTGTCCATTGTTGGACTCAAACAATGCAGGATCATTTTGCTGTCTCTGAGATATGAGGTACTAGGATGAGATAGCAGGAGCCAAGAAGATTTCTTATACCTGTATAACTGTATTTTTGGGTCTCAGGCCTTCCACATGATTCTCTGCCTCAGTCACCTAGGAGCAGCTCAGAATATTGTTCTGATCTAGTTTAAAAGAACTCCTGTCCATGATCATTCTTGTGATCCACAGAGTTTGTGTTGATTGTGTACTCTTTCTTCCCTTCTGAGCTCTCTGCTATGACCTGAGCCTGTTGTCCCTTAAGTCACCCCACAAACAATACTACAGTAACTATAAACATAGCAGGGGTATCCTTTGTCCTTCATGAATATTTGTTTTAAAGTTCAAGGCTTTCCCTTGGGAAGATTTGCATGCAGCACACTCTTGCTGATTATAGTATCTCTTCAGTGAGCATGGATTTCCTGTGAGATGGTTTCTCTGGGGAGTCACAGATGCAGGGGTTCACAAGTAGAACCAGGCAGGTTCCTGCACTCCAGATATAATAAGAGCCTTCACTTCAATGGTGGCTAGGTTCCCTAGAAGGCCTCTGTATAGTGTTTGATTCAGACATTGCTACACAGTTATTTTTCAGTATAATATATATGGACCATTGGAGAAATGTGGTGTTTTATTTTAACTCCAGCACAGTGTGTAGTTCACTGTTCACTTTTAAGCCATTTTTTAAATCTTAGAAAAAATCCCAGGCCCAGGTGCTCTGTGGCTCTTCTCCTTTGGGGATACTGGGAATGATCTTAGGCTGAAAGGTCATACTGGATTGTCCTGCTCAATAAAGCTGGTGTTTGCTGGATAGCTGACATGGCAGGTCCTCAACAGGCCTTTGTCTCTTCCTCCCCTAGGTCTGAAATACTCCCCCTGAAGCTTAAACAGGCAGACCAGGTCAAGATTTCCCTCAGACACAACTCTTCACAAGGAGAGCACATGCTGAAGTGATTATTACCATCATTGGCAGTCTCTGGACAGTATTTACAAGGCCAGTAACAGGCTGTAGGTCTGTGCTGTAAAATCAGCAGCTAAAGAATGCTTCTTAGTTTAAATATAATGTTTTGGATTTGGTTAGATTTTTGATTGCTTTGAGTATATGGTTTCTCTGTTGATGGTAACCAACAACTGTCTAATTGGACTCAAGGAGTGCTCAACAGGAGGGAAATGACAACTGGCAACTTAGCCAACTGTTTGTGAGTAGTCAGGACATGGGTCTTGGGGAACATGCTACTGCCACTTTCCTAAAACAGCACAAATCCCAACTGTATTCTGAGTACTTATCCTTCTATCCAGGGATAAGTACGGCTCTCACCTTTTATTAAGGAAGCTTCTTATTGCAGCAGACAAAGACCATACTCCTCAAAATGCAGGTAACCGCTGACTGTAGGCTGCCCAGCACCATTTGATACATGTACAACACAATCCCTATACATTAGGCTGTGGGGCCATCTCAGAAGTGGGGGTAGAAAGGTTGTAAGAGTCTGAAGACTCCAAGTCTGCTGTGAGATTTTGTCTTCTTGATATCACAGGGAAGCCACATCCATGATATCTCAATAATATGACTGCTCAAATGAGACCTGAACAATGATAACATCTGCTGACATGCCAACATGGATGGAGTAGTCTCACATGGTTCCAGATCTAAATAAAGAGCTGCGGGCAATTAAGAGCAGCTGAGAGAGGTAGAATTATTGTTCCCCAGGACGAGCCCTCTTACTGGTTATCTATTACACAATAGACATCTCTAATAGAATAACAAAATATCAACAAGTAGACAACAATACATGGACTTATCAGGGTACACTTATATATTTATTTTAGTGTGTATAACAAGTGTAATTTTAAAAAAGAGACTGTGTAGTTGATAGTGAGTAGGACACACAGGTGTAGTTGATGTGAAGAGGAGGGAATGTTATAGATATATTTTCATTAAAAACACAATTCAGAAGGAGACAGGGAGAAAGCTAGAAAGTTAGCTGTGTGCTGGAATTCCATTTATCCCTTCTCCTAATTGGCTAAGAAATGAGCAAGCAGCTTTACATGCCTGTCATCACATCTTCCACACCATGGCGACCCAATATTGAACCAAAATAAGACTTGTCCTAACTTGCTTTTTGTCAGGAATTTGGTTTCAAAAAGGAAAATAGTGACTAAGGCACAGATCCATCTGACCCTTCTAAGACCCCATCTTACATTGTTATGTCTGTAATTTGTCTGTCCTAGATAATATTCGAGTGCTGTGCATAGCCAATGCAACTCTTGTGAAAGAAAGCATTTCATCTAGGGCTCAATTACAGTTTCAGGAGTTTAGCACATTATCCTCTTGGTGGATAGTATGTCAATATGCTGTCAGACACTGGAGCACTGGCAGAGAGCTCCATTCTGATCTGTAGGCATAGAGGCAGGTATAGAACTGGGCCTAGCATGAGCTTTTGAAACCTCAAAGTCTATCTTCTAGAAGGCCACACCTCCTAATCCTTTTCAAACACTGCCACTCTCCAGTGACTAATCATTCAAGCATATGAACCTATGGTGTCCATTCTTATTCAAACCACCATACAGTCCATTACTAAACAAGTTCACAGCTTTAGGAGACCAAGGCTTCAATTTTTGAATCAATCAAATCAACCTATAAGGGGGCCATAGTGTTTTCTAAGGGTATTTATATAGGTTTGACCCTGGGATGAAGAGGAAGAGGAAGAACTGGATTTATCTGGGAAGAATAGATTGCTGTGTAGTGTGGGGAAATAGCATGATTGCTTCAGGCATTGGAGTTCTTTTCCCTTGAGGCACAATCTAAATAATTTTTAAAAAACAATGCTCCCAGAAATCTTGTGTTTTTCAAAACTGGTAAAAGTTATTCACTGTGTTCTTCAGACCCAGTATCAAATGTCAGAGTAGGACAAATGTATCATGACTAATGAGAGGATAATTTCTCTGTTTAATGTGTTAATAAAAAGTACTTACTGAAGCTAAGGTAAGATGAAGTACAATAAGGGTTATCAAAGATAAGTTGTGACCATATGTGTATTTTCATTAAGTGTTTGCCATCATGGCAATTATAGAATGGGATCATTCTTTGGGTGTTGTGATCTATACCCTTGGTTGTAAACCACAGGATCTCCAGGCTCTGAGAGACCCTTTTTAGGAAAGGAGCAGAAATGCTAGGGTGCTGAGGCAGGAATGGGTGGATGGTTGAGGCAGTACCTGCATAAAGGCATAGGGAGGTGGTATAAAAGTGTGTTATGGAGGAGAAACTGTGGAGGGCGATAACATTTTGAAATGTAAATACATAAAAAAACAAGAAAACACAAGAGCAAAAGAACCTGAGACAAATCACAGATGTAGGCAACCCTGTGGATGGACAACCTACAACAGAGATCAGGAGCTAAAGATGCAAGCAACACCAACAGAATACAAGAGATAGAAAAGAAAATCTCAGGCATAGGAGATACCACAGATGATATTGACAAGTCAGTCAAAGAAAATACAAAGTGTAAAATACCTGTAACCCAAAACATTCAGGAAATTCAGGACACAATGAAAAGATCAAAAATATTAGAATAATAGAATTAGAAGAGGGTGAAGATTACAAGTTCAATGGCACAGAAAACATATTCAACAAAATCATAGAATTTTGGGTTTCTGCACAAAGACCATCTGTTGGACTCTAAAGATACAAAACCAGGGAACGTGCTCCCCCAGAGACACTCAAGGACAGGATTCCTTGCAATAACATGAGGTTTATTAATCATGAGATGACCAGATGACAACCAGGATACTAGGGTTCTCTTGTATGCAGGCAAGAAGAACCCCAAATTAAAGCTAAGGGCAGCTTATATACTATTTTTACAAAATTTATGAGGGCAGTAATACAGTTACTTCTTAACAATAACCATAAAGGCCAAACTCCAACAGCCATTCCCAGGCCTGGTTTCTGTTCCCAGGCCTGGTTTCTAAGTAATTCAAATTTATACCTTATCTTTTTTACAACAATGAAGGTCAGCTTAAGTAGCTTATGTTTACCGAGGTTTACTTGTTAATGGCTCATAGACTCCTATTTTGGGTCTTTTTTCCTGGAATGTTTGTTTGAGTCTTTGGAATGTGCACTTCCTGGGATGTGCCTCTGGGGCAGCTAATATTTGACTCAAACTTAAGAATCTTTTAATTTTAAGTTCAAGCTGAGACCTGAAATTACATTCTTACACATCCTTGTGTTGTGCAAGGCTTTACCTCACCTTTCTTCACTCCCTGCCTTGCTTGTTCACTTTTCCTTCCATCTTGAATGCCTCTCTCATTGTGTTCCCATCCTTGAGTCTGTTAGTCCACTGTTAGTAGAATGAAGGCCAAACATGACTATTGCCAGGAAGTCATCAGCAATGAGAGAAAGCAGATCCTGATCAGACACCTTAGTGCCTGCGTGTTCCAGATCAGTAGTTCCACATGAAGTCTTGGGCTCACATCCCAAGAAAAAAGAAAAGAAAGAAAGGAATGGAGGGGAAAGAAGGAGTGGGTGAGATGAAAGAAGGGGAGATTGGGGAGGAAGAGATGTGTTATTACAGCTAGGGTGGTTTTTCAGTTATGGTAAAGCATTTAACTACTTCTCTGTGATTAAAAACAATATCAGATTGTGTCAGGGTTTGGAGACCTGTGTTGGAGCTAAGCAGTACCCCAAATAGGTATTTTTAATTTTAATTCTTTAGCCACACTAACATATCTCAATGGGCTCCATGTGATATTCAGCCCGTGATGCAAAATGTAACAATCACATTCAGCCTCTCTTTTTCTGGGCCCTCCCATTATAATCAGTCTCAGTAGTGTCTTCTCTCCTTTTGCTTTCATACCACGTTACTCCATTCACCTCTAAAATGGCATCCCACACTCTATAGGAGTCCAGAAATTATTCTTCAAATGCACATACATTCATCAAGTTGGGAAGCCCTTGACCTAGAACCACATAAAAACAATGCTCAGGTTGGAGACCCAGCTCAGATGGTGAATTGCAAATGTTTCCTACCACCTTGGGAGTTACAATTCTGGATTCTGAGTTGAATCTGCAGAACTGCTTGGTGAGAGGAAAGAAGTCTCTGGAGTTGGAGCTACAGGTTTATTTTGAGGTCCTCTCAACCCTTGCTTCTTGTGACCACCACACCGAGTGATCATCAGACCTCCACATGAGTACAGTGACATTCATCCACATGCCTACAATAAATAAATAAATGTGATAAAAGTATTTGAGTGCAGTTTAGGTGTACAGACTTATTTGTAGGAGCTAATTTATTTAACCTTCTGGTGTATCAACTTTATTATGAAGATTCTAGCCAGCGACGGGGACACTGAAGGACAAACTGGGTGCTTGGAACTGGACCCTTTTCCCTGTGGTTGTGGGCCTTATCCCAGTCACTAGCAGTTTCTCTAACCCCCTTTTTAACGATTTTTCTTCCATCCTTAGAAATAGAAGCTGCAAGAGTCGATTTTACCACAAGGTGTCAGCCCAGGGTAACATAATCTTCAAAGGTCTTTTACACTCTGATGAAAGTCAGGGAATTCAAAAATTATATAAGAAGCATTAAAATATGCAGAACAGTGGAGTGCAGAAAATCTGTTTGATCCCAGCACTCAGGAGGCAGAAGCAGACTGATATCAGAAAGAGGGGCAGTTTGGGAACCAGGGTCACATTAAAAACAAGACCCAGACCTACCTTGGGAGTTACAGTGTTGAATCTGATTTGAATCTTCAGAACTCTGTAAAAGGGTCCGTGAAGTCAGAGCTACAGGTTTATTTTTAAATCCTCTCCACCCTTGCTTCATGTGACTGCCACACCGAATTATCATCTGACCACCACGTGGGTATCATAATATTTTTTCATGTCCCTCCAATCAATCAATCAATCAATCAATCAATCAATAGCGAGATCTAAGCTAATCAAAGCTCATGATGACCCTGTCTCAAAAAAATAAAATGATATAAAATTAAATAGTTAAAAAAAACACTATTTGGTACTCTGTGGAAAAACAAGGATAATCATGGAAAATGTTGACAGGCATTTATTTTTCTTTACATTTCCTAATCAGCCTAGTCTGGGAATGCTGTGCATGACAGTCCTGAAATGCTGTTATTGAGATGTCAGTCAGTAATTTCCGAGGACAGTTTCATTTCAGAGGAGTAGATTACCCTCTGACACTTTCTCTACTTTCTCCTTCTCAAATTTTCACGTTATTGACAGCAACATTTTTTTTTTTTTTTTTTTTTTTTTTTTTTTTTGGTTCGTAATACTTGAGTGCTCCGGGAAGCCGTCCTTAATAGATGAGATTGGAAGGTGAGATGGGAAGGTGTAAATCTGGTGTAAAAGTCACTCACTAACTCAGATTCATTCTTTGACTGTGCTAACAGTTCTCTGGGAAACTGCTACATGTCTGGACACCAAGCACATGTTAGCTGTAGAGCAGTTGGTCTCCAAGTGTGATCTAGGATTAGTACAGTATCACCTGGCAACCTGCGAAATGCACAACTGGAGATTTCTTCCAGACCTGATCCCGGAATGGAATGTATCCCAGGAGTCAGTAGGTTTCCAGGGATCCCTCCAGTTAATTCTGGGTCACCCTGCCTTGAGATGGATCACTACTGGGGACCCCTGCTGGCAGAAGCCAGCAGTTGGCACTGTGCACATGGAGGCCGAGGGGCGGGGTCTGCGGAGCAGGCTATGCTCTGCAGTGAGAATCAGGCTCCACATGGGACTGTTAGTCAGGCACCAAGTGCCATGCCTTTGGATCCCACGGAGAAGTGGGTGAGTCCCAAGTCTCTTTCGCAGGCCCCATGCAACCTGCCTTTATAGGCCTTGGGAATCTGCTTTGGGCCTAGGAGGGGTGAGGCTGGTCTCAGGAGTGGGCAAGCATGCAGAGGTACTCAAGGCAGCCCAGCTCTGAACGTCCCTTCAGCCCCTAGAGGCCTCGGGAGGAATTGCATGCATGTGGTGCACAGACATCCAGCAGGGAAAGATACATATAAATAAAAGAAAACAAACAACAACCCTCCAAAACAAAGCAACACCACAAAAGCTCCAAATGTGTCGCCATACTAATATTACCTAAAAATAAAGCCACATCTTAACATGTGTGGAAATTCTCAACATGGAAATTTGGGAAGTCTTTATCTGGGAAGTCATTATTTCAACTTTATAGTTATCCCCGAGGCTGTATTTCAAGGACACGAGAGGCAAAGAGCTCTGGATTTCTAAAAAAAAAAAAAAAAACAACTCCTTTACTAAGAGGCTTTAGAACAATACAGTGGTGGCTGTCATTAATTTTGTTTGTATGACTATTTCAGGACCATGTGAATACCTGCACCATCTTTTAGGAGTATCTAAACATATGACCTAAAGGGTACGGTATGGATATATTTTTCATCATTAAGTGGGTATTCACAGAGTAGACCATAATATCCATTCCCCCTAAAAACTACTGTATAGAACTGGCTAGCTGGCTGGGAATTTACAATGTAGCCTGAAGCTCATAGAGATCCATTTCTGTCTGTGAATTCTGGGGATACAGCACTCTGACAACACACATGGTGACAAGAGCTGTCAAAGTGTGAAGGCTTTGAAAATGATTTTTTCTAATTCACAAAAATGCAGCCATTTCTCGAATCAGCAGGATCAGTATAGCCAATGCATATAGCCACAGCAAAATACCAAAATAATGACCAGAACAAAAAAAGAAAAATAAATATCAAAACCTCAGACCAGTGGAACAAAAAGCCTAAACCTCAAACCAAACAAAACCCAAACCAAAATCAAACAAACAAGCAAATAAACACAAATCACTATGAGCAGTGTTCTCTTGCTGCAGTTTAGCAGTGGTGAACTAAACCATGTGGCCAGCCTTGAAGGCAGGGTATAAAGGCAGTTTCAGAGGTAATAGGCTATGGAGATATTCATTGCTATGTCTCTTTAGGGGCTTTTTAGGTGAAGCCTTCCCAAGGCTAAGGATGGAACGTATTATAGGCTTTTGCTCAAAGACTTTTAACCTTAGTTAACTCACATCCTTTAAAGATTATCGCAGACAGATCAAAACTAGTATTAATTTTTACTCTTGAACTTTTTCTCCTGAATGCTGAGCAGCTATGGATGTGCTTCTGCTCTGTCTGAAGCCCTGCCTGCTGCAAGCACAGCAAGAGGGGTATCCTGCTCACCTCTGTGTAGAAACACACTTGCCCTGCCAATCTGGAACCTCTGCTCAAATATTTCCACTTCCTAAGAAGATGAACATCATCTTGTTGTACAGCAATAATTTTGTAACACATTGTATAATATAATATACACCATATAACATAGACTATAATTTCTAGCATCCTAAATATCCTTCATGCTTTGTCCTGCTTACCCATAGCTCCCCTCCTGTTTTTCTGACACATACTGCACACAGCAGCACTGACTTGGAAATGATATTTCTTCCTTGGCTGTGAAATGGCTGCTGAACCTAATGAATTATAGCTTTGTTCATTCCCAAGTAGGCACTTTTTACATTAGTTAGAAATATTGAATTTTCTTAGGTTCTTGGCTTGAAGTATGATAGCAGTTCTTACTGTCCCCACACAACTGATGGGGAAAAGATCTTTGCTAACTCTACATTTGAAAAGACGGGTAATATCCAATATATACAAAGAACTCAAGAAGCTAGTATCAAGAATCAAATAACCATATTAATGAATGGGATACACAGTTAAACAAAGAATTCTCAACTGAGGAATACCAGCTGACTGAGAAACACAAAAGAATGTCAAATGTCCTTAGTCCTCAGGGAATTGCTAATCAAAACAACCCTCAGATTCCACATCAAACCAGTCAAAATGGCTAAGATCAAAAACTTAGGTGATAGCAGATGCTGGCAAGGATGTAGAGAAAGAGGAACACTCCTCCATTTTTGGTGAGTTTATAAGCAGCTACAACAACCCTGGAAATCAGTGTGGCAGTTCCTCGGAAAATTGGACATAGTAGTACCTGAGGATCCATCTTTACCACTCTTGGGCATATAGCAAAAAGATGCTCCAACACAGAAGAAGGACACAGGCTCCACTGTGTTCATAGCAGCCTTATTTATAAAATCCAGAATCTGGAAAGAACCCAGATGCCCTTCAAAGAGGAATGGATAATGAAAATGTGGTACATTGATACAATGAAGTACTACTCAGCTATTAAAAACAATGACTTCATGAAATTCTTAGGCAAATGGATGGAACTAGAAAATACCATACTGAGCAAGGTGACCCAGTCACAAAGGAACACATATGGTACTCACACACTGATCAATGGATATTATTCCCAAAGCTCAGAACACCCAAGATGTAATTCGCATACCAGATGAAGCTCAAGAAGAATGAAAACCAAAATGTGGATATTTTGGTGCTTCTTAGAAGGGGGAACAAAATAGTCATGAAGGAGAGACAGAGAAATATTGTGGGTCAGAGACTGAAGAGAAGGTCATCCAGGAACTGCCCCACCTGGAGATTCATCCCACATACAGTTCCCCACCCAGACACTATTGTTGATGCCAAGAACACTTTCTGACAGGAGTCTGATATAGCTGTCTCCTGAGAGGATCTGCCAGAGCCTGACAAATACAGAAGAGGATACTTGCAGCCAACCATTGCACTGAGAATGGGGTCACAAATGGAGGTGTTAGGGAAAGTACTCAGGCAGCTGAAGGGGTTTTGCAGCCCCATTGGAGAGGCAAAAATATGAACCAACCAGAAGCCATAGCTCCCAGAAACTAAACCACAAACCTGTGTAAACATGGAGGGAGCCATGGCTCTAGCTGCATATGTAGCAGAGGATGGCCTTGTGGAACACCAATGGGAGCAGAGGCCCTGGGTCCTGTGAAAGCTCAATGCCCCAGTGGAGGGGAATCACAGGATGGGTAGTAGAAATGGGTGGGTGGGTGGGTGGAGGGGACACAACTTAAAAGCAAGGGATGGGAAAATGGTATAGAGGGTGTTCAGAGGGGAATCCAGGAAAAAGGATAGCATGTGAAATGTAAATAAATTATCAAATTTAAACAGAAGAGAAGACATCATTGATGTCTGTTACAGAAGCTTGTGGCACAGACTCATGGAAACTTCTTAAAGAACTGTTCTGTTCTGTGAGGTCCACTGTGAGATCACTTGAATGTCAGCTACCTCCATCTGTTCCCCATCTGTTCTCTGCTGTTCCTTGCCCAGCATTATAAGTTTAATATGGAGCAAGAGAACCCAGTTCAAAGTAGCAAGGTTATGGCATATACCAGGCTGGGGTAGTCCAGGATACAGCCTGAATCCATGTAATTCTTGAATCCTTAGTTCATAGAGATATTTTCTCCTTGGTCCAAACTCTATGACAGGCTGAATATGAAATTCAGGATGCTTCATTTACAACATGAGAAGACAACGATGAACATGCAGAAAATGACCAGCAGGATGTGTGATGCCATGGAGAATTGCAAGAAGCTGATTGAAGAGAACAATTCCTACAGGTGAGTCACTGACACAGTTGAGACCACACCACTAGGCAGGGGATGTTCTGCCCTTCTAAGACTTTAAACAAATGTCAGGGCTCTGATTCTATACTGTCTGCCTTTAACAGGAGGCCTGCCTCTAGGCAAGGGTCTTGGGTTTGTACCCTTTGAACTCAGTTGTCCTAGGTTTGAACAGTGTCTCAAACAATCCAATCATTATTCTTCCCAACTCAGGATTCTGTAGATAGAAAAGATTAGCACCATAATGGGAATATTAATCAAACCTCAGCCTCTAGAGCTCGGACAGGAAATGGATAGTTCTGGGATCCATGAGACACATGGAAAGTTTGCATATATTTGAAACTCCTATCCACTCTCAGAGGGGAGTTGTCCTCTAACTGCTGATGGTTTTCTAATACCACAGACATATAAGCACCCATGTGGAGGATGGTCTCTTCCTTGAAGTACATGAAACCATCTTGGTTTCAGGGTTTTCAGAAGTACTTTGAGCCTTGTGGAATGTGGCTGGTCTCTGGATTTGACAGGCTTCTATTTGGTGTTGACAAGTAAACTGTGGCCCCTAGTCTGCAGCTGTCTGTGGATCAGGGTCCTTGCAGGGAGGATGGTACTTGGAGGAGTGTTGGGCAAATTGAAGTTGGCAGGAAATCGTGGTTTTAGGTTGTTTGTTCACCAGCAGGCACTGCCTTCTGCTGAGTGAGTGTACTCAGGTGAAGCACAAAGTAAAGATGTAGTGGAATAAGAACAGAAAGCTATTGGGGGAGCAGATTGAACTGCAAGTGCGCTGTGAGGAAACAGTGTAGCTCTGTGTGGAGCCAACAAGAAGATCTATGATCTTCTGCCAAGCAGCATCAGGTAGGGTGTGACATCAGGGTCCGATTGCCCTCAGGTCTAACCATAAACATGGACAAACCCATGTATCTGTCCACAGACTTATACTGCTACTCACCTATGTCTCATTTAATTCTTCACTTATTTAATCATTTACATTCTATGCAAGTAGCCTCTTTCATAAGGTTTGGTAAGCAAATGCCCCTGCTCTGCAAGAATCTGCAGTTCATGCGGGAGATAGACTGATCACACTTCAAGCACCTACATGCCACTAAGTTACAGGAATGCCATGCGGTATATTCTCTTTACAGTAGCATGGATCTTACAAGGAGGAAATAAAGGGCCATTGCTCACTTGCTTTATGGGAATCTCAGGCAGGAAGCAATTTTCAAGGTTGAGAGACAAGGGAAAATGCCAAATGAATAGTTCTAATTATTGTCTTTGGGGGTCTTTGGTTCTTTTTCCTTTTCCTTGTATCCCAAGATGGTCAGTCACTTCTACACTATGTAGGTCTAGGGACACAATGACAGAGCCTGAATAGCAGCTTGTCAGTCATGTTTTTTGTGAGTGCTGCTGGAGAGTTCATTCCTGGCTCTTGAATTCTGAAGCTGGCTGCATGAATTGGAGTTTACTGCTGTGAGCTGAAACCATGACCAAGGTAATTCTTTCAAGGACATTTAATTGGGGGCTAGCTTAAAGGTTAGAGTCTTAGTATTTTATCATCAAGGCTGGGACATGGAAGCATCAAGGGAGGCATGATGTGGGAGTAGCTGAGAGTTCTACATCTGCATCTGAAGGCTGCAATTTGAATATTGACTTTCAGGTAGCTAAGAGGAGGGTCTTAAAGCCCACATCCACAGTGACACACTTAATCCATCAGGGCCACACCTTGTGATAGTGCAACTCCCTAGGAATATCATACAAAAACCATCACACCGGGATATGGGAAAGGGTTTTCACAAGCTGAGGGTTGCTGTGAGAGATTTGACGCTACAAGACAGAAACAATTACTCCAATCATATCAACCAAATCTGAACAAGAAATGTGCTTCCTAATCCTTCCTAAGTCACCAGAAAGGATGACTGAGAGGGTGGTGGTCTCACTTGGCACATTTGCATTGGACAGCCTAAATTCAATTGCTCCCCCTGCATGATGAATTCCACATTGCTTTCTGAAGGATTGCTATAACAATAGCAATTGGTATAGCCAATCCTTGAGAAACTTATTTAATCATAAACAGCAATGAACTTATCAATAACCTTAGCTCAAATGGCTACTACCTGTTCCAGAATGACAAAAATACCTTTGTTTCTTCTAAAGATAACTATGACCACGTGTTGTTGTGATCACCTGTTGTGTCCACTTTGCTCTGAGGCTCACCTTCAAACCATGTTTCTGTATCACTTGGTTGTTATGATGCACTTGTTAGGTTTATGTTCTGCTTCTGCAGCAACACTCATTTGCCTGGAACTCACTAAACACAGGCAGAAACATAGTAGGAGAAACTGAAGCAGATTCTATGGAGAGGCATTGCTTACTGACTTACTCCTCATGAAGCCTACTTTCTTTTACAACTCAGAACAATGCCTAGGGTTGGCAACACACACAGTGGGCTGCACTCATCCATATTGATAATTGTTCAGGCAACAGTCTAATAAAGTTGCCTGTTGGCCACTTTTATGGACGCATTTTCTCAATTGAGGGTCTCTCTTTCCAACTGATTCTAGCTTATATCAAGTTGACCATAAACTAGCCAGCATATTTAACAATAATTTATATGCTGAGAGAAAAATTAAGGAAACAATTTCATTCACAGCAGCAAAAGAAAGAGAATATTTTGGAGTAAACCTAACCAAGGACATAAAAGCCATCTGAAATGAATACTAAAGCACAGAAGAAATTGAAGAAGACACTAGAACATAGAAAGATATCCCATGACCAGAAATTGGTAAGATTAATTCTGTAAAAATGGTCATTCTAGAAATGTAATCTATAAACAAAATGCAATATCACTGAATTGTCAATTTTGATTCTTCACAAAATTAAAAAACAATTTTAAAGTTCATGTGGAAGCACAAAGACATGGCTGGTCAAAGCAGTTGGGAAGAATAAGAACACCATTGAAGGTGACTCAGTACCTGAGTTCAACTTATCCAAGTCTAACTCAGACAAATAGTTATCATCCTTTGGTCTTATTTTGGATTTTAATTTTGGGTATATACATTTTATCTTTTTTCTTTGAACTGCTAAGTCATTTCTCTCTTTGGGTTGAGGGACTCTATTTGGTTTGGCTTCCTTCCTGCTTGGATTCTCTGTCTCTAAATTCTAATCCAAATTTTCGGGCCTACTGGATGACCTTTGAGAGGTCCCTCCCTGATAATCATCACTATCTAGAGAAATTATATCTATCTCTTCCTTAGAAGAATCAACCTTTTCTTTCATTCCTTTTTTTCTTTTCACTGTCTTTTAAAATTTTTTCACCCACTTCAATGACCACCAATATTGACAGACACTTTGTGAGATCATTTCATTTATCAAGTTCCATTATTAAAAGGCAGTAACTGGGACCTTCTCAGGCCCAAATGAACTGTAAAATTCTTTAAGTGCATCTCCATCTCTATGCCATCTTTTCTCATCAATGGTTCTTTCTTGAGGAATCCACAGACATAGTCTTTAATGAAATCAAAAAAATGACAACAAGTGCTGAATTTCACCATTACTCCTTGGGTCTTTAAAGCATTTCTCATCTATTCCACATATAGTTCATTGATTCATTTCTTGCCCCATTTTCATACTATGAAAACCAGTGTCAGTGCAGCAGGGACCAGCAGAGACCACCTTTGTTACACTTTTAAATTTCCAGTCAAAGACCCTTCTTTCCATAATGTCCCTCAAGGAGCCTCTTGTTCTCACTGCCCCCCATTGGATAACTGGTGACTCGCCCTGAGGGTCAATCAATGGGGTCTGCAAGGGAGAAAGTGGGGATTCAGGGACAAGAGACACAGAGAATGAAGATAAGACAGTTTTCTGATCAAGTCTCTTTTATTGAAACACCATTATGGGTATATAAACACAAGCAGGGGTGTGTAAATGGAGACACTTAACCACTAGTGCCTAGCAGCTGGGGACACTAAACAACAAGTCCAGGATATGTCTGAATAAACAACATGATTCTCAGAGTGTGCTCAGCAGTTGTGGGCTGCTTGCAAAAACACCAGCCTAGAAAAACAAGTCTTTATTCATGGTGGATAAGGATCAACCCACAAATGTATGGCCCAAGATGGCTGCAAAGAGGATAGCTGCTTTCTGCTAGGAGTGGGCTCCCAACACCTTTGTAGCTCAGTTTGGCTGGGAAGTTCTTGCCAGCTGACTCCTAGCAGAAAGTGGCTATCCACTTTGCGGCCATCTGAACAATATAACAACACAAGAGACTTGTTTTGCAAACAGCCTACAATAGCTGAGCACACTCTGATAAAATCTTGCTTTTCTAACTTATCTTATTTTGCTGTTTAGTGCCCACAGCTGCAAGGCACATGTGGTAAAGCACCTTCAGCTATGTTCCCCTGCTTGTCCATGGCTGCAAGGCGTGTGGTAAAGCATATAAATACCCAAAATTTCCTTTTGCTAAATGGGAGTTGATCAGACTTTCTGTCTTGTCTTCATTCTTTTCGCCTCTTGCCCTTCCATCACTACTCTCTCTCTTGCTAGACCCTGTTCACTGACCCGGATAGGCCAGATCAGGAATTAATTAAGAAGCCCAAGCACCATGAGAATTTAGACATCCATCTCTGTCTCATAGCTGTGGAATTTCAACTTGGTGACACCTCACCTGAATAAGGAAGGTTCTTATGAGTGAAGAGTTAGAGATCACTCTTTCATTCATAATAATACATTCAATTTACTCAAAAGTAACTGAAACTGGACAGTAAATATGTACAGTGTATAGCCTTATCAAAATATCAAATCAATTACAAGAACAAAACAACAACAAATCAATAACAAATTTCAAATGAAAACAAGGATAACCAAATAACCAAAGTTAGAAAAACTCAAACCAAAATCTAAACTCCAGAACTGTGGGCTGCAGCATTCTTTGGCTGCTCATTTTGCAGCACAGACTTTCAGCCTGTGGCTGGCCTTGGCAACATAGTAGGAAAACAGTTACTGATGGAAATAATCTTTTCAAGAGAAATGTAAGCAGGTCTTCTTTTTTTTGGAGTCTGTGTTTGAAGGATATGTCCTCCAACAACTGAGCATAAGACATGTTACAGATTTTGTCTCAAAGTCTGCAAGTTTGTTGACTGGTATTTATGAAGTTATTCTTGATGCTCCATCAAGACAAGAAAAAATGTACATGCTCAGACGCTTCCTGGATGCCAAAGCCGTTCTTGATATGCCTCAGCACTTGTCTTCCTCCAAATGTGCATTTTTGCTGGGCTAGTAGCTAGATGAAATTAAGGCCTATTCACACCAAGGAAAGCAATATAAGAAGAAACTGCAGACTACGATTGCCATGGTGATTAGGGATGAGTTGCCATAGTGGTGCATTTGCTGCTCACACTCAGTGCACATCACACAGCAGTTCTCTTGGTGGGAGATCTTGTCCTGGTCTGTGCCATGTTTGAGTTTCTGCAGGAGCATTTTAGACCTATAGAAGGAAGGGCCAAAGACCTGGTAAGCATTTGTCAGTTCAGCTCTCCCTCCAACACCAGTTCTATTCAGCTGGACAGTCCAGCATGACCCATCAGCTGAAGCCATTACTTTATCCCCAAGTTTCATAGAGAACCCGGGCTTGGATCGTTTTCTCAGCTTTTAAAAACTGCTAGAAACTGAACTTGGACCTACACACTGTACTGGAGTTAAAAAAACATTATATTTCTCCAGTAGTCCAGGTATATTATACTGAGTAGTAACATTGTAGCAATGTCTGAATCTGAGTTCAAGAGAGATGAGAGCTACCTAGAAAACAATATAGATGTCTTATAAGGAACCTGTCAAGAATTGAAGTGAAGGCTTTAATTATTTCTCCAGTGCAGGAACCTGCCTGTGTTCCACTTGTCAATCCCTTTATCTGGAAATACACACACAAAAAAAAAAACCATCTCCCATGAAATCCATGGGCACTGCCCTGGTCCTATAATCAGCAAGAGTGTGTTAAAGAAAATTACTCCCAAGGCTAGACACTGAACTATAAGGTGATGGTCTGAAGAAACAGAACATACAGTTCTATGTCTATGGGTTTTGTACTCAAACACACAAAATATTTGTGTTCACACATTATCAGCATGGTATATTGCAGTAAGAAGTTTAGTTTCCCAGTTATTGCTAATAAAAAAATCTACCAGTATATTTCCAGGTATAAAAAAATCAAATCTTGAATGGGATAGTTACATCCTGGCATAGCATATGGACAGTGCAGTCAGTGATATGCTTTCCTCCCTTAAACCTAACTTGGAATCAGGCTTCTTGGCCTATGATCTAATCTGGCTTAGCAAGTTCCCAAGGCTGTGTAGAGTAGGTTTGTTTCCCAGCTAAGGATCACATGTTGGTGGTAGACTAGCTTCTTTTTCTTGTTCACTGTTCCAGACTTGACCCCAAGTAAACAGCTTCTTCCAATAGGAGCTCCCTTTACCATGGCCAGACTGACTTGGTGTCCAAAGCTATGAGTCCAGAATTATAAGAAATCCCCATAACTAGGATAGAAATGTTCAAATTTCTCCCAATAATTTGACTGTGTCAGGGATATTTTGAGCAAGATAAGGCTGACTAGTTGAAATGCCAAATGCTTGTTTGGATTATCTCACACTGAGCAATAGTCCATGGAAGGGCTGCACCAAATGGTACATTTTCACTCTTTACCTGATGGACATCTGGATAGTTTCTCCTTCAGGGCTGCTCTGCAGACCACTACAACCCTGATGTGCCCTAGTTGCTCTGTGTACATCTACTGCTTGTTCTTAAATCACTGAGTAAATGGGACTTCATTTCCACTTTCTGAACAAGGCTTCTCACAGACCTACCAAATTTTATACTACCAGACCTGTCTGAAGGTTCTCATGACTCCCAACCCAAATTGAGACTGATTTTAAATCAGAGAAAGCGATTTTGAATAACAGCAGTTGCAGAATGCTACACAGATAACATTGGTTGGGTGCTTTAGTGTATCATGATCTTCAAGGGTCTCCTGAAGCAGCCCTGTTCTTGCACCACAGCTCTGGGACTTCTGCTGGATGCAGATTCAGCTCCAAGCAACTCAATGTCTCAAGGAATAAAATCCAAGACAAACTTGAAGGCAAACTTTTACTGAGTAGAAGTAGCTTGAAAGTAAATGGTAGCAGACAATGAGGAAAACAACCTGGAATGCTAAGAAGTCACAGTGAGCCACCTGACATTCTTGTGGGCCTTGACAATTCACCAAGAACAGAAAAGGGACATAAACACATGGATTTTATACAGTAACCTTCCCCTTAACTCCATGCACCTTATTCCTTTGATTCGCTCCAAATGACTTCAATAAGAATCAACAGTTTGCCCCTAATCATTTGAAAATCTGACTTTACAAGAGTTTTTTTTATTCTGTTTCTCTTGGGAGCTAGGTTCAGATGCAGAATGGACTGTTGTATTTGATATTTCGTGGAAGCAAACTGAAATCTCAGATTGCTTTTCTCATTGAACTTGGCATCTAGAAACACACACAGGTGCATGTCTGAACAAAGACACACACACAGAAATAGAGAGAGACACACATATTCACACACACACACACACACACACACACACACACACACACACTGTTGTATATACAAACACCCATACAAAAAACACGTGAAAATCACCTTGCATTAAACAAACACAAAATATTAGTACAAACACACTCATCCATAGCTGGTCCAAATAAAACATAGATGCACAAGTATTCACACTACACGCCACAAACACACACACACACACACACACACACACACACACACACACACAGAAAGAGAGAGAGAGAGAGAGATAGAGACAGAGAGAGAAACACCAAAAATTATAAGTGAGCAGAAAACAATGAGGAATCTGTCGTGTTTGAAGAAAAGGTAATTTAGGCGAAGCAGATGATTCAAGTGAGTGACACTGGTTTGTCTATGTTTCTGGTTACACATGAGGACACTCTGCCTCTGATGACTCATCCTACCTGCTGATGCTTGGCACTTGGGACATAGATGTTCTTGTTGGCCTCCTCACAGAAACTCTTATCTTCTCCATAGGACACTTGTGGTTCACTCTGCTCCACCAGCAGATTTCTGGTCTCTCTCTGCAGCAATATCCTGACATTGTCTTTCAGTTGAGAACATTCTCTAAGGAGTTGGCAGTGCCTGGTGCTGAACCACAAACAAACAAAATGGTGATTCCCAGCCAACTTCCATTTGCCTGTCACTCCTCCCAGTACCATCATCCCTACAAGTGTCCTGGTCCCTAGACAACCTCAGACTAGAGTCCCCAGTATACATATCAGCACCAGTCAGAGGCAGGTCAAATCCAGAGACCAGCCACATTCTACCAGACTGAAAGTACTTCTGTAAGGCCTGACAGCAAGTGGGTTTATGTCCATCAAGGAAGATGAAATGTTCCTCATTGGTGCTTATATGTCCCTGGTACTAGAAAACCATCAACAGATAGAGGGTAATTCCCCTCTGACAGAGGAGAGAAGACCCAACAGGAATACACTCTTTCCATTTTTGTCATGGATCCCAGATCTTTAATTCTATTGTCAGAGCCATAGAGGTTCAGTGTTGCTTGATATTCCCATCAAGGTGAAAATATTTTCTATGTAGAGGATCCTGAATTTGATACAATAAAGACTGGAAGGTCTTACAAACTTATCCACTTATATACTCTTCAGACTTAGGACACCTGAGTGCAAGAGGTACAGATCCATGACTCTTGCCTCAAGGCAGGGTTCCTGTTAAGAAACAGTATAGAACCAGATCCTTTACTTTTGTTCAAAGTCCTAGAAGGACAGAAGCATTCCCTGTCCAGTGCTGAGGTCTCAGCTGTGTAGGAATGGTTTTCTTCAATGAGCTCCTTGTATTTCTCCATGGCATCAATTATTGACTCCATCATTTTATGGATATTCATAATGGTCTTTTCGTGGTTTCTTTTAATGATATTGAATTCAATGTTCATCCTGTGTTAGGACATGGCACACAGAGCAAATATTTCTGTAAGGGTCATATGCAGAATGGCTGTATCCTGGACTACCCCAGCCAATAATAGATGCCACAGCCTTGCTCTTTGGACATGGTACCTATTGATGCTGATTAAACTTATAATCCTTGGCACAGGACAGCAGAGCCAGGGGAGCAAAAGGAGGGAGCAGACCTCCAAGAGCATCTCGTGTGAACCTGAAGGAATACACTGGTTCTGTGAGAAGTTTCTCCTTGTCTCTGCCACAAGCTTGGGCCCAACAGATATCTCTGATGACTTTTCTTTTATATTTAAGGAAGGCATCTCAATCCTTGGTTTCTATTGTTACATGAATTCTCAGAGGACAAGAATAGTATTTCCAGGGAGAGGCTTAATAACACTTCCTCCCCCAGGAGATTCCTATGTGACACCAGTGCAAACACAAGGAGCAAAGTACCCAGTTGAACAATTTGGGTGTCTACAGACTCAACACTATCCTGACCTGCAAATTGTGCATCACACAAATCCTCAAACCCCATCAAAGGTCCCAGAGCCTCAGATCCTGAACAGCACACACACAACTACATTCACACACACATACACCAACCCACCCACAAACACAATTAGAATGCCAGCTAAATCCAGGGAGGTGCCATAGTCTCAGAGTATAAGGACCAAACTCAGAGGAAAGCAGTGATGACCTGCAGGCATTTCATTTACACACTGAGAGGCAGCAAATCTGACCAGAGCCTTGCCGCTGTGGACAGAACCAATCAAACTCCAAGCACTATAAGGTCAAGTATCCTACTACTCAACACCTGTCAGGGCTTTATAAAAAGCATGATTAGAGGTGACACACTCCTTTGATGAGAGGAAATCTTGGGTTAATAGAGAGGGCACAATACAGTCAACAGGGGACTGAGCATAATTACTACCTGTAGTTCAAATCATTATAATTGTACAGGTTCAGCATTTGACTAATTTCTTCCTCCTCAAAGCTCATCTTCTTGATCTTCAATTTCAGTTCTTCCAATCTTGTCATCTCTTTCCAGTTACTGATGCTGTAATTCTGGGATGATATTTGCCTAGCAGAGCTTGGAGATAGATAAACACAAATGAATTTGTAGAGTGGATGGCCCAGGGGAAGCAGAGACAATTCTGAGTTTCAAAAAGAATGGTGAGGAAGAGGAAAAGCTAGAGACAGGGTGAATCCCAGAAGGAGCAGAAAAGCAATCTTTGAGCTATTCTGCTCAGCTATATCCCTCTTCCCAACCACCATCATCATACATATGGCACACTCTCTATTACAGAGAGTATTATGCACTGAAATCCATAAGGTGCCTCAGACATAACGACTTAGGGATCTTTGTCAGCTCATATCAGATGTGATGCAGGTAAATCCTGGAGTTCACATTGCTTAGCACCATCAAGGTCTAATCATGTGTGTTGAAACCCAAAGTGTCTGAGACCCCACACATGACCAGAGTCACATCCTTCTCTGTTCTTGTCCTCAGAGACTCCTTTAACCTGTAGTAATCCAGAGGATGGAGGGCTTCAACTCCTACCATGAACGGACACACTGTTAATCTCATAGTTCCTACTGATGGCATTCTTTGCCACTCAAAACGAAATTAAATAGCTCCCAGAAAAGTAGCTGCAGGCTTGTCAGTACCTGGCTCTCTGTCAAACTAATAATCAGAAATTCTTGACTCTTGTTCTACCATTGAGAAATCCCAAGGCTCCAGCTTGTAAGGCATACTCCTGGAAGGCCCAGGTCAAGCCTATTTCTTCCAGAAAGTTCCCCAACTCTACCCAGGACTCACTGTGCCTTCCCCAGAATGATTTCAGTCTTCCTTTCTTACAAGACAGGAGGCCAGCTTCTTTCTTACTGGGAGTGGTCTCTCCTTGATCACCATTCTCTTTCCGAAAAAGCCTAAGCAGCCTGGAAAACATGCCTGTTTGTGAATCCAAAAGGCACTGAAGAAATATCCCACAGGCAGTTGTTGTCACCACAACACAGGTGACATCACACAAGATTCTACTTCTTTCCTAGATATGAGAGAATGTCCAAGGATGGCATTCCTGATGATGTCACTGGGTACTGCCATGACCTAGCTGCTAACTAGCTGTCCCCAAATTGTCCAATTTCTGGGGTGTCCTTTCCTGGAGCCTCCCATATGACCCAGGGAATACCCTTTGGCAACCTCTCCATCCAAAGTTAGGGATTTCTCTCTGCTTCATGACAAGTGAAGTGCTTCAGATGGAAAGAGTTGGTTAGAACCAACCCTGACATGGGTAAAAAAAATAATTTGTAGCACCCAAATCTTTAGAGACCATGAATGTGGGAAATTGTTCTCAATAATAAATATACCACCTGAGCCAATTCATGTGAAATACAGGCCACTGCCCCAGGTTTTCCCTGTTTCCCAGAGGCCAATATCTTTCTCCTATACTTTTACTGTATAAAACATGGATAGTATTTTCTTAATGTCCATTCCTTCATAGTGGGCATTGTTTCCATATACACATGCATGTGTTTCACAAAATCTCTGGTTTACAATCCTATCTTTTGCAAGGAAAGCTCCCATTTCTTTGGAACATAGGGGCTCAACTACAGGGCAAATGTAAAATTGTAAACTTTTTCTTCTTCAAAGTATTAAGGTGCACATCCTTCCTTTCTCAAATACAAACAGACAATTGTATAAGTGGCCGTCAGTGAGCAAAGGTCAACCTGGATGGTGCACTACTACATTGTAACCACATAGCTGTCACTTCTCTAATAACTGTCTTCCTAAATTCCCAAGTCCAGGCATGAGGATGTTGGGGGTTATACCATAACACTGTACTCATAGCAAACATAAGAATCAGGAGGCTAGCAGGGAGTGGGATGGCCTGAGGTCAGGTTGAACCTCAATTACAATGGGTCCATAAGTTCAGGAGGGTGTCCCTTTGGCATTGTCATCTGTGGCTTCTGAATTCTTATCTTGGATGTGCTGAATCTGTGCTATAATGCCAAGTAAGTTCACAGATGTAAGTGGAAACTCATGTATGGCTTTTGCGGGGTGACATGTGTCTTTGACTACCACCTTCAGCCACACAATATCACCATGCAAAGCTCAACAGAAGAGGGGAAGATTGTTGATGCATTAGAAGTTTGAGGGCCTTTTCTTTCCATTAGGGCACATGTTTTCCCAATGTGATTTCTCTTTTGAACTTTCACTGATGGTGTTTTGGTTGTTTCCTGCCCTGAAGGTTCCTGGATGCCCCAACAATGGGCCAACTGGATTCAGACTTCTTTTTACCAAAAGAAGGGTTGCTGCAGAATCATGCCATGGCAGCAGGCAGGTCAACTAGGCTACTCTTATGTCCAGCACACCTGGTACAGGACTGGAGGCCTGAGCTATCTGGGGAAAGGAAGCAGCACATAATATCACACAGTAATCTCTGCTGCAACTCCTAGAACTGCAATAGGATGGTATGTTTGTTTCTTTTATATTATGAATACCTACAAAGCTGTTCATTGTTAATACATGCCTTTCATCCCAGCACTCAACAGTTTGTATTTAAAATTGTTGTGGTTAGTATTCCTGTTGTTTGGTTTGGTTTTTGTTTTTAATTCCTGCAGCTAATTACACTGTACCTAGAATGTTAAACCCATGTATGTAAGGCTGTATTATTCATGTTAGTCAATGATTTCTTTCTTAGCAACCACTCCACAGATGATCCATCCCAAAATTCAATTTCAAGTCAGGAAGACAGTCATAGAGATGTTAGTAAACTTGTATGGTCTACCCAACACATCACGACTATAGGATGGCATCCCATTTTTGGATTACCTAAGAGATTGTTTATGAGATGACAGGCCTCTGCATAAGTCTGCATTTGGATGGCAGAAGGCCTGGAATGGCTGAAAGAATGCCTGCTCTCTGAAGGCCATGTCTGGCCCTTTAGTGCCTCTGCAGCCTGAGGCAGACATCTGACAGGAACCCAGGAACACTTGGCCAGAGCTGATTCAGGACTGCATTTTGGATGAGCCCTGAGACCTGGGTGAACAGAGACCTCAAGAGTTCTAGAAAAGGTGAGCAGAGTCACTTGGATGTGAGGGGAACAATGGACCATTGGGCTGCAGGTCCTCCATTTTATTTATCTTTGCTATGTACATAGTATATGTAAATGACAAAGGTATCCTGATGTACAACATCTAGTCACTCTAGATGTTAAAGTGTTTGCCAGTGTATCCACCCTAGAGTTAGTAGAGCAATACATTTTTACCATTCTGTTAAAAATGTAATATAATTTCTGTATGAATATATTTTTACTTATTCAGTTGACATGCTGCTCAATACACCCCTGTCACCCACATTTTTCCAGTACACCTGGCACCTTCTCTAAGCATGTGAGGGCCAGGTCTCTCAGGACCTGGCTTCTTCTACCAAACCAAGTTACCCTGTCCTGAGGAAAGGTGCTGAGGGAGATGGTAATGGGTGCCTTCTGCTTGGCTTTCTTCTTGCTCCACTTCACTGGCTTTGGGAAGTTCATGCAGAACTAACCTTGAACTTGGTACTTCATTCAAATGCTCCACAAGAAGCATTGACTCTGTGAATATTCTTGAGAGGATATTTCCATCAAACCTACTCCCACTAGTATCCTGACAATGGCAAAGGTAATGGGATGCTGGACCTCTATTGCAGGAGTTTCCAACTCTTCTCAGAGCAGCAGTATAGAAGCCCACAAAGCTGGCAATGTTAAGTGAGGTTACAAGGGGGACCTAAGCCCATACTGTTGCTTCCCAAAAGTACCTCCCAGAGGCTTATCAGATCTATAAACCCATAGATCTCTATGCACTGGACATCAGGAAGTGCTCAACATACACTGATTTTTGTCGCTCATTTTCCCCAAATATTAGAAGTCCCCAAATTTAGAGGGATTTGAGGGTATGAATAGAGCTCAGGGGATGGAGGTTGTGCAAAAAGTGTGTAACAATAGAGAACTGACTGAGAATCAGAGAGACAAGATGCTTACCAAGATCATAGTTGTAGCCCAATAAGAAAATCTGAATAATAAGCTATTGGGTGATACATGAAAGAGGCCATAGACTTAGAAGGTCGGTTTGGAGTGAATCTGGTTTATTTTTTAATTTTTTTTAAAAAAAAATTGGATATGTTTTGTTTGCATTTCAAATGTTTTCTATTTCTAGGCCTCCCCTTAGAAACCCCTCTATCCCATCCCACTCTCTCTGCCTCTATGAGGGTGCTCCATGAACCATCCACGCCTCCCGTCTTCCCCCAAGCCATGGTATTCCTCTACACTGGACACTGAACACTCACCTGAGTTACATTCCAGGCCTGTAACTTCATTCATCTGCAACAACAGCTACAAGGCAAAGGGCAAATGAGACTCAGTAGTCAGTTTGGCTGCTACAAGGTTGGTCCTTGAGAATGGCTGATAGAATGCTTTCAAGACTAGGGATGCCTATCTGAAAGAGAAAAAAAAAGGCCTCAGTCCACACTGCATACTCAGGAAAGTTTAGTAGATGAAAGGCAGATGTCAAGGTGTTTTTGCCTACACAAATGGCAGTAGTAGAAGCCAGGTTAATCTGCCTGGCTGGTAGCATTCATCAAGAGTCAAGTACTGTGCTGAGGACCTACAAGTAAGTAAGCCCCAGGCTCCTTGCACAGAATGGACAGATGGACAAAAGGCTTATATCACGTGATGTGACTGGTTTCCTGTGTGTTTACAGGTGTCCCTGCTGTGTCAGCATAGGTTTAGAAAGAGTTGACCAACAGTGAGTAATTGAACCCCTTCCCTCAATCCTTTTCAGGCTGCTGCTTAAAAGCCATGGTTTGACAGCACCAGGTTGGGGAGACAGGGGATTGTCTTCTTCACACATGAAGTTTCTGACTCAACTCTTAGTCTCAGAAATCATATCTGTTCCAGCGGAACTTCTCAAGACTGAAGCATCTACTGGAAGAAATACTTCCTCAATACACTCTGAAGTCTACTGTGTTTAAAGATCAACATCAACCATCTCTCGCTCCCCCTTCCTAGCTTTGCACAGGCATGCCCTCCACTAAAGGCATGTGACCTCGGCTTCAGGCTCCATCCTAGCAGAGTAGTTTGAAGCTTCATCCCAACACTGGTCAGCTGACTTGAAATGGTGTTTCCTTCCTCCACCTCTACCCCAAAGAGGATCTACTTAATTGGGCATTTCATTATTAGGCATTCCATGCCTAATCTGCATGGTTATCTGGCATGAGAGGTGACAGATCTCCTCCAAACCTGACAATCTGTGATTCTAGGGCATAATCTTGAACCCACAAGAGTACTGCATGGGTGCCTGGTGACCTAAGAAAACTAGCATGCCATCTTCAGGCACCTGTACCTAAATAAAGGTCTCCAGTAACTTCTGTCTCTGGTTTGGGGTAATCTCTTTCAATGAGAAACCACACAAGTCTGGAAGGACAAAGATCGAATGTAGGGACTGGAGAGAAGTCTCTTCATTAAGAGCATTTGTCCATCCACAATAGTACCCAGAGGGAAGTTAACAACCCCATTACTCTGGCTCTAGGTGGAAGGCCATGACCTCTTCTGGCCTCGGGAGGAATTGCATGCATGTGGTGCACAGACATCCAGCAGGGAAAGCTACATATAAATAAAAGAAAACAACAACCCTCCAAAACCAAGCAAAACCCTAAAAGCTCCAAATGTGTAGCCACACTAATATTAGCTAAAAATAAAGCCACATCTCAACATGTCTGGGTTTTCTCAACATGAATATTTGGGACGTCTCAATCTGGGAAATCATTTCAAGTTTACAGTTATCCCTGAGGCTGTATTTCAAGGAAATGAGAGGCAGATGGCTCTGTATTTCCTGGTTTCTTGTATACACCCAGAATGAATACTCCTTTCCTAAGAGGCTTTAGAACAATACAGCTGTGACTCTCATTAATTTGGTCTGCATGACTAGTTCAGAAACATGTGAATTCCTGCACCATATTTTAGGGGTTTCTAAGTATATGACCTAAAGGATACAATATGGATACATTTTTCATTATTAAGTGGGTATCCACAGAGTAGGTCATGACATCCATGCCCCCTAAAAAGTACTGTGTAGAACTGGCTGGCTGGGAATTCACCATGTACCCTATGGTGCCTGGAGCTCATAGAGATCCATCTCTGTCTGTGAATTCTGGGCCCACAAGAGTGTGACAACACACCTGGTGACAAGAGCAGTCAAAGTGTGAAGACTTAGAAACTGATTTTTTAATTTGTAAATAATTAAAATTTGTAAAAAATTGTAAAAAAAATTTCTCTTAATAGGGGCTTAAAGGAATCTCTAATCAGCTAGATCAGTACATTCATTGTATATAGCTACAGCAAAATACCAAAATAATGACCAGAACAAAAGAAAGAAAAATAAATATCAAAACCATAAACCAATGGAACAAAAAGCCTAAACTCCAAACCAACCCAAACAAACCCAAACCAAAATCAATCAATCAATCAATCAATCAATCAAACAAACAAACAAACAAACAAGATGAGCAGTATTCTCTTGCTGCAGTTTGGCAGCACTGAATTAACCATGTGGCCAGCCTTGAAGACAGGGTATAAAGGCAGTTTCAGAGGTAATAGCCTATCAGGACAATGGTTCTTATGCTTCTTTGGGGGCTTTTCAGGTGAAGCCTTCCCAAAGCTAAGGATTAAAGGTATTATAGGCTTTTGCACAAAGACTTTTAACTTTAGTTAACACATCTCCTCCAAAGATTATTGGATGAAAGATCAAAACAAGTATTAATTTTTATTCTTGAACTTTTTCTCCTGAATTCTGAGCCACTATGGATGTCCTTCTGCCTTCTCTGAAGCCCTGCCTGGTGCAAGCTCAGCAAGAGGGGTATCCATCACACCTCTGTGTACAAACAGAATTCTCTTGCCTATCTGGACCCTCATGTTACCTCTGCTCAAGTATTTCTACTCCTAAGAAGATGAACTTCTTGATGTACACCAATAATTTTGTAACATAATATATAATATAATGTACACAATATAATACAGACTATAATTTCTACCATTCTAAGGGTTCTTGATGCTTTGTTGTGGATACTCATAGCTATCCTCCTGCTTTTTCTGACACATCCAGCACACAGCAGCACTGACCTGGATGTGCTATTGCTTCCTTGGCTGTGAAATGTCAGTTGAGCCTAATGCTCTTAAAGGTCTGTTCATTCCCAAGTAGGCACTTTTTACATTAGTTGCAAATAGTGAAGTTTCTTAGGTTCTTAGCTTGAACTATGATACAAGTTCTTACTGTTCCCACACAGGTATGTCTAATAATGACCTTGTCCAGACCTATAACATTGAGAAATCAATAGTGGCAGTTAGCCAGTAGCAGCAGAATTCTCTGAAATGCTATTTCACAGTAAGTTTTACAATTATACTTTTGAGATGATTCCTCTGAAACTCTAATATGTCATCATTTATCAAAGGCGTTTTAAGAGTGGAGCAGGAATCCTAAGTTCTGTCTGTGACACTGGGTTTAACTTAATTGTGAATGATGCACTTCATATCCTGGACACATCCTTCATGCCACACACAATGGACAGCAAGTATGTAGAAGAGTCCACAGTATGTCATGCTCCATAAGTTTAGGAGCACCCATCTTGAAAGAGAGCATAACCTCCTCTGTTATACACTTTATTAGCACACCACATCACCCCCAACTTAGACCATTTGCACACATCCTTGTGGTTCAGATTAACCACATACTATCTATCATTATTCTGTCCAGTGGGATTCATGACTGCATGTTAAATAATTTGTAGTGTCCTTAGGTTCTGTTTTCCAACAAGATTCAGCAATATTGATTAATCTGAGAAGTTGAATTTGTCTTTCACATTGATATTTTGGCCATCTGAGGCTCATGTATGAATCTCATCAGCTGCAGGTACAACACTGGTTGAAAGCTCAGGTCGTTCTCCCTGAAGGTCATGTTTGTTGTTGTTGTCCAGTTGTACTGTCACGAGATTCACAAGTGAATCCCATATATGATTCCTTTATTCTTAGCTGGATCTCATCAGAATTTCAGGGTCTGGGAGGCACCATCTTTGCCCTGAATGTAGTTCATCATGCTGCCTCTGGATACTTTTGGAATGGTGCCTTCTGTGCACATGCCTTTAAGCTGGCTTCACATTTTCTAACAATACTCAACATAGTTCTTGAGTGTCAGGGAGTTATCTGAAAATTTCCAACCAAGTAACTGTTACTTCCCACAGGGTTTAACATTGTGTGGTAATTCATAGAACACACTTTATTGACCTAAGGGATACTTTTTGATAATTTATTGCTCTCTTCTGGCATAATATATAAAGCATTTGATATCTGCTCTGTGAAGAAGAATTTAAGTCTAGAGCAGGCTATTCCTGTAATATGTTGACCACTGTGTCAGCCAACTCTTTCATGCCTGTGTGCTAATTCAAGATTCAACAAATCCGTGGGGATTATCTTCTGTCCAAAGACGTCAATTGTACTCAGAAGTACATGGATACACACACACACACATACACACACACACATGTATACAGACCTATAGATAGACATATCGATATTCACACACTAAATGGTTACAGCAACGCTCCAACATGCAGGCTCTAAGTATTCCACACATATATACATACATAAGTAAACACAATTGGTGGAGAGTAGGAACAATGTTCCAACCCCCTCTAACACAACATTTACATGTACACACATAGTCGATGGATGGAACAGACAATTCTGTAACCACACCACACCATGCTTTATTCTTTCCTCTGTTGTTTATATGTCCCAGCAAAGTCTTTCAAGCATTATACAATTACAATGTGATTGTGTTTTAGTTTCCTTCCAGTATATGATTATGATAAAAACAATGTGCTAATACATCATTAGCATTAAAGGAAATAACATTACGTATTAAAGTAAAAAAACAAATTATTTTTAAAAACCTACTTACATTCATAACCAAGCAACTTATTATAGATTAACAAAGTGTAAGCAAAGAAGGTAAGTTTCTCAGCTAGTTTCTCTTACTGGAAGACAGCAATTTGTTGTAATAAAAAAAGAAGTAATTATTTTATTATTTATTTTAAAGTAATCTTGTAAGATTCTTAAAAGTATCACAAATGTAAACATTTATATAAAAATCAGTCATATCTACCTTAAATCCTCAAAATGTGTATCTACTCCTTAGCAATTCTTCATAAGTCCTATCAGGAAGCTGAGGGCAAAATAAGGGTATACAAAATCAATTAGCCCCCTTCCACCCTCAGTGAGAGTCCTGTAAGCCAGTGCTACCATGGTTTTGTTCTCTGAACAAAAAAGGTCCATATCTTTAAGTATGCCTTTGATCTTCATGGTGTTCCCTAAAGTTTTCATATCAGAGTCATTAGTACCAAACATGGCTACTGACCTTCACTAAAAACTATTCTCCCAAAGGTTTTCTAAGGGTGGTTGTTATTGTCAACAATCTACATATTTTTCAGGGTTGTGACTGAATCATGATGTGCTCCACCAGCAATGCCTGAAAGAAATCAAGCATTAATATTGTGAATGCCAGAGACACTGTCAGGTGGGGGACAGGAAGTACCCATAATGTTTTCAAATAACTCATAGATTCAGAGGGTTGTGAGGGCAAGAAGCAGAACAGTACTTCATAACAGCACAATGTCCAATGTCATCTTAATGGCCATGCCAAACCAAGGCCTACCCCTGTGGCTGTGGTAACCCATGGGCTACATTCCATAAGTTTTAAGTTATTTGTTGTTCCTACTGCATGGCTCTTGGCAAGTCACTTCACTCAAGCTGTGAAACTGGGGAATCTCCAGTTGTTTGCCTTTGGAAGAGGAAACCATTAATACAACAGAGAGAGGAACTGTCCTCATCTCTAAACTACATTATCTGCAGCAACACAGATTGGAAGAGGTAGTATGATGTTATTGGGGTTTACTCTGTCAGGGTAGCATCATGATAGCATCACAGTATACCATGCTGGATTATCCACAACATATGGAGAGCTGAGATCCAGGCAAATGTTAAGAAACTCTAAAAGGAAAAAAATATAGGGGACCCACTTGGTTTTACCCTTCCTCCCAGCCTGAGCTCTTAAGTTCTTTTGGAGGACACTCAAGTGATGCTGCAGTTTTACTGCCAATAGGTGACCAACTCCTTCTGCTTCAGCAGGTACTGCACTCTTTCCTCCAGTCTATTCTGCTCTTGTTGAGTAGAAAATTGTGATTTGATGGAGGATTATAAGCACATGTGTGTGTGTGTGTGTTACAGTGTGATTGCACAGATACATGTACACTTGTGAACATACACAACTACATGTATGAACACAGAAAAGCACAGTGCATTACTATCATGTGTTCTGTTTCCCATTAATGCTAATGCAAGTGGCTATAACCTGTACTACTGTAGAAAAGAAAGGTAACTTTTGTTGGATGGAGAAAGATCACAGTGGGAGGAAGAGAGAGAGAACTCTGACAAAGTGCACAGTCAAGTGGACTCATGGGAGTCCTTTCCTTGTAACAAGGCTCACTTAGCAAGTTCTCCAGGCTGTATAGGAAAGGCTTAGTTCCCCAGCAAGGACCAGCCCCTTGCTCTCACACACTGCTTCCCTCTTGCTTTAAGAGAAACAGTTTTCTCCAAAAGGAGCTCTCTTTATCACAGAGCAATGAGGTCAGGAAACTAGAAAATCTCCATAAACAGGAGGCAAAGTAAAATTTTAATCCCTGTAAGGTGATTTTATCAGGGATTTGATTGGCTAACAGAAGGCTGATGATCTCATGGCCAAATGATGCATGATTTCATACCGAAATATATTTCATTGAAGGGATGAACCACATTGTACATTTTCATTATTTGACTGATGAACATTTAGATAATCTCAATTTGGGGCTGCTCTGAGGAATGCTGCTAAAATCTAAATATCCCCTAGTTTCTCTGTGGACACCCACTTCTCATTCTGAAATCACTGGGTCACCTGGAAACTGCAGTTCAACTTTCTGAAGAATTGTACATGACTTATGCCAGGGCTCTATCATGAACTGCCAACAGCCATATCTGAAGGGTCCTCATCTCCCCCAAATTTCCATGAAGTCAATTTTAACACAGTGTGAACAAGTTTGGGATAAAAGGAGCTACTGAGTGCTGCAGACAAAGAGCTGTAGAGTATCAGGAGCCTAAGTGGGCTGCACTGCACTGAGACAGACCGGTTCTCACACCTCACCATGGCTATGTGAATTCTGCTTGTGTTGGAAGCACCTGCAAGCACAGGGCTACTCTAATCTCTCAAAGAACAAAATCCAGGCCAAGTTCTAAAGACAAGGATAACTGATTCAGTGTTAGGCAAAGGTGGAAAGCAAATGCTAGCTGGCATTGAGGATGAGAAGAAAACAGGCTGTAGGGGAGAAACAGTGAACCCCTGGCCATCCAGTGAGCTGTTACCATTTACCCAGGATAGAGAAGGGACACAACTTCCCAGCTACATTTTCTGCCTCCCCAGGACCTTGATTTGCCACAGCAGCCTCCTCCTAACCTTTGTGTACCCCATTCCTTTGGTTTCCTCCAAATGATTTTATTGTAAATGAATAGATTTGGCCTCTACAAATCCTGAGAACTTTTATATTTACAATTACAGGTTTTGTTTGTTCCCGGGTGGACATGTAAAAAGTTGGGTGGCTTCATGCAATGTTTGATACAGAGTGGTAAAAACCTGAGTGGCCATAGTACTTTCTCACCTAAGGTGGGTACAATCATTGTTAAAGATGTTCCTCCCATGAGCAAGTGAACATAAACATGTGCAGAAAACCACAAACATGTGTATGAGAAAATACATAGAAACACAGACAGACAGACAGTCAGACAGACAGACAGACAGACACATACACACACATTCAAACAAACAGAAGCAACCACAATCACAAAAGCTCATACAGGCATCCACACCTATACATATACTCAACATGAGGACACAGATGCTCACCCATACCTGGGAAAGAACATATATGTGAATGCATGTGTGCTCATACACACATACAATATTGTACAAAGACGTTCACACATGGTCATATGTGCACACACAGATACACACATTCACAAAAACACATAGAGAGAGGCTCCCACCTATACTCATATACCCACATGAACACCACTGGTAATGCACTAAGATCAAGAATTGAAAAATGAGACCTCATAAAATTGCAAAACTTCTGTAAGCCTAAGGAGACTGTTAATAGGAAAAAAATTGCAACCAACAGATTGGGAAAACATCTTTACTAACTCTGCATTTGAAAGAGAGCTAATAATACAATATACACAAAGAACTCAAGAAGATGGAATTGAGAATCAAATAACCATATTAATAAATGGGATACAGAGTTAAAGAAAGAATTCTCAACTGAGGAATACCAGGTGGCTGAGAAGCACCTAAAGAAATGTTCAACATCCACTAAAGGGCATATACACAAATGATGCTCCAACATATAAGAAAGACACAAGCTCTACTATGTTCATAGCAGCCTTATTTATAAAAGCCAGAATCTGGAAAGAACCCAGATTCCTTTCAATAGATGAATGGATACAGAAAATGTGGTACATTTACACAATGGAGTACTACTCAGCTATTAAAAACAATGACTTCATGAAATTCTTAGGCAAATGGATGGAACTCGAAAATGTCATCCTGAGAGATGTAACCCAATCACAAAGAATCACATGTGGTATTCACTCACTGATCAATGGATATTATCCCCAAAGCTGGAAATACCCAAGATTTAATTTGCATACAAGATGAAGTTCAAGAAGAAGGAAGACCAAAATGTGGATACTTTGGTCCTTCTTAGAAAAGGGGAGAAAACACCCATGGGAGGAGATACAGAGAAAAACTGTGGAACAGAGACTGAAGAAAAGGCTATCCAGAGACTGCCTCACCTGGAGATTCATCCCACATACAGTTACCCAACCCAGACACTATTATTGATGCTAAGATAGAGGATATAACTGTGATCAATACCCTGCCTCCTGCAGACTTTCTCTGCTGAACTAACTCTATGCCTAGCTACAAAAGGAAGGTCTTAGGTCTCCACCACATCTGGCTGGACTGTAGCTTCCCCTCCAGTTTAATGGAGCAGGGACCTTGAATGAGTGCTATTGTTTCTGACCATCCACTTAAGTGGAACTTAGGTCCTTTCTGATTATGGGCAGTGTGCTCTTTTCTGCATGGCTGATGTTCAATGTGATCTTGCTGGTGCTGCAGGTGCACTAAGGGTCTTGGTCCTATGGTCCTTCACCCCTGCATCACTCATATTTGTGCTCTAAGTGTGACTGTGTGGCATGGCAGTAAACAAGACGCTGGGCAAGTGTCAGTCAGTTCAGAGGTGCTGGCTGCCTAGCAGCAAACCCAAAGTCTACAGGAACTGCTGCCTGACCCAGGCAATCATTTATGTGAAGCCTCCTCCTTCATGCTCTTTTTTGTGCTGGTCTACACATGATAGGTACTGGATATGGTACTGGAGTGCCAGCTGTCTTGAACACATCTCTTCTTCCACTCAAGCCATATTACCCTGTGCTTGGGGAAGTGCTGGCAGTGCTGGTTATGGAGGCCTTCTGCTTGGATTTCTTCTGGCTCCAGTTTGCTGGCTTTGGGAAGTTCATGCAGAACTATCCGGGAACTTGGTGCTTCATCCAGATGGTCCACAAGAATTAATGGGATGCTTATTTGGATTAAGACTATATTTTCATCAAATCTACCCTCATTAGTATCCTGAAAGAGAAAAAGAGAATGGGACCCTAGGGATCTATTCCAGGACTTATCAGCTGGGCTCATAGCACCACTACAGAAGCCCACAAACATGACAAAGGTGATGACACACAGGGGTCATAAGAGCATCCTGCTCCTTTTGTAGAGTACTTCCTGGGATCTTATCATACCCATACACCCACAGGATTGTTATAACCAGAGACACAGGCAAGAAATAAAGAAAGACTTTCTATAATTCAATGAAAACAAAGATGCAGCATACCCAAACTTTTGGGACACAAGAAAAGCAGTGTTAAAGGGAAAAATCACAGTACTGAGTGCTTTCATAAGGAATCTGAGGTTATCTTAGCCCAGCAACTTAACAACACACCTGAGGTCTCTAGGACAAAAAGAGGCAAACCTACCTAAGAGGAGTAGATAGCAGGGAATACTCAAACTCTGGGCTGAAAACAACCAAATAGAAACAAAGAGCTAGATACAAAGTGTCAACAAGAGCAAGAGCTGGTTCTTTGAGAAAATCAACAGGATAGATTAACCCTTAGCCAAACTAAGTGAAGGGCACTGAGACAGTACCCAAATTAACAAAATCTGAAATGAAAATGAAGACATAACAAAAACAGGAAATCTAAACCTCATCATGTCTTACTAGAAAAGCTTATACTCAACACATCTGGAAAATCTAGATGAAATGGATGATTTTATACACAGATACCACATACCCAAATCAAATCAAGATAAGGTAAACTATCTAAACAATCCCATATCCCCTATAGGAGTAGAAAGAATCATTAAAAACCCCCCAAAGAAAAATTCCCAGCACAAATTCCCAGCACAAATTGGTTCTCTAATCTGGAATGAGTCTGCACAAATCATCTTTGAGACTTTGAAGACAGGTGATTTTGGTTCTAACCATAGCACTTCAGGATACCTCCAAACCTTTTCGTCTATAGGCCCATGAAACAAAAGTTACTGCACAGGGTGTGGAACCACACATTGTAGGCCCATGGAATCACAGTGTACTAGACTTTTCCAAGCTATTGGACCCTGTATAGTCAGGTTGGTCTACTTGTTTAAGAGATGTGGTGGCTACCAGGATTCTAGTGAAAGAAGCAGAGAAGTTAACTCTGGGTTAGCATCTTATACTTACATTCACCCCATGTAGTTGAGACTCTTCTCAAAGGAACACCAAAACCCCGGCTGTTTAATGCATGTGTGAAACAGCAGCAGGTCCTATTTCCGAACCATCCTAGAGTCTGGTTTAAAAACCCCGCTGGCATCAATCTTGCCAGATGATGACCCACAGATGCTCATCAGTAACTGTAAGAAGAAACAAACATGATGAAAGAGATTGGTTTAGAACTCATGGCAACCCCCAGATTTCACGTAAGAGTCTGATGCATCACTCAGGATGGGTGGGAAATCTTCATTAAACATGGAATCAGGTACACAGGGGCTTCAGCATTTATTACAAAAGAAATGATTTGGACCTAAGTCTTATAGCCCAAATATATGGTGAAAAAGAAGACCTGTTATCAAGTATCAGGACGCCACTATGCTTTAGTTACTGCATATGTGGATGTTATGATCTATAGGAAAGAGGGCTTGTCACAGCTGGTGGGAAGGACATTAATAACAAAGAGGGATTCTTGGCTCTCCTCCAAACTATTTGCCTTCCATTATGAGTTTCTTGCTTTCAATGCTGAGGACATAGACTTAATGACTCCTTCAGGGCCAGAGGTAACATGGAAGGGTGCTGTGTGAAGATCTATGACCTATGTACCAAGCAGCAATAGGTACGATGCATGAAGCATCAGGGGCAGGTTGCCCTCATTACTAATAAACAAAGTCAAGCCCATGGAACCATCCTCCACCTTATCTATGCACTCTCCTATGTCTTATCCAGTTGTTCTGTGATAATTTACAAGACTTTTCTGGAGTTAGCCTCTTTCAAGAAACTGCATGATTGGCAAGCAACCCCTCCTACTCAATTACAAACTGCAGTTCATTAAGATAGATAAGCTAAACACACATTACACACCTACAGGCTAGAGGAGTTTTATTTGGGTGCCTACTTGACAGGAGCACAGAGCTTTGAGGTATATAGTCAGAGACTGTAGCTCTTTTGCTTTGTAGGGTTCATATGATGTCACAGGTAGGAAGCAATTTGCAAGTTTTAGTGCCCACTGGAGTTGCTAAATGAGTGGTTCTCATTATCTTTTTTTTTTTTTCGGGGTGGGCACAGGGCAAGGGATTTGTATGTTTTCTTTCCCTTTTCCCTGCATTGCAAAATGGTCTCTTACCCCAGTCTAGACCTTGGTTCACAGTGACAGAGCCTGAGAAGCAGCTTGTCAGTCCTGTTTCATGTCAGTGTTGCTAGGGTTCTTTCCTGGAGCTTCTATTCAAGAGCTGACTGGATGAACAGGGATGTGTGAGGGATGTCTGGCTGAGGGTTAGGGTGAAAGATGTTAGGCTTCAAGAAAAAAATTTCTACAAGTCCCTCAACCTAGTCTGCAGGAGAAGCTGCTCACTAAGCGTTTTTAGTCCCTAAGGGATGGATAGCACAGTCCTGGGTCTCACTTGAAACTTTAGCTATTTTACATTCAATGGAGCCTCCTGCATTGAGGTCTGCTTACTGTTTCCTGCTCACTTATGATCTCTGGTGTGTCTGTGGGAGGGGGATATGCATGTCTGTGCCAATATGTATATTGGTGGGTATGCTGAGAGGCCAGTTAATTACATGTGGTTTTGCAGTCTTTCTGCAAAATAAGCCCAGATCTCTCACTGAATCTGAAACTTCCTGCTTTGGTTAAGCTATCTGACAAGCATCTTTGAATCATCTGTCACCTCCCAGCAGAGCTCCTGGTATTATTTGGTCTCGGGTCACTGCTACAAGGGTAAGCTACTCATAGAGAGGAAGAACTTGGAAGCTCTCTCCACATTTTTACAGATTTTATTGTTTTCTGTTTGTTGTTATTGATGTAAAAAACCACTTTATTAACATGAACGAAGCCAATGCTGTCTGTTCCAGGTTCAGACACACAACTTGGGCCACTGTGCTTTCTCATGAATTTCCTGTCATTAGGCTTAAATCCCTAGGGAGAGGGAGGAGGGTGTTGGTGACCCAGGATGGGTCTTATCCTACAAACCTAGGCTCCACGTAAAGCACAGGTGAGTTTTCCAACCCCAAAATACTTATCAAACAAACAGAACCCATATTGCCAAAACTTAAAAGTGAATAATTTCATTTTAAGCCCAGCCCACCCTTCCCAAATCTTACCATGTGACCTCAGATTCCCCTTTCCAGCCCTTCCCTCATTCATTACAAATTCCTATCCCTGGGTTGTTTGGCCCACCCATTTGCGGAACAACCAGGGAGCAAACATGGTACTCATGGAACCAGAACAGGATATAGGGCACAAAGGGGTGCTCAACAACAGCTGCACATATGAGACAAAAGTTGTTTCCAAGGATTTGGTAGTTCTATTTAAATGACCCTTTGGAACCTGAACACCAGCCTCTCATTCTCAAAAGGGAGTATGAGGCTGTTAGGGGGAAGAGGGCAAGAGTCCAGGAACCCCAGTGGCACATAGGATGGTTCCCTAGTCTGGTGGAAAAGCAGTGGATTTGGTTGACTGACCACTGAGGTCATCTCACCTGGGTTCTTAAAACTGGCCATCTATTGGTCTTCAGAATCCAGTGTCCCCAGATACCAAGCTTCTTCCAGAATCTCCAAGTCTGGGTCCTTCCATGACCCAGGGACTTTCACACAGCACTCTTCCTCTCAATGCCTACTATATGGTGGCAGCAAGAGGAGCATCTACATCTCCAACACTCAGGTCATGGGGACAGGCGCCCCGGCTAGAAGTGACATTCCTGGCTGTTTCTTCAAGGGCCTCTCCCTCTGCTCTACCTCCCAGGCTGCCAATGCTACCCTATCACTCCTGACAGAGGAGCTCCTGGTCCTGTGACCACCACCTTTTCCAGCTATATGGAATGAAGAGGTGTCTAAGGATGCCACTTCCAGAATTATCTAGGACCCAGATCATCCCTCCTGCTCTATGGTGCCTCACTCAGAGTGGCTCTGGTCCAGCCTTCTCCCAGGACAGAAAGAAAGGCACCCCATTTATTGTTTTGTAATTAGAGTCTTTTATAATAAAAAGTTTTAAAATATACTTATTATAAAAATAAAATTTAGACTATCCTGTCTAAATTCTTTGCCTATCCTGTACTGAGATAACACCCTGGAAATTCATGGTGTGTCTTATTGGCTTCACCATGAGGATTCATGAAATCCTACAGTGCATCCCTCTGCTGACATTGTTTTGCTGAGTATTTCATGGACATGACTTTGCTTCAGGACACTTCCCCCTCACAGTTTTGTAGAGTGCTGCATTTCAGAGAAATCATTGCATGCTAATTCCCTTGTTTGCTTTGAACACCATTAGGGATGTTTTAATATCACATGAACTGTAATGTGTTGTAAAGTTCATGGATAATAAACATGACTAACTGTCTTTTTAATGGTGCTACCAGGGTCTTCTGAGAGGGAGCCAAGGTAGGTTTAGAGAGCAGAATATGTTTCTACTTGAAGCTTCCTGGAGGATGTTCTTAAAACCCTCTTTCTTAGTATCTTGAATTGTGTGGACCAGCCTATCTGTATAGAGCTTATTAATTCTTGTAGGATCAGCAAGTAACTGCATGGGAAAAGTTCCTGAAACAGAAATAAGTACAGGCCTGACCAGCAGAGCCTGGGTTTGTCTAACAGCCTACTACAAAGCTTAGGTCCAATTCCCTTCTCAAGTGTCAGGAAATGTGCTGAAACATAGCAATCTTTGGATTGATGTGTTTGTCTCTGTGTGTTTTTGTGTGTGTCTCTGTGTGTGTGTCTGTGTCCTTTTGTCCATGTGTGTGTTAGCAGTTTTATGTTGTTTATTTCTGTATTGGTAGGTGCTTGTTTTAGGTGTTTGTAGTATGGTTACTTGTATATACAAGTGTGTATTTAGGTATGTCTCTGTGTGTGCATGTGTGTGTGTGCATGTACGAAGGCATGAACTGGTTTGTTTCTGAACATATATGTACATATTCATATGTATCTATACATATATACACTTGGTCAGCAAACATCTTAAATGATAATACAGTCCAGCTTTAATGAGAAAGTACTCTATCAGTTCACTTTGCATCACAGAAACATCAAATACAGTAGCAGGTCATCATGCCTCTCCACCTAACTCAATAGAACCAAAGGAGACAGATAATGGTGTAAAGTCAGATATTCAACAGTTGGTAGAGAAAAACTAATCATCAATATTGAAACGGGTTGTAGAGCAAATCTATTTATCTATATTGAAATCATTTGTAGGAAAATAAAAGACTGTGGTACATGGAGGTGAGTAGGAGGCTGCCGTGTCAAATATATGAGCCTGAGAGTCAACAAGGCTGGCTAAGGGTCTGTGTCCCATCTCTGCTCTTCTCTATTACCTGTGGTATCACGTCTTTCTTCATTAATATCCCTTTTACAGTTCAATGCTTTTCCTTGGAAAGATTTGTATACCACGAATTCTTGCTGATTATAGTATCTCTTCAGTGAGCATGGATTCTGGGAGATGGATTCTCTGGGGATTCGCAGATGGAGGGGGTCACAAGAGGAACCCAGGCAGGTTCCTGCACTCTAGATATAATAACAGCCTTCACTTGAATGGTTGCTAGGCTCCCTAGAAGACCTCTGTACAGTGCTCTTTTCAGACATTGTTATGCAGTTATTTTTCAATATAATATATATGGACTATTGGAGAAATGTGGTGTTTTATTTTAGCTCCAGCACAGTGTGTAGTTCACAATTAACTTGTAAGCTGTTTATTAAATCTGAGAAAAAATTTAGGCCCAGATGCTCTGTGGCACTGCTTCTTTGGGGATACAAGGAAAGACCTTAGCTCACAGGTCATACTGAATTGTCCTGCTGAATAAGCCTGGTGTTTGCTGGATAGCTGACATGACAGGTCCTCACCAGGCCTTTATGTCTTGCTCCCCTATGTCTGAAATACTCCAACAGAAACTCAAACAGGGCACAGAATAGGTCAAGGTATCCCACCGACACAATTCTTCACCAGGAGCACTGATTGTGCAAAGCAAGTGAACCACCATTGCATCTCATCCCTATAACCATGGAAATTTTGGGCTTAATTTTCTTCCTTTCTTTGGGTAAGTATATATCATAAAGGCCTTTATTTTGTCTAGCCTCTGGTTCAGCAAGAGTGCATGTTTGGAAGGATTCAGAGAAGTCCTGAGGGTCATTAAGATCTGCTGGTCATCCTGGAGGGGCCTGAGAATGCAAATTTTGCTTGTCCTCATGGGTCATCCTGAACAATTTCATGGAGATAAGTCAAGCAAAGTTTAAAGACTTTGAGGTATTGTCTGTAACATGACTCCTGCTTTGCCTTGCAAGGACTTGTCCAACAGCACCCCACCCCAATTGGGGCATAGCTACATTCATCTTGAAGACATTATTACCATTAGTCACAGCCTTTGCACTATATTTCTAAGGCCATCAACAGACTGTAGGTCTCTGTTGCAAAATCTACAGCAAGAGAATGCTGCTTACCTTAAGAACTGTGTTTTGGTTTGGGTTACTTTTGATTTCCTTGAGTATATGATTTTCTTTCTTTTCATTTGAAGTTTTGTCATTTATTTGTTTTTGTTACTATAATTAATTTCCTGTTTTGTTAAGGCTATGTACTACATACTTTGACTCTCCTACTTTAAGCTTGTATTGAATATAATTAATGTATTCTTATGATTAAAAACATAATCTCTAATTTTTATCTCATAAGAACCTTCTGTATTCATGTGTGGTTCACAGTCTTGTAACACTAGAAGTATCAGGTAGGAATAGACCTCTTCAAGTGTAATGTGGCTTAGTGTTCATTATTCGTTCCCAAACAGTCACAGCTACACAGAGAATTGTGCTTTTGTTGTGGTTAGTGTGTTAAAATCTGTGGACCTAACTTCATGATGAAAAACATATCCATGCTGTATCTTTGTGGTCATAAATTCAGCTATGTTAAAATGCACTACTCCATGGATGCTCATGATGGACAAACAGAGGAGAAACACAAGAGTGTTTCTCTAATACATCCAAGAAATAAAATTCACTAAGGGAATATCAAAGAAATTAGTAACCTCAGAGCTGTGTGCCTTTTATTTCCTTGAATGGTAGCATCACTTATAAGTGCAAAGCAGAGATCATGAATTCCAAGATCATTTGGCAGATGTTAGGATTTTTGTTTGTTTGTTTGTTTGTTTGTTTTGTTTTGGTGGTGGTGTTGTTCTACTGATGATGAATTTTGTTCTCTTGGCCTGGACAATGTATTTGATGATATTTTTTAATTTTGTTAGGGCGTTGTTTCTGTTTTTGCATTATTTCATTTATGTGTATGGGTGTTTTTCCTGCTGTATGTCTGTACACTACATGCATGCAATTCTCCCGAGGCCAGAAGAGGTCAATGGATTACACCTGGAGCAGAAGTGATGAAGGATTTTTTTAAAATTTTTATCTTACATGCATTGGTGTTTTGCCTGCATGTATGTCTGTGAAAGTGCCAGATCATGTAGTTATAGATGGTTGTAAGTTGACATGTGGATGCTAGGAATTGAACCTGGGTCCTCTGGAAGAACAGTCAGTGCTTTTACCTGCTGAGCTATCTCTCCAACACCCGAGATGGAGGATTCTTAATGTTACTCTTTAGATCTTCTAAGAAACAAAGTCTCAAATGGATAAGCCATCTATCCAGCACCTGCCTGGACTTTTGTCTTTCCTTGTGTGGTGTATCAGCTGCACTGGATCACACCCATCCAAAGACAGAAGATTCTTGAGACCTCTAGAGTCACATACTTGGGGTAGGCATGCTCAGTGTTTAAACTCTGAGGCCTGCATTTAGGGCATTAGGGTGGGTTCCTGATCATGCCTCAGGATCTCTTTTTGTCAGGGTTGGAGCAGATCTCTCCTGTCTCATCCTGCATGACAATGCAGATTAGGCTTTATTAGATGAATTGCATAATTGAAAACTCTCCTAAAGGTGCAGGTGGTAAATAAATCATGTTGAAGTACAATCAAAACAGTGTTTAGATTAAGCTTCAGAAAAGCCCAGGGGGATGGAACCTGCAGCAGAGGATACAAGTCTGTGATGGTAAATATTTCAGTTCAAGGCTAGCAGGGAGAGGGATGGTAGATGTTGCCTGTATCTTTGCTCTACCTACTGCCTTTACTCTGGGTAGTGACTGTGCTACCAGGCCCCTCCTAGATTCCCTTAAATCTGAGGCTAACACAAACACAAACACACACCCACACAATTTTACAAAAATACTTTATCTCAAAAAGATTAGGGCATCACATACCCACGATGACCTTCTATTCTTGAGAGTATATTGATCTGTAAGTACAACCAGAAGTTAGAAATGTATAAGGCATTCAGTGATTAGTGACAGGCTTTGGTCCTGGCTGAACCCCAAGGTTGTACAAAGCATTCCTGATCTGCTTGCCATGCTATTTTCTTTCCCAGCAGCCACATCTGCTGCTCAGTGTCATCATGATTTTCTCCAATGCTGCACAGCAATTGTCCTGTCATCTCCTTAAAGTCGGAAGTCCTACTGAGACTTGTTGAAGGTTTCCTCTTATTTTGTATCAATAATCAAAGGAAGGTAGTCTAGAATAAAACCTGCAATGGGGTCATCTCCAGTTAGATCTCTTTTATGCCAGCTAGCAAAAGACAAAGTGTCTTGCCCTTGATCTCCACTTATTGCCAACCCTGGTTATGCATGCTGACCTCTGCAGTTGTCTTTATACTAAAGGCTCACCCCTATATTCTACATTCATTGACTCAAAACTCCAAGAATGTGACTGAGGCATAGGTGTCTTCAACAAAACTCTAATGGCCATTCTAATGCTCAGGCATTGCTGTAAGCCACAATATTACCTTCTCCCTCATTATAGCAGTATTCTCTAATACCAAGAAATACAGTTTTGGTGCAAACTAATAAGAGGTCATCAGGACTTTGAGACAGTTGGTATAGGGAGGAAAGGGCAGGATTAGAAATTTTGTATCTGGCCCTCTTCAGGGGTGTTCATCTTTTCAAAACATTTAAAAGCCCTTATACAAAGAGCAAAGACACAAGTCTGGTGTATTTTAGAGGAAAAAAACATATCCTCTGTCAGTGGAAGCAGACATCACTGGTAGTATGGTCAGGGAGCACCTAGCCATCAGATCCCATGGTCAAGGGTGTGAGTCCTGGGTCTCCTTTGCAGGCAACTTTCTCCTCTCATCCGCAGGCCTTGGGAATCTCTTCCGGACCGAGGATGGGTGAGGCAGGTCTCAGGTCTGGTGAAAGAAGGCATGTTTCATTTAACTGGTACTCCAGGCAGCCCAGGTCTGATCGCCCCTTCAACCCCTGCCGGCTCTAGGCAAGCCCCTCAGGGAACTGGTCTTTTGGTCCTGGTGCTAGTACAGGTCAACTTTGCTGGTCAACTTTGCAGTCAAACTGGGTTCTACCACTAAAGTTTGCCAACTTTGCAGTTTCCAAAAGTTTGCCTAGATGGAAGAATGACTGGTACCTCATTGTGCCATTTGGGCTGGTTTCCTAAATTGTGGATTTTCTTTCATTTTAATTCCTTGGAACACCAGTCCTACTCTTTTGGGATCTGGGTAGGATTCAGGGTTTCTCCAAAATAGTCAATACTTTTAAAGAAGACACTCTGGTGAACGCAACTAACAGGCATTTGTAGTGGTGGAATTTAAGTCCACTTCAAATTTGGTTATGCTGTTCCCTTGGGGTGGGGCATGCATCCACATCTCGATATTAAATCAAGGCAATGTATTTAATATTAACATTAAGCACATGGGGAAGTAAAGCTTTAAGGAACAGCACTTCTGTGAACAGCTTCCCACCTTCCAATACTTAATTGTGACAAAGCAAAAATACATTTGAAACACTCATGAGACATGTGCTACAAACCACTATGTATTCCAGTCATTGGGTTTCTTGGAATCTAAACTCCTGGCCATACACATGAGTCTGTGGGGCTGTGTCAAAATTTAGTAGCAACAGCAAGCCAGCCATCCTATTCCAGCAAAGCAGAATTCACTGTTTAACTTGGAAGGAGGCTGGTGCGTGTTGGTTCAACTCTGGGAATTCTTGACATCTCTGCACTATGATGTTTCCTGCTGGGTTTGCTGTGCAGACTGATGAAACCTTCTCTCCTCTAGAAGTTCAATTATAGGTTTAGCTAATGTCTGGTGAAAGAAGGCATGTTTTATTTAACTGGTACTTTGGTTTCTCAGTTGGGGGCACACAGTCAACAATCACCCTTACTGACATGGGTTCTTTTCCTTAGTGATGTCCCTCAGCATGGTGCCATGCAGACATATGGCTGGTCATCACTTCTGGGCCACTCTGGCCTTCCACCCACAATCTCTAGGCAGTGGTTGTCTGTCAGCAAGCACCAACAACTCGCTGCAGGTCACCACCTGTCTATAAAGTGTCATCCTTTAAGATGCATTGCATAACCACACAGTTCTTGCTGGACTGTTTGCCTGTCCTGCACCAAAAGGTTTTTGAGAACAGACATATCATTTGACTTTGTATTTGCTGTGTCTCCCATCATTGTTCAGTTTGGTTAACAAATTAACAGTGAACACCTATATATTTATGCATCACTGTCTGCCAGCTTGAACCACCAGATTTAAAATACACTCTAAACTTAGAGTAAACTGTTTCTTATACTTTAGTACAATGCATGCTACTCGATTCCTAGGTACCTCATGCCAAACCACTCACTTTATAATATTGGTTAAAGTCAGCAATTGGCATGGAGTAATATATCCTGAAGACAGACTGTAAGCATCTCACAGGCAGGCTTGAACTCTCATTCTCTTTCTCCTCTTTAATGCCTATGTAATAATCAGCCTTCTAAGAACTTGTTGAATGGCATAGATTTTACCCAGAAGTCGTTCAATGGCAATGGTCAATACACAACTCAACACAAGCAATCAGTCAAACAAAAAAGAGGAAGGTATTAACTATGTAACTGAGTGAGAAGTCACCTGGCTTCCAGTGCTTAAACTATTGTCAGCAGGATTTCTCACTGCCCTTCTTTATTTCTTGTTTGGCTTTTCTGTGTTTGCTTTCTTGTGTTCACGTGAAGACATCTTTTGTCTTACATGGGTAGCGTTCTAACTTAGCAAACATGTTAAGGGTATCACTTTATTCTCTTCCACTGGAGATGATATCAGAAGAGGACTGTAACTTACCAACTAGATTTGGCTGACATCCCTAAGCAACTCAGTGTGATCACAGGAGTTAACTCTTGATGGCCAGGCCTGTGTCATTTGCTTGTTTCTATAACCAGAGGATGGCTGTTACATGGGCCAATCAAAACAGATTTGTGTATCTTACATTCCAAATAAGCACTTAGAACCACAAATATTTTGTGTGGTAGGGCTTTTTAAAATCTGTGGATTTTAATATGTAACATACAAATGTAATAATTTATATAATCAAAATAAGAGACTTTGCAGATAAGATAAAATTTTAAACAGGAAGCTCATACAGGCTTTGCTTACACTTTATATAAATATGCTTAGCCTGAAGATAATATAGATATTATGACTTACTGTCAGATGTGGTGGTACACTCTTTTAATCCCAGCACTTGGGAGGCAGAGACAAGTGGATCTGTGAGTTGGAGGTCTGCTATCCATAGCAAGTTCCAAGTCAGCAAGGACTATATACTGAGAAGCTACTATAGAAATGTACAATTAGAATATATTTACTATGCCTGACATTTCTGTGCAAACCCTCATGTGAGGTCCACTTGTGTTTCCATGAAGAGACTCCCGTTTTGCACTTTGGAGCATTTCAACACTGTGAGTTTTCACGTGAGGGATGCTCAACCTATAGTCTCCTCCTGAATGTTCCAAGATAGGGAACTCTGGAATTCCCAGAGCACCTTAGTAAGAAAATACACAATACTGCTGTCAGGGAAAAAGCTGACCTTTAGAACTTGGAAACATTCTAAGTATTATAATCTACTCCTGAAAATAACTTTCCACTCAATAAGGCCTCACAGGTGGTCCAAAATCCCAAAGTGTTTGGAATATTTTCCAACAACCTACCTGTTGTGTGCCTAACTTGTTTTTCTTTCATTGGACAAGGTACAGATTGGAGGTATAACCTTCTAGAAGTGAATTACAGCTCATCAAAAATGACGGAGACTATGATGTCCTGTTTGTCATGCATAAGATGTGCAAAGCCAAGACTAGATCAGGCTCCATGAAGCTCTTAAGGAATAATATTCCTCAAAGATTGACATTGAAGTGACAGGTTTGCCTCCCCAAGAGAGTCAGGGCTGGACTATGAACTAATGGAGACGCTGACTGGAAGTTAGTGTATTTTGGAACATGTGAATTATAGAAATGATATGGTCAGAACCAGGAGTAAGTTAAGGCCTGCCGTTTTTATCTTGACTTTGGATACTGGGTAAGAGTTGATCAGATTTCTGAGTTATAGTAGATTGGTTTCAACATTTTTGCATTATTTTTGTAACAAAGCTTATATATTTATCAAAGCAAAGGAGGATGGGGGAAAATTACGTCCACCTGTGATTTACAAGTGTTGTAAAGGTATGCTTTAAATTGATGTTGCTTTTAACTTTTACTGTTGGTAGTGGTTGTATGTGAAGTCAGTAACCTGGGTACCAGTACAGAGTTTGCTTGAGAAAAACAAAGTAGTTACAATGGTTATAAAAAGACCCCTCCCTGGGCGGTGGTAGCCCATGCTTTTAATCCCAGCACTGGGAGGCAGAGGCAGGCTGACTTCTGAGTTCGAGGCCAGCCTGGACTACAGAGTGAGTTCCGGGACAGCCAGGGCTACACAGAGAAACCCTTTCTCAGAAAAAAACCAAAAATAAATAAATAAATAAATAAATAAATAAATAAATATAAAAAGACCCCTCATATTTGGAAAACTTTGCCACTAACAGTTAATATTAAAAGTATAGTGCTTTTTGATGTTGGTTCAGGTTGTGCATTTGGCCAGTGAATTGATTTAAGTGATATATTGGAACCACACTAAGTAATGGTAATTAACCTTGTAATGGTAATTAACTCCAGAAAATGGTTGTCATTTGGTTTGTAACTGATGGCTTTTGTTTAATTGGCTTGAGTTTAGCAAGTGCTGGTCTGGAATTCAGTATAGAGCCAAGGCTGAGGTTAGAGAGGAGCAGCCACACCCAGCAGAAGACTTCATGTTTATTTCTGTCCTGGATGTTTTTCCCGTTTCATTGTTTTATTTTTGGTCTTAATAAACTTATCTTTGCAAAATTAAATTATATATATATATATGTGTGTGTGTGTGTGCATGTGTGTGTGTGTGTGTGTGTGTGTATGCAAAGAGTAAGACTATACAATGAAATTCATACTTTCATTGATTTAAATCACCCTGCTATTCCTGCTGTTCTCATAAAACCACAAGCACATAATGAAATTCATTTCTATACTAGGATTGACTATTATTCCAAATCCTTTTCATTTTACCTAATAAATCCCCTGCTGTTTCTCTGCAGAATTGCCACCTTTGATCATTGTCATAGTGATACTACCTGGCTGAAGGAAGTAGCTCAGGACAACACAAACAATTTGGAAAGGACTTACATGATTTTTTTAACTCTTACACCTGAGAGGTTAGGTCACATTGTACCATAGATTCAGAAGGCAGAAGCCACAGATGACAGTGCCAAACACAGTCCTTCCTGAACTACTGGACACATTTAAATGGAGGTTTCACTGGACCTCAGTGAACTCTGAGTTCTCACTGGAACTCAGAAAGGTAGATATTGGAGAAGTGATGGCTAATGGAACTACAGAGCAGCAATCCAATGTCCCTGTAGACATTTGCTCAAGATGCCTACTATGTCTGGTTGTAATGGAGAAAGGGAGAAAGTGGGGTTTTATCTTCTGAAGAAGAGACATAAACTTTACAATTGGATATTCCCTTGGACCTGAACTCCTTCCTATATTGCCATGAACAAGGGAGTTTACATTGCAAAAATGGGATTGTGGAAACACATGTCTGAATATATTAAAGCAATGTCTCCCCTCAAGGCATGTGCACAATAAGAAGATATAATCCAACTTGCATAAGATTAAAGGTGCAGGAGAACCATTGTTGCCTCTGGTAATCAGGACACCCTGGGGAACTGGACTGTGGTACATGAATGGTGCCTAAGGGTAGATTTATCATGGAGAAGAATCTCCTCAAGCAAGGACCCTAGATCTTTAGGTACTAACAAAGATGAGCTGCCCATGCCAAGGCCCTAACAAACTCTCCCGTCCAAAGTGCTTGACTTGTAATGAAGCAGAGAGAAATCTCTAGCTTTGAAAGAAAAGTTGTCAAGGTGTATCCCCTGAGTCAAAAGAGAGACTCCAGGAAAGGGCACCTCAGAAACTGGTCAATGTGGGGCAAGCTGGTCAGCAGGTAGGCCATGGCAGTTTCCAGTGACATCATCAGTAGTCACTTCCCTGGACAATCTCTTGTATCCAGGAGAACCTGAGAATCTTCTGTGATGTCACCAGTGTTGTGGTGACACCAACTGCCTGTGGGGTATTCCTTCAGAGCCTCTGGGTTCACAAATATTCATGCTGTCCATGCTGCTCAGGCTGTTTCGTAGGGACAATACAATACAATCAGAGACCAGACCTAGGCAGAAGGCATTCTGTAAAGCAGGAAGAAGGAGATGGCCCTGGGGAAGACACAGTGAGTCCTGGGCAGTGCATGGGAAAGCTTCCTGGAAGACGGGCGCTTGAGCAGGTCCTTACAGGAGAAGGGCTTAGCATCTGGAGCCTCAACATTTCTCAATGGCAGACCCAGAGTCCAGAATTTCTGATGATTACTTTCGCAGAGATCCAGGAATTGACAAGCCTTCAGTTGCTTTGCTGAGAGATGTGAATTTCCTGCTGAGTGGCAAAGCATGCCAGGAGAAAGTTCTCTGAGAATAACAAAGCCTTGCTCTCAGGATAGAGTGCTGAAGCATTTCATCCTCAATAGATTCCTGTAGGTTACATGAATATGTGATGCCAAGAACAGAGAGGGATAATCCCCTTGTCAAGTATCAAGGTCTCAGAGACTTTGGTCTGGAACACACATGATGTGGGCTGAATTACAGTCTGGGATAAGTGTGTGGTTTCTCATCATGCATTTAAGAAGCAAGGATAGGTGTTGGCTTGTGGGAGATGTTTCGTGCTGGTGTTTATGGTCAATTTTTTTTTGTGCTAAGCAGTACAGACTATATCTTCAGATATAAACTGACAATGCCCTCAATTTCTTCTTGACTGGGAAAGCTTAAGCACTTCAGGGTTAGTGGGACTGCAGTAGGGACTGAGCCCTATGTTTAGTGATGGTGGTTGGGAGCAGGGACAAATGTGAGGAGTCCAGCTTGAAGATAGATTTCCTGCTCTTTCAGGAATTCACTGTGTCTCTAGAATTCCCTCTTCCTCAGGCTTCTCTGTAGGAGTAAGTATGGTTTCTCCTTTTCCTGTCATATTTTCCCTACAAGTTTCCTTGTGTTTCTGTACCTGAAGGGTCTGTTGGGAAAGAGTCCTCCCAAGCCTACACCATCAGTGAGCAGGAGCAGAGAATGAAGAGGTTGGAGAAGCTCAAAAGGGATCTTGAAAGAATGAGTAATGAAAGAGATGAACTCCGGGAATCCTGGCACATTATAATGACAAGGATTTGAACAACAGGTAATCATTATGCCCAGTTCTCCTCTGATTATCTTGGGCCCTCTCTGTTTACCCTAGATTTCCACATATCACAGGAGGCTACAACTCCAGGCTGTCCTCATGTCCAAATGCATTTTTCTGATTGGATATTCGACACAGAAATTGAAGTTCAGACAGGAGTGAGATGGGTTCACAAGCTCTTTTGATTCCGCCAAAAGAAAACTATTACCTGTAGCATGACTCATTCAGGAAATAGCAGTATTAGTGTGTGAGCTTTTATCATACATTTTAAGATGCCTGGACTGGTATTGCTTTGTGGGAGATGCTAGCTGCTGTGTGTTTATGGTGAATCATTTTTGTAATTTTCTGGAGCTTCTTTGGGTCCATTTAGAACTGTCAACAACTGGGAGGACCTGGTTCTATGTGCTGCCCATCAGTGTGAGGGGATTTCTGGCAAGTCGTCACTGCTTTTTACAAATTCTGTTCAGTTTACACTGAGATAATGTCACATCACTGTATGTATTTGGCATTGTGATAGTGTGTGTGTGTATGTCTGTGTGTGTGTATTCCACTTAAGATCCAGGGAGTCTGTGTAGTGTGATGGGGCTGGAGACTTTACCTGACTGACTTTTTAGGTAATGATAGTGATGAGGCCATGGAGGGTCACTTGTAGCATCACAGCACATGATCTCTGTGCACACCTCTGATGGGCATTAGAAAATCCGGATATAGGCAGTAACCCTTTTTCCCTGTAAATACCGAAGTTTGGAATTTATGTAGTGATAGAACCAAGGATTGAAAAACCTTGTCTACAAGGTGAAGAAGTGTCATCACAGTTTAAATTTGGACTCAGGACTGTGGCATAGGCTCCTGGAAAGTTCTTGGAGACCTAATCTATTCCTTCAAGACCCCTCATGGAGCCAAAGCAGGTCAGCTCCCATTTTTTAGTTCCCTAGCTCTACTGTGCCCAGATCAAGTGTAACAAGTTTAATAAGCACCAAGAGGACCCAGTACAAAGGCATTAGGTTGTGGCATATATGGGCTGGGGTAGTTCATGATTCAACTTGAATTGATGTAATCCTTGAATCCTTAGTTCAGGGATTATTTGCTCCTTGGGGCACACCCTTCCACAGGTTCAACTTTGAGACGATCATGCTGGAGATGCAACATGACCAGGTGACGCGCGATCTCAAAAACATTCCGCAGCAGATCAGTGAGGCCTTGTATAAGTGCCAGGAGTTGACTAAAAATAATCAACTTTACAGGTGAGTGACTCACACTGTTGTTTCCACAGCACTAGGCACAGAATGTGTCTGCCCATCATTGTCTTTAAAACAAAGTGAGGACTCTGGTTCTATACTGTTTGCCTCTCAACATGAAGCTTCCTCCCTCAAAGAAAGGCTCTAGTATTGTGATCTCTTGAAATCATTTTGATCAACTGTGATGAGTCTGTGAGCCCCTACAATCATTGTCCTTCCCAAGTCAGTCAGTATCCTCTAAATAGAAAAGGTGTGCACCTTGATCATCAATCAAATTTGAGTCTCTGGGGCAGTGAAAACACATTTACAGATCTGGTTTGCATGAGACACATAGAATGATGTGTACCTGTTGGGTCTTCTCTCTTCTCCTAGAGGAGCTTTGCCCTGTCTCTACCTAGAGGTGGTTCTCTAATACCAAAGACATATATGCAATCATGGGTCCCATGTCCTCTTCTGGGAGATACATGAGTCCCTGTTGGTGTCAGGGATTTCAGAAGTACCTTGAGTCTTTTGGAATGTTGCTTTCTTCTGGATTTGACTTTCCTATATGTGAGGTCCCATGGCTACTCTGGTCTGTAGTCTGTTGCTGTCTGGGGATCCAGGCCCATGATGAGAAAGGATGGTACTTGGAGAAGTGGGAGGAAGATGGATGGTGCCTGGGAATATTCACCATTTCTTCTTTGTGGTTCAGCATCAGGAACTGTCACCTCCTGACAGAATCTCTTCATATGAAGAGTGAAGTAAAAATGCTCTGGAATGAAAACAGGCAGCTGCTTAAGGAGCAGATTACACTGGAAGTGTGTTCTAAGGAAACAAGGAGGCTATGTGTGGAGGCCAGCATGAAGATCTATGACAAATTTTCCAAGCATATCCAACAGGTAAGATGCATGGAGGATGCTTAGGAGCAGGTTGCCCTCATGTCTAACCATAAACAATGTCAAGCCCAGATAACCATCCTCCACCTTGTCCAGGCACTCTCCTAATTCTTATCCAGTTGTTCTGTGATCATTTACAAGATATTCTGTGGAGTTAGGCTGTCTCAAAAACTGGATGATTGGCAAGCACACCCTCCTGATCAACTACAAGCTGAAGTTCATTAAGATAGATGGGGTGAACACACATTACACACCTACATGCCATTGTACTAGAGGGGTTCTATATGGCTGCCTCTTTTGCAGTAGCACAGAACATTGAGTGATGAAGTCAGGGCCTGTAGCTCGTTTGCTTTGGACCCATGGCTCCAGCTGCATATGTAGGGGAGGATGGCCTTTTCAGAGGTAGGTGGGAGAGGAGGTCCTTGGTCCCATGAAGGCTAGATGCCCCAGTGTGGGAGAATTCAAGGGCATGTAGGTGTATGGGGGTGGTCAGTGGTGGTACATCCTCATTGAAGGAGGAGGAGGGGGATGGGATAGTGGGTTTCTGGGTGGGGAAGATAAGAATGGGGATAACGTCTGAAATGTAACAAAATATCTAACAAAAATTATTTAAGAAAAAAGGTGGGGGGAGAGGTCTTGTGTCTTTTCTCTTCCTCAACCCTGCATTGCAACATGTCTCCTAACTGAGTCTAGACCTTGGATCATACTGACAGAGCCTGACAGATAGCTCATCCATCAGTCCTGGTTTCTGTCATTGTTGCTAGAGTTCTTTCCTGTAGCTTGTATTCAGGAGCTGACTGGATGAACAGGGATGTTTGAAAGACTTCTCTCAGGCTGAGGGTTGGGTTGAGAGATGTGAGGCTTCAAGAAAAAGATTTCTCAAACTCTCTCAACCTAGTCTGCAGAAGTTACTAAATTTTATTTAGTCTACACGGGATGGATTACAGAGTCCTGTGTCTCACATGAAACATCAGATATTCACAGTCTACATTCAGTGGTTCCTCCTGCATTTTGGACTCCTTTCTGTTTCCTGCTCACTTATGATTTCTGGTATGTGTGTGTGTGTGGAGGGGGGAGTCATATGCATGTCTGTGACAATATGTATATAGATGTGCCTGTTGAGAGGCTAGTTAATTACATGTGGTTTTGATCAGTCTTTCTGTTTTGGTTAAGCTGTCTGACCAGCATCTTTGAATCTTCTGTAACCTCCCAGGCAGAGCTCCTCGAATTGCTTTGTCCCAAGTAACTGCTACAAGGTTTCATAACTCACAGAGTGGAAGAACATGTTTATAAGTTTCATTGTTTTGAGTTTTCTTGTTGCTGTTGTAAGAAAACAATTTCTTAACTTAGAAGAAGCTAATGCTGTCTGCTCCACGTGTCAGATACACAACTTTGGCCACTGTTCCTTCTTTTGAGCTTTCTTGTCATTCAGTTGAAATCAGCAGGGAAGGGAGGAGGGCGTTTGTTTGCCAGGATGGGTCTTACCCAAGACACCTAGGCTCCACATAACCCACAGTTGAGTTAATCAACCCTTTATCAAACAAACAGAACCCATGTTGCCAACACTTAAACGTCAATAATTTCACATTTAGCCTAGCCCACCCTTCTGAAATCTTACCATGTGACTTCAGTTTCTACTTCCCAGTCCTTCCTTCATTCATTACAATTTCCTAGCCTGGGGTTTGGAGGCCCACCCATGTGAGGAACAACCACAAAGCAGACATGTACCTCTTGTAACCACAGCAGGATATGGGGCACAAAGGGGTGTTCAGCAACAGCTGGCTGCACACATGAGACAAAAGGTGGCCCCAAGGTGGTCCTATTCAAAGGAAACTTATGGACCTGAACACCAGCCTCTTGTTCTAAGATGGGAGTGTGGGGCTCACAACAGTGTCAGTGTCAGTTCACTTTGCGTCAAGGAAACATGAAACAGAGCAGCAGGTCATCATGCAGCTACACCTCGCTCATTAGAACAAAAGGAGACAAATAGTGGTGTAAAGTCTGATTTTCAATCATTGGTAGTGGGAAATCTATTTATCACTATTGAAACTGGTTATAGAGGGAAATCTATTTACCCATATTGAAATCATTTATAAGAAAAAAAGCACTTTAGTACATGGAGGTGAGTAGGAGGCTGCTGTGTCAAATCCATGGGCCTGAGATTCAACAAGGCTGGCTAAGAGTCTTTGTCCACCTCTCTGCTCTTGGTGGATAGTGACTGCCTGCTGGAAGGTCAGGTGGCTCATTGCATCTTCTCAGCATCCTAGTTTGTTTTCCTCATTACCTCCTACCATTTTTTCCAACTTTGCCTAAGCTTGACTCAGTTATCTTTGGCCTTGGAGTTTGTACTGGGTATAACCCTGTGAAACACTGAGTTGCTTGGTGTTGCATCTGCAGCAAGCAGAAGGCCCATACCTATGATGAGGTGGTAGAACAGGGCTGCCTCAGACAGCCCCTTAGGCTCCTGGTAGTCTAAAGCACTCACCCTGTGTTCTGTCTGTAGCACTCTGTAAAGGCTGTCATTCAAAAGTGATTTGGTTTGAGTTAAAATCATCCTCAAGGAGGGCTGGAAGAAAAGAGGAACTTCAGACATGGCTGATGATATAAAATGGGGCATCCCTGTGAGAAGCCATGTCCAACTCTTCAGAAACTGTACAGTTTCTGTATTCCCCATTGACCCAGCCACTCCAGAACAAGAAGTAGGTGTCCACAGAGAAATTGGGGAAAATCATGGTTGTAGTGGTACTCCAAAGAGCTGTTCTGAAGTAGAAACTATCCAGATGTTCTTCAGTCAAGGACTGAACAAGTATACTGTAGTCCAGCCCTTCCATGAACTATTGCCTAGGGTGATCATACAAACCACCTTTTGGTCTTGAAGTAGTCAGACTTATTTTCCACAAAATATCCCTGACAGAATCTCCTTAACTTAAAAAAGGTCTCACTTTGCATCCTGGTTACAGAGATTTCCTAGTTGTCTGGGCTCATAGCTTTGGTTACAAAGCCACACAGGCTGTGGAAAATGGAGGGCCTATTAGAAGATGCTGCTAACTTTAGAGTCCCTGAGAAACAGGGAGCCAGAGGCAGGAACTAGCTTGTCCACCCTGATCCCATGTGCCTTTGCTGGGAACCAAGCCTACTGTGCATAGCCTTGGGAACTTCCTAAGCAGGCTTGCATACCAGGCCAAAACTCCATATTTCCATCCTTTGTTTATTAGGGAAAAGCATTTATTTTATTGAGCTGTCTATAGGCTATGACTACCATGTTCAGGTCCCATTCAAGGTTTCTTTTTCTTTTTTCTTTTTTCTTTTTTTAATTTACTCAGATTATGTTTGTGAGTACACTGTCTCTCTCATCAGACACACCAGAAGAGGGCATCTGATTTTACTAAGATGCTTTGTGGGCTACCTTGCGGTCTTGGGGAATTGACCTGACGACTTCCAAAAGACAAATCAGTGCTCCTAATCGCTGAGATATCGCTCCAGGATTTTTCAATTCAAGTGTTTATTTCTTATGGCTTTATAGTGTCCTGGATGATCTCTTATATTAACGTGAACAGGGAAAGTCAAAATGTTTCTGCAACTGTATGTATGAACAGGTGCTTGTGTGTTCAGGAATGTGTGTGTCTGTCTATGGGTGTGATTGTGTGTGTTCTATGTATGTGTTAGTGTGTGTGTGTCCATTGCTGGGCTCAAACAATGCAGGATCATTTTGCTGTCTCTGAGATATGAGGTACTAGGATGGGATAGCAGGAGCCAAGAAGATTTCCTATACCTGTACAACTGTATTTTTGGGTCTCAGGCCTTCCACATGATTCTCTGCCTCAGTCACCTAGGAGCAGCTCAGAATATTGTTCTGATCTAGTTTAAAAGAACTCCTGTCCATGATCATTCTTGTGATCCACAGAGTTTGTGTCGATTGTGTCCTCTTTCTTCCCTTCTGAGCTCTCTGGTATGACCTGAGCCTATTGTCCCTTAAGTCACCCCACAAATAATACCACAGCAACTATAAATATAGCAGGGGTATCCTTTGTCCTTCATGAATATTTGTTTTAAAGTTCAAGGCTTTCCCTTGGGAAGATTTGCATGCAGCACACTCTTGCTGAATATAGTATCTCTTCAGTGAGCATGGATTCCTGTGAGATGGATTCTCTGGGGAGTCACAGATGCAGGGGTTCACAAGTAGAACCAGGCAGGTTCCTGCACTGCAGATATAATAAGAGCCTTCACTTCAGTGGTGGCTAGGTTCCCTAGAAGGTCTCTGTATTGTGTTTGATTCAGACATTGCTACACAGTTATTTTTCAGTATAATATATATGGAACATTGGAGAAATGTGGTGTTTTATTTTAACTCCAGCAGAGTGTGTAGTTTACTGTTCACTTTCAAGCCATTTTTTAAATCTGAGAAAAATCCCAGGCCCAGGTGCTCTGTGGCTCTTCTCCTTTGGGGATACCGGGAATCATCTTAGGCTGAAAGGTCATACTGGATTGTCCTGTTCAATAAAGCTGGTGTTTGCTGGATAGCTGACATGGCAGGTCCTCAACAGGCCTTTGTCTCTTCCTCCCCTAGGTCTGAAATACTCCTCCTGAAGCTCAAACAGGCAGACCAGGTCAAGATTTCCCTCAGACAGAACTCTTCACAAGAAGTGCACATGTTGAAGTGATTATTACCCTCGTTGGCAGAATTTGGACAATATTTTCAAGGCCAGTAACTGGCTGTATGTCTGTTCTGTAAAATCTGCTGTTAAAGAATGGTTCTTAGTTTAATTATAATGTTTTTTTGATTTGGTTAGAATTTTGATTGCTTTGAGTATATGATTTCTTTGTTTTGTTTTGAAGTTTTGTTGTTTTTTATTTTTGTTATGTTATTAATTTGTTGTTTTACTAATTTTATATACTATATATATATTGACTCCCCCACTTTAAGTTGGTATTGAATAAATTTAATGTATTTTCATGATCCATTTGTTATGTTTAGGTTCTGCTTCTGTAACAACACTCATTTGCCTGGAAGTCACTAGGAAGACTATGGTCTAAACATAGGCAGAAACATGGAGGCAGAAACTGAAATAGAACCCGTGGAGAAACATTGCTCACTGGCTTACTCCTTATGGAACCTACTTTCTTATAATATTCAGAACCAGGCCTTCAGTTGGCAACACCCACAGTGGGCTGGACCCAATCCTAACAATAATTAATCAGGAAATTGTCCAATAAAGTTGCATATAGGCCACCTTTACGGAGGCATTTTCTCAGTTGACGGTCTCTCTTTTTCCAATTGATTTTAGCTAATGTCAAGTTGATCATAAACTAGCCAGCATATTTAACAATGATAACTATACCCTGAGAAAGAAATCAAGGAAATAATTGGATTCACAACAGCCTACAAAAGCAAATGATATTTTGGAGTAAACCTAACCAAGTACATAAAAGACATCTAAAGTCTAAAACACTGAAGACATTGAAGATGACACTAGAGGGTAGAAAGATCTCACAGAACCACAGACTGGTAAGATTAATATTGTGAAAATGACCAAGCCTAATTGTCGCAGTGCATGTAGATCCATGCCCTCACATTTGCCCACCATAGGAGATCATATAGCTAAATAGCCAGGGTAAACTTCCCTTTACCTTATAAGGTCATGTCTAGCATCACCTGGAATTCCTCTTTGTACTAATGAGGCATCTTCAGCACACTGGCCCCAGCCAATGATATACACTCAACCTGAAAGCTTTTACTCACCCTCCAAAGGTTTAAGTAGCCATTGATCTCCCCTTAAATGTGCTGTCTCACTGAAGCTGCCCCCCCTAGAGTCTGTTTTAACACTCTCAATGCAGCCTGACATCTCTTTTGTTCTTGCCATCCACCTTGCTTCTCATCTCTAGATCCACTAATTATGATCAGTTGTAGGCTGATCAGGACACTATGGGTAGGTAGTCAGTAACTGAATAGCAGATGTTGTCTTTGGTGGCCTCCCAGGATCTGAAGGTAAGTCCCCATTGCTGAAGATACTACAGATTTTAACATAAGACTTAAAGAATTCAAGCAAATTCTGACCCAGAGCTTCCACTCTGAGTAGTTTTCTCACTACCAGAGGGTGAAATACAAGCTGTAAAGACAGGAAAGCACTCAGTACTTCTACCTACAAAGCCAGTGAACCACAACATGGCAAGTTCTCTCCAAAGTTGTAAAAGTGGTACTTCTATATTGGTAGTAACCAACAAGTGTGTAATTGAACTCCAGGAGTGCTCAACAGGAGGGAAATGACAACTGGCAACTTAGCCAACTGTTTGTGAGTAGCCAGGACATGGGTTTTGGGGAACATGGTACTGCCTATTTCCTAAACCAGCACAAATCCAAACTATATTCTGAGTACTTATCCTTCTATTCAGGGATAAGTAAGGCTCTCACCCTTTATTAAAGAAGCTTCTTATTGCAGCACACAAAGACTATGCTCATCAAAACGCGGGTAACCACTGACTGTAGGCTGCCCAGCACCATTTGATACATCCACAACACAATCCCTATACATTAGGCTGTGGGGCCATCTCAAAAGTGGGGGCAGAAAGGTTGTAAGAGTCTGAGGACTAGCAAGTCTGCTGTGAGACTTTGTCTTCTTGACATCACAGGGAAGCCACATCCATAACATCACAACAATATGACTGCTCAAATGAGACCTGGACAATGATAACATCTGCTGACATGCCAACATGGATGGAGTAGTCTCACATGGTTCCAGATCTAAATAAAGAGCTGTGTGCAATTAACAGCAGGTGAGAGAGGTAGAATTAGTGTTCCCCAGGACAAGCCCTCTTACTGTTTATCTATTACACAGTAGACATCTCTAATAGAATAACAAAACATCAACAAGTAGACATCAATGCATGGACTTATCAGGCTACACTTATATATTTATTCTAGTGTGTATAACAAGTGTAATTTTAAAAAAGAGACTGTGTAGTTGATAGTGAGTAGGACACACAGGTGTAGTTGAAGTGAAGAGGAGGGAATGTTATAGATATATTTTAATTAAAAACACAATTCAGAAGGAGACAGGGAGAAAGCTAGAAAGTTAGCTGTGTGCTGGAATTCCATTTATCCCTTCTCCTAATTGGCTAAGAAGTGAGCAAGCAGCTTTACATGCCTGTCATCACATCTTCCACACCATGGCGACCCAATATTGAACCAAAATAAGACTTGTCCTAATTTGCTTTTTGTCAGGAATTTGGTTTCAAAAAGGAAAATAGTGACTAAAGCACAGATCCATCTGACCCTAGTAAGACCCCATCTTACATTGTTATGTCTCTAATTTGTCTGTCCTAGATAATATTCGAGTGCTGTGCATAGCCAAGGCAACTCTTGTGAAAGAAATCATTTCATCTAGGGCTCAATTACAGTTTCAGGAGTTTAGGACATTATCCTCTTGGTGGATAGTATATCAATATGCTGTCAGACACTGGAGCACTGGTAGAGAGCTACATTCTGAGCTGTAGGCATAGAGGCAGGTATAGAACTGGGCCTAGCATGAGCTTTTGAAACCTCAAAGTCCATCTTCTAGAAGGACACACCTCCTAATCCTTTTCAAATTGTACCAATCTCCAGTGACTAGTCATTCAATCATATGAGTCTATGGTGTCTATTCTTATTTAAAGGACTATACAGTCTATTACTAAACAAGGTTACAGATTTTGGAGACTGAGGCTTCAATTCACAAATCAATCAAATCAATCTATTAGAGGGCCATAGTGTTTTCTAAGGGTACTTTTATAGGTTTGACCTTGGGATGAAGAGGAAGAGGAAGAACTGGATTTATCTGGGAAGAATAGATTGCTGTGTAGTGTGGGGAATTACCATGATTGCTTCAGGCATTGGAGTTCTTTTCCCTTGAGGTGCAATCTAAATAATAATTTTTTAAAAAGCTCTCAGAAATCTTGTGTTTTTCAAAACTGGTAAAGGTTATTCACTGTGTTCTTCAGACCCAGTATCAAATGTCAGAGTAGGACAAATGTATCATGACTAATGAGAGGATAATTTCTCTGTTTAATGAGTTAATAAAAAGTACTTACAGAAGCTAAGGTAAGGTGAAATACAATAAGGGTCATCAAAGATAAGTTGTGACCATATGTGTATTTTCATTAAGTGTTTGCCATCATGGCAATTATATAATGGGATCATTCTTTGGGTGTTGTGACCTATACCCTTGGTTGTAAACCACAGGATCTCCAGGCTCTGAGAGACCCTTTTTAGGAAAGGAGCAGCTGAGGTTTGTCCAGTGGAAGCTCCATGTGCAGGGTAGGGAAATGCTAGGGTGCTGAGGCAGGAATGGGTGGGTGGGTGAGGCAGCACCTGCATAAAGGCATAGGGAGGTGGTATAAAAGTGTGTTATGGAGGAGAAACTGTGGAGGGCGATAACATTTTGAAATGTAAATACATAAAAAAGAAAAACAAGAAAACACAAGAGCAAAAGAACCTGAGAATAATCACAGATGTAGGCAACCCTGTGGATGGACAACCTACAACAGAGATCAGGAGCTAAAGATGCAAGCAACACCAACAGAATACAAGAGATAGAAAAGAAAATCTCAGGCATAGGAGATACCACAGATGATATTGAGAAGTCAGTCAAAAAAAAACTACAAAGTGTAAAATACCTGTAACCCAAAACATTCAGGAAATTCAGGACACAATGAAAAGATCAAAAATATTAGAATAATAGAAATAGAAGAGGGTGAAGATTACAAGTTCAATGGCACAGAAAACATATTCAACAAAATCATAGACTTTTGAGCTTCTGCTCAAAGACCATCTGTTGGACTCTAAAGATACAAAACCAGGGAACTTGCTCCCAGAGACACTCAAGGACAGGATTCCTTGCAATAACATGAGGTTTATTAATCATAAGATGACCAGATGACAACCAGGATACTAGGGTTCTCTTGTATGCAGGCAAGAAGAACCCCAAATTAAAGCTAAGGGCAGCTTATATACTATTTTTACAAAATTTATGAGGGCACTAATACAGTTACTTCTTAACAATAACCATAAAGGCCAAACTCCAACAGCCATTCCCAGGCCTGGTTTCTGTTCCCAGGCCTGGTTTCTAAGTAACTCAAATTTACACCTTATCTTTTTTACAACAAAGAAGGTCAGCTTAAATAGCTTCTGTTTACCAAGGTTTACTTGTTAATGGTTCATAGACTCCTATCTTGGGTCTTTTTTTCCTGGAATGTTTGTTTGAGTCTTTGGAATGTGCTCCTCCTGGGATGTGCCTCTTGGGCAGCTAATATTTGACTCAAACTTAAGAATCTTTTAATTTTAAGTTCAAGCTGAGACCTGAAATTACATTCTTACACATCCTTGTGTTGTGCAAGTCTTTACCTCACTTTTCTTCACTACCTGCCTTGCTTATTCACTTTTCTTTCCATCTTGAATGCCTCTCTCACTGTGTTCCCATTGAGTCTGTTAGTCCACTGCTGCCCCAACTACCTCCTTTCTCTTTCCCAGACCATTTTAGATTACTGGAAGAACATGGTGAAGACTCCCTCTGCCTTTTCCCCAGTTCTTCCTCAGTGCACAGCCTCAGCAGGGCTTTCCATCAAGGTAAGGGAAGAAAAGATGGAGAAGCAGATTTGTCTCCATTTCCTCTTCTCTCTAACAAAAGTCTGTCCTGTGTTTAACCATAGCTCCAAGTCATGCATTTATTTCCCCATATGTTTATAGACACTTACACACAGAAAGTCATTGGGTACTGTCTCTACGGGATGCAGAAGGCTTTGCATCAGTATGCTAAATATATACCCACATTTCAAACGCTTTCAAAGCAGCAAAATGAAGCTGATAGATAGTTCAAACTTGGAGTGAAATTAAACATAGCTTCCCCATTTCCTTCTTTCCTTTTTTTTGCACTTTGATTACAGATACTTATCTTCCAAGTACAATGTCTTTGCAGGACTCTAAGTAACGAGTTTGAATTTACGGGTTTTAACACAACACTGCATATAACACAGTGTTCTTTAACTATTTATTCTCTCATAGATTATTAGATCCTGACCACAGTTGCCCCTCCTTCCTCTCCTTCCCGATCCTCCCCTTATCTCTGCTTCTGGCGCACCTACTCCTCCTTCTTTTCACTTTAGAAAAAGGGAAGCCTCTCAGGCATATCAAACAAATATGGCACATCAAGTTGCATCAAGAATAGGCACCTCCCCTCATATCAAGGCTGGAACTACACAACCCAGTAGGAGTCAAATTATCCTTAAAAAAGGCAAAAGAAAGAGATAGAGACATCCTCCCCTCCTGCTCTTAGGATTACCACAAGGTGGTCAAAGTAAACACAACCATATCATACGCAGAATTGCCTAGGGCAGATCCATGCTGGCTCCGTGGTTGTCAGTTCAGTCTCTGTGAGCTTCTATGACCCCACATTAGTTGATTCTGTAGGTTTTTTGTAACACAGTGTTCTTAGTAAGTACTCATTAATAGACTGAAGGAATATATAGGGGGTTGATCCGGTACTGCTATGTATTAAAATGATAAATACTGACCCCCAAGATCTGGCTACTACCCCACTGTATTTCCCAAATACTTGTTGTTGAAAATTTTCTGGGTTCTTGATGCTGCAGCAGTCTCGCATCCTGGAGAAGCATCACAGTCTGATACCTGCTGCTGGTCCATTAGGACTAAAGGAGACCTCCTGTTTTCTTTGTCTCCTTCTCCTTCTCTTCCTCTTCCTCCTCTGCCTTTTTTCTATCTGTATCTTTATACTATCACCTCCTATCTCAATCCTCTCTTCTCCTTGTGGTCCCTACCTGTGACCCACACCCCACCCCCACAGCCTGGTAACTCACACTTTACTTCACTCTTTTCCCCCCCCCCCAGTAATTGGCTTTTGCCAGTTTCATTTAACCAATATTTTTAAATTGGGGAGCAAGGTTTACACAACAAAGGCTGGTGTACATGAAGATCCTTTTATCTTGGAGCAACCAGGTCTTGGGGTTCAGAACTTAGCATTTCAATTGCACCTGAGCAAACCCTTAAAAATATGCATATTAGCACTTAGGTAGTTTTGTGTTTAAAATAAAACAAGAAATAGGGAGCTAAGGTGCTATGAGAACTCAGAAAAGCTGCTGAGAAGAGGTCTGTGTTGCTGTGTGTAAGTGATCTATCCTCTCTTATGAATGTGAAGGCCCTGAGCAAGCAGAAATGCATGGAAATGAACAGATGCTACCCGAAGTAGAATGAAGGACAAACATGACTATTGCCAGGATGTCATCAGCAATGAGAGAAAGCAGATCTTGATCAGACTCCTTAGTGCCTGTATGTTCTGGACAGTAGTTCTGCATGAAGTCTTTGGCTCACATCCCAAGAAAAAAGAAAAGAAAGAAAGGAAAGGAGGGGAAAGAATGAGGGGGAGAGATGAAAGAAGGGGAGATTGGGGAGGAAGAGATGTGTTATTACAGCTAGGGTGGTTTTTCAGTTATGGTAAAGCATTTAACTACTTCTCTGTGATTAAAAACAAAATCAGATTGTGTCAGGGTTTGGAGACCTGTGTTGGAGCTAAGCAGTACCCCAACTAGCTATTTTTAATTTTAATTCTTTAGCCACACTAACATATCTCAATGGGCTCCATGTGATATTCAGCCCGTGATACAAAATGTAACAATCACGTTCAGCCTCTCTTTTTCTGGGCCCTCCCATTATAATCAGTCTCTGTAGTGTCTTCTCTCCTTTTGCTTTCATACCACATTACTCCATTCACCTCTAAAATGGCATCCCACACTCTATAGGAGTCCAGAAATTATTCTTCAAATGCACATAGATTCATCAAGTTGGGAAGCCCTTGACCTAGAACCACATAGAAAACAATACTCGGGTTGGAGACACAACTCAGATGGTGAATTGCAAATGTTTCCTATCACCTTGGGTGGGAGTTACAGTTTCTGGAGTCTGAGTTGAATCTGCAGAACTGCATGGTCAGAGGAAAGAAGTCTCTGAAGTTGGAGCTACAGGTTTATTTTGAGGTCCTCTCAACCCTTGCTTCTTGTGACCACCACACCGAATGATCATCAGACCTCCACATGAGTACAGTGACATTCATCCACATACCTACAATAAATAAATAAATAAATAAATAAATAAATAAATAAATATGATAAAAGTATTTGAGTGCAGTTTAGGTGTACAGACTTGTTTGTAGGAGATAATTTATTTAACCTTCTGGTGTATCAACTTTATTATGAAGATTCTAGCCAGTGACGGGGACACTGAAGGACAAGCTGGGTGCTCAGAACTGGACCCTTTTCCCTGTGGTTGTGTGGCTTATCTCACTCACTAGCAATTTCTCTAACCCTCCTTTTAATGATTTTTCTTCCATCCTTAGAAATAGAAGCTGCAAGAGTCGATTTTACCACAAGGTGTCAGCCCAGGGTAACATAATCTTCAAAGGTCTTTTACACTCTGATGAAATCAGGGAATTCAAAAATTATATAAGAAGCATTAAAATATGCAGAACAGTGGAGTGCAGAAAATCTGTTTGATCCCAGCACTCAGGAGGCAGAAGCAGACTGATATCAGAAAGAGGGGCAGTTTGGGAACCAGGGTCACATTAAAAACAAGACCCAGACCTACCTTGAGAGTTACAGTGTTGAATCTGAGTTGAGTCTTCAGAACCCTGTAAAAGAGTCTGTAAAGTCAGAGCTACAGGTTTATTTTGAAATCCTCTCCACCCTTGCTTCATGTGACCGCCACACTGAGTTATCATCTGACCACCACGTGGGTATCATAATATTCTTTCATGTCCCCCCAATAAATAAATAAATAAATAAATAAATAAATAGCGAGATCTAAGCTAATTAAAGCTCATGATGACCCTGTCTCAAAAAAATAAAACGATATAAAATTAAATAGTTAAAAAAAAACACCATTTGGCACTGTGTGGCAAAACAAGGATAATCATGGAAAATGTTGACAAGCATTTACTTTTCTTTACATTTCCTAATCAGCCTAGTCTGGGAATACTGTGCATGAAATTCCTGAGATGCTGTTATTGAGATCTCTGTCAGTAATTTCCGAGGACAGCTTCATTTCAGAGGAGTAGATTCCCAACTGACACTTTCTCTACTTCCTCCTTCTGAAATTTTCACCTTATTGACAGCAACATTTTTATTTTTATTTTTGGTTCATAATACTTGAGTGCTCTGGGAAGCTGTCCTTAATAGAAGAGATTGGAAGGTGAGATGGGAAGGTGTAAATCTGGTGTAAAAGTCACTCACTAACTCAGATTCATTTGTTGACTGTACTAACAGTTCTCTGGGAAAACGCTACATGTCTGGACACCAAGCACATGTTAGCTGCAGAGCAGTTGGTCTCCAAGTGTGATCTAGGATTAGTGCAGTATCACCTGGCAACCGGCAAAATGCACAACTGCACATTTCTTCTAGAACTGATCCCGGAATGGAATGTATCCCAGGAGTCAGTAGGTTTCCAGGGATCCCTCCAGGTAATTCTGGGTCGCCCTGCCTTGAGATGGATCACTACTGTGGACCCCTGCTGGCAGAAGCCAGCAGTTGGCATTGTGAACATGGAGGCCTAGGGTCAGGGTCTGTGGAGCAGGCTATGCTCTGCAGTGAGAATCAGGCTCCACATGGGACTGTTAGTCAGGACACCAAGTGCCTTTCCTTGGGATACCATGGAGAAGTGGGTGAATCCCAAGTCTCTTTTGCAGGCCCCATACAACCTGCCTTTATAGGCCTTGGGAATCTGCTTCGGGCCTAGGAGGGGTGAGGCTGGTCTCAGGAGTGGGCAAGCATGCAGAGGTACTCAAGGCAGCCCAGCTCTGAACGCCCCTTCAGCCCCTAGAGGCCTCGGGAGGAATTGCATGCATGTGGTGCACAGACATCCAGCAGGGAAAGATACATATAAATAAAAGAAAACAAACAACAACCCTCCAAAACAAAGCAACACCACAAAAGCTCCCAATGTGTCGCCACACTAATATTACCTAAAAATAAAGCCACATCTCAACATGTGTGGGAATTCTCAACATGGAAATTTGGGAAGTCTTTACCTGGAAGTCATTATTTCACCTTTATAGTTATCCCCGAGGCTGTATTTCAAGGAAGTGAGAGGCAAATAGCTCAGGATTTCTTTAAAAAAAAAAAAAAAAACTCTGAATGAATACTCCTTTACTAAGAGGCTTTAGAAAAATACAGTGGTGGCTCTCATTAATTTTGTTTGCATGACTATTTCAGGACCATGTGAATACCTGCACCATATTTTAGGGGTATCTAAACATATGACCTAAAGGATACGGTATGGATACATTTTTCATCATTAAGTGGGTATTCACATGGTATCCATGCCCCCTAAAAACTACTGTGTAGAACTGGCTAGCTGGCTGGGAATTTACAATGTAGCCTGAAGCTCATAGAGATCCATCTCTGTCTGTGAATTCTGGGGATACAGCACTGTGACAACACACATGGTGACAAGAGCTGTCAAAGTATGAAGGCTTTGAAAATTATTCTAATTCACAAAATGCAGCCATTTCTCTAATCAGCTAGATCAGTATAGCCAATGCATATAGCCATATCAAAATACCAAAATAATGACCAGAAAAAAAGAAAAATAATTATCAAAACCTCAAACCAGTGGAACAAAAAGCCTAAACCTCAAACCAAACAAAACCCAAACCAAAATCAAACAAACAAGCAAATAAACACAAATCACTATGAGCAGTGTTCTCTTGCTGCAGTTTAGCAGTGGTGAACTAAACCATGTGGCCAGCCTTGAAGGCAGGGTATAAAGGCAGTTTCAGAGGTAATAGGCTATGGAGATATTCATTGCTATGTCTTTAGGGGCTTTTAAGGTGAATCCTTCCCAAGGCTAAGGATGGAATGTATTATGGGCTTTTGCTCAAAGACTTTAACCTTAGTTATCTCACCTCCTTTAAAGATTATCGCAGACAGATCAAAACTAGTATTAATTTTTACTCTTGAACTTTTTCTCCTGAATGCTGAGCAGCTATGGATGTGCTTCTGCTCTGTCTGAAGCCCTGCCTGCTGCAAGCAAAGCAAGAGGGGTATCCTGCACACCTCTGTGTAGAAACACACTTGCCCTGCCAATCTGGAACCTCTGCTCAAATATTTCCACTTCCTAAGAAGATGAACATCTTCTTGATGTAGAGCAATAATTTTGTAACACATTGTATAATATAATATACACCATATAACATAGACTATAATTTCTAGCATCCTAAGTATCCTTCATGCTTTGTCCTGCTTACCCATAGCTCCCCTCCTGTTTTTCTGACACATACTGCACACAGCAGCACTGACTTGGATATGATATTTCTTCCTTGGCTGTGAAATGGCTGCTGAACCTAATGAATTACAGCTTTGTTCATTCCCAAGTAGGCACTCTTTACATTAGTTAGAAATATTGAATTTTCTTAGGTTCTAGGCTTGAAGTATGATAGCAGCTCTTACTTTCCCCACACAGGTATGTCTAATAATGTCTTGGTCCTGACCTATAACATTGAGAAATGAATAATGGCAGTTAAACAGTTGCAGCAGTAGAATTCTCTGAAATGCTATTTCACAGAAAGTTTTACAGTTACACATTTCAGATGATCCCTCTGAAACTCTAATATGTCATCATTTATCAAAGGAGTTTTAAGAGTGGAGCAGGAATCCTAAGTTCTGTCTGTGACACTGGGTTTAACTTAATTGTGGATGATGCACTTCATATCCTGGACACATCCTTCATGCCACACACAATGGACAGCAAGTATGTAGAAGAGTCCATACTATGTCATGCTCCATAAGGTTAGGAGCACCCATCTTGAAAGAGAGCATAACCTCCTCTGTTATACACTTTATTAGTACACCACATCACCCCCAACTTAGACCATTTGCACACATCCTTGTGGTTCAGATTAACCACATACTACTGATCATTATTCTCTCCAGTGGGATTCACGACTGCATGGTAAATAATTTGTAGTGTCCTTAGGTTCTGTTTTCCAACAAGATTCAGCAATATTGATTAATCTGAGAAGTTGAATTTTTCTTTCGCATTGATATTTTGGCCATCTGAGGCTCATGTATGATTCTCATCAGCTGCAGGTACAACACTGGTTGAAAGCTCAGGTTGTTCTTCCTGAAGGTCATGTTTGTTGTTGTTGTCCAGTTGTACTGTCATGAGATTCACAAGTGAATCCCATATATGATTCCTTTATTATTAGCTGGATCTCATCAGAATTTCTGGGTCTGGGAGGCACCATCTTTGCCCTGAATGTAGTACATCATGCTGCTTCTGGATACTTTTGGAATGGTGCCTGCTATGCACATGCGTTTAAGCTGATTTCACATTATCTCACAATACTCAATATAGCCCATGAGTGTCAGGAAGTTACCTGAAATTTCCCAGCCAAATAATTGTTTTTTCCTACAGGGTTTATCATTGAATATACTTTATTGACCTAAGGGATGCTTTTGATAATTTATTGATAATTTATTTCTTCTGGCGTAATATATAAAGCATTTGCTAGCTTTTCTGTGAGGAAGGATTATGTCTTCAGCAGGGTATTCCTCTAAATATGTTGACCATTGTGTGATTTTTCAGCCAATACTTTCATGTCTGTGTGCTAATTCAAGTTCCAAAATTTCCAGTGGATTACCTTTTGTCCAAAGAGGTCAAATGTGAGTCTGAAGTACTCTCTAAATACTTTCCAGGACCAGTCAATGCCAATAACTCTAGCTTTAGCATCCTAGTAATGGGTAAATAGAAACAGGCAGCCATTAGCTGTAAATGACAGTGCTGCTGACTAGGGTAGCTTCAGATACTAACGGGGTCTACTGCCAAAGGCAACCAGTGATTAAACATGTTACTCAACAGACTTTTTTTCTGAGGTCAGAAAATCTAATTTACTGGTAATAACACCCTGTGGCCAGTGCATAATCTATGATGTTTTTTAACACCTTGGGGGAAGTGAAAAAAGAAAATAGAGAAAATTCACATATACGCACAAATACACACACACACACACACACACGCACACACTCGAACACACACACTGAATGAATGAATGAATGAATGAATGAAGCAAAGGGCAGAATCTAATAAGTTTATACATACAAATATACATGCATGGATACACATGCACACACACACACACACACACACACATGTATACAGACCTACAGATAGACATGTCTATATTCACACACTGAAAAATTAGAGCAAAGCTCCAAAACCAGGTTCCAAGTATTCCACACATATATACATATATCAGTAAACACAATTGGTGGAGAGTAGGAACAATGTTCTAATCCCCTTTAACACAACCTTTACATGGACACACATAGTCGATGGATGGAAGACACAGTTCTCCAGCCACACCACACCATGCTTTATTCTTTCATCCATCATTTATATATCCCAGCAAACTCTTTCAAGCAGTATACAATTAAATGTGAATATGTTTCAGTTTCCTTCCAATAAATGATTATGATAAAAAACAATGTGTTAATACATCATTAGCATTAAAGGAAATAACATTATGTATTAAGGTTAAAAAAATGAAGTTATTCTTATAAAGCCACGTACATCCATAACCAAGCAACTTATTATGGATTAACAAAATGTAAGCAAGAATGGAAAGTTTCTCAGCTAGTTTCCCTTACTGGAAGGGAGCAATTGGCATTTATAAAGAAAGAAGGAATTGTTTTATTATTTATCTTTAAAAGTGATCTTGTAAAATTCTTGAAAGAATCACAAATTTAAGCATTTATATAATAATCAGTCATATCTACCTTAAATCCTCAAAATGCATATCTACTCATTAGCAATTCTTAGTAAACCATATCAGGAAGCTGAAGTCAAAATAAGGGTATAAGTCATCAGTTAACTCCTTTCCACCCTCAGTGAGGGTCCTGTAAGCCAGTGCTACCATGGTTTTGTTCTCTGAACACAAAAAGGTCCAGAGCTTTAACTAATAACAGTACGGCTTTGTGATCTTCATAGTGTTCCCTAAGGTTTTTTACATTAGAGCCAGTAGTAAAAAACATGGCTACAGACCTTCAATAAAGACTTTATTGTTCCAAAGGTTTTCTAAGTGTGGTGATCATTGTCGACAATCTACATTTTCTTTAGGATGGGGACTGAATCATGATGTGCTCCACCAGCAATGTCTGATAGAAATCAAGCATTAATATTGTGAATGCCAGAGACACTGTCAGGTGGGGGACAGGAAGCACCCCTAATGTTTTCAAATAACTCATAGATTAAGAGGGAATGTAAGGGCAGGAAGCAGAGCAGTACTTCATAACAGCATACTGTCCTCAGGACAGCGTCTTCATGGCCATGCCACACCAAGGCCTACCCCTGTGGCTGTGGTAACCCATGGGCTGCATTCCATAAGTTTTAAGTTATTTGTCCTTCCTCCTTCATGGTTCTTGGCAAGTCACTTCACACAAGCTGTGAAACTGGAGAATCTCCAGTTGTTTGCCTTTGGAAGAGCAAACGACTAATACAACGAGAGAGGAACTGTCCTCACCTCTAACCTACATTATCTTCAGCAACACTTGTGAATAATATGGGAGCTACTTCAACACAGATCAGAAGAGATAGTATGGTGCTACTGCTGTTTACTCTGTCAGGGTAGCATCATGATAGCATCACAGTATACCATGCTGGATTATCCACAACATATGGACAGCTGAGAAGCATGCAAATGATAAGAAACCCCAAATGTTCAAAAATACTGGGGACCTAATTGGTTTTACCCCCTCCTCCCAGCCTGAGCTCTTAAGTTCATTTGGAAGACATTGAAGGGATGCTGCAGTTCTACTGCCAAGTCTTTTGAGGAGGTGACCAACTCCTTCAGCTTCAGCAAGAACTACAGGCATTCCTCAAGTCTTTCCTGCTCTTGTTCAATAGATAATTGTGATTTGGTGGAGGGTTATAAGCATTTGTGTGTTTTTGTGGGCACATACACACATGTGCACAGATACATACACACTCATGAACATACACACACAAGGACATGTGTGAACACATGCAAGCACACTGTCACCTGTTTAGTTTCCCAATTAATGCAAATGCAAGTGGCACTAACCTGTACTACTGTAGAAAAGAAAGTTAACTTCTGTTGCATGGAGAAAGAACATAGTGTGCAGAGAGACAAAGAACTCTGGCAAAGTGCACAGACAAGGTGAGGCTTGGAAGTCCTTGTCCTTGTAGCAAAGCCCACTTAGTAAGTTCTCCAGGCTGTATAGTAAAGGCTTGGTTCCCCCAGAAAGACCCAGCCCCTTGCTCTCACCCACTGCTTCCCTTTTGCTTTAAGATAAACATTTTTCTTCAAAAGGAGCTCTCTTAACCATGGAATGCCTTACTTCATGCACAAAGCAATGATGTCAGGAAACTAGAAAATCTTCATACAAAATCTTTAATTCTTCATACAAATTCTTTAATATAAGGTGACTGTATCAGGGATTTGATTGGCTAACAGAAGGCTGATGATCTCATGGCCAAATGATGTATGATTTCATACCACAATATATCACATGGAAGGGCTGGACCACACTGTACATTTTCATTCTTTGACTGATGAACATTTAGATAGTCTCAATTTGGGGCTGCTCTAAGGAATACTTTTAAAACCCAAATGTTTCCTAGTTTTTCTGTGGACAGCCAATTCTCATTCTGGAATCACTGGGTAACCCAGACACTGCAGTTCAACTTTCTGAAGAATTGTACATGACTTCTGCCAGGGCTCTATCATGCACTGCTAACAGCAGTATCTGAAGGGTCCTCATCTCCCCCAAATTTCCATGAAGTCAATTTTAACACAGTGTGAACAAGGTTGGGATAAAAGGAGCTACTGAGTGCTGCAGAAACAGAGCAGTAGAGTATCATGAGCCTAAGTGGGCTGCACTGCACTGAGACAGACCTGTTCTCACACCTCACAATGGCTGTGGGAATTCTGCTTCTGTTGGAAGCAGCTGCAAGCACGCTGCTTTTCAGAATGTCTCAAAGAACAAAATCCAGGCCATGTTTCACAACCAAGGATAACTGAGCCAATGTTAGCAAAGGTGGAAAGAAAATGCTAGCTAGCATTGAGGATGAGAAGAAAACAGGCTGTAGGGGAGAAACAGTAAACCCCTGACCTTTCAGTGAGCTGTTACCATTCACCCTGGACAGAGAAGGGACACAACTGCCCAGCCAGTCTTTCTGTGTTCCTGGCACCTTGATTTGCCACAGCAGCCTACTAACCTTCATGTACCCCATTCCTTTGGTTTCCACCAAATGATTTTATTGTGGCTGAATAGTTTTTTACCTCTACAAACTCTGAGAACTTTTATATTTACAACTACAGACATTTTGCTCCTTTGTTCAAAGATGGACATGCAAAAAGTTGGGAGGCTTCATGCAATGTTCGATGGATACAGAGTGGTAAGAACCTGAGTGACCATAGCACTTTCTCATCTATGTTGGGTGCAATCTTTTTAAAGATGTTCCTTCCATGAGCAAGTGACCATACACCACCCCTTCACATATGCTCAGCATGAGTACAGATGTTCAACCATACCTAGGTAAGCACATATATATGAATGTATGTGTGCTCATAACCATAGACAATATTGTACAAAGATCTACACACATGGCCATATGTGCACATGCAGATATACACATACATTTACAACATACAGACACACACACTGCGAGGCTCACATCCATACTTATACACCCACATGAATACATAAAATCACACCATAAATACAAGCACAAACAACACACACACACAAAGAAAAAACACTTGCACACACACACATAAACACAGAAACACACACATACACACACAAATGCACACACACATATCCGTTCATTACCCAGGGAGGCAAAAGAGAAGACTGGTTTGTTTCAGCAATCTTTCAGCTTCAGGAAGAGTTGTTGGGTTTTCCATGCTGTCTACAAGGTTCTTAGATTCAGCCAGGCTCTCCTGCCCTGGCTTACACATTATTTCCCCTTTCAAAACTTTTTGATCCTGAGATATGTAATTCTAAATGGAAGTTACAATCTCTGCACAGCAAAGCTGGACTATGCAACTGTAATCATTCATGAACGCCTCCTAACAAAACCTCTAGCTAACTTCAAGTTGATCCATCATAATCTGCTCACAAAACCTGCCACAGATGAGTTTGATTTGAACAGAAGGAAAGAAATGTGACCCACAGTCATTATCCAGCATCTTTGAATGTATTGCATTGTAAAAAATATGAAAAGAGCACCCAGGTCAGTCAGTAGGTGAGTAGGAAGTCCGAAAACAGTGATCAAATTCTACTACAAAATCCTGTAATCAACAACACTGGAAAATATGGATGGGATGGACCTAAACCACACAAAGATCCAACCAAGAAAGAGAACTTCAGACCAATTTCACTTATGAATATCGATGCAAACATATTCAATAAAATTCTTGCAAGCCAAATCCAAAAACACATCAAAACAACTTGATCCATCAAGACCAAGTAGGCTTCATACCAGAGATGTAGGGATGGTTCAATATATGGAAATCCATCAATATAATCCTCTTTAAACAAACTCAAAGAATAAAAAACACATGATCATTTCATTAGATCCTGAGAAAGCATGTGACAAAGCCAAAACTCCTTCATGATAAAAGGCTTGGAAAAATCAGGAATCAAGGCCCATACCTAAACAGACTAAAAGCACTATACAGCAAACCAGTAGCCAACATTAAACTACACGAAGAGAACCTTGAAGCAATCCCACTAAAATCAGAGACTTGACAAAGCTGCCCTCTCTCCCTACCTATTCAATATAGTACACAAGTCCTGAACAGAACACCACTGGTAATGCACTAAGATCAAGAATTGAAAAATGAGACCTCATAAAATTGCAAAACTTCTGTAAGCCAAAGGACACTGTTAATAGCAAAAAATGCAACCAACTGATGGGGAAAAGATCTTTGCTAACTCTACATTTGAAAAGACGGCTAATATCCAATAAATACAAGGAACTCAAGAAGCTAGAATCAAGAACAAAATAATCATATTAATAAATGGGGTACAGAGTTAAACAAAGAATTCTCAACTGAGGAATACCAGATGATTGAGAACAACAAAGAATGTCAAATGTCCTTAGTCCTCAGGGAATTGCTAATCAAAACAACCCTCAGATTCCACCTCAAACCAGTCAAAATGGCTAAGATCAAAAACTTAGGTGATAGCTGATGCTGGCAAGGATGTAGAGAAAGAGGAACACTCCTCCATTTTTTGGTGAGTTTATAAGCAGCTACAACAACCCTGGAAATCAGTATGGCAGTTCCTAGGGAAAATTGGACATACTAGTACCTGAGGATCCATCCTTACCACTCCTGGGCATATAGCAAAAAGATGCTCCAACACAGAAGGAGGACACAGGCTCCACTCTGGTCATAGCAGCCTTATTTATAAGATCCAGAATCTGGAAAGAACCCAGATGCCCTTCAAAGAGGAATGGATAATGAAAATGTGGTACATTGATACAATAAAGTACTACTCAGCTATTAAAAACAACGACTTCATGAAATTCTTGGAACTAGATAATACCATGCTGAGCAAGGTGACCCAGTCACAAAGGAACACACATGGTATTCACACACTGATCAATGGATATTATCCCCAAAGCTCAGAACACCCAATATATAATTTGAATACCAGATGAAGCTCAAGAGGAAGGAAAACCAAAATGTGGATATTTTGGTCCTTCTTAGAAGGGGGAACAAAATACTTATGAAGGAGAGACAGAGAAATATTGTGGAGGGGAGACTTAAGAAAAGGCCATCCAGGAACTGCCTCACCTGAGGATTCATCCCACATACAGTTCTCCACCCAGACACTATTGTTGATGCCAAGAACACTTTCTAACAGGAGTCTGATATAGCTGTCTCCTGAGAGGATCTGCCAGAGCCTGACAAATACAGAGGAGGATACTTGCAGCCAACCATTGCACTGAGAATGGGGTCACAAATGGAGGTGTTAGGGAAGGTACCCAGGCAGCTGAAGGGGTTTGCAGCCCCATTGAAGAGTCAAAAATATGAACCAACCAGAAGCCATAGCTCCCAGACACTAAACCACAAACCTGTGTACACATGGAGGGAGACATGACTCCAGCTGCATATGTAGCAGAGGATGGCCTTGTGGAACACCAATGGGAGCAGAGGCCCTTGGTCCTGTGAAAGCTCAATGCTCCAGTAGAGGGGAATCACAGGATGGTAAGTAGAAATGGGTGGGTGGGTGGGTGGAGGGGACACACACTTAAAAGCAAGGGATGGGAAAATGGTATAGGGGGGGTTCAGAGGGGAATCCAGGAAAAAGGATAGCATGTGAAATGTAAATAAATGATCAAATTTAAAATAACAGAAGAGAAGACATCATTGATGTCATTAAAGAAACTTGTGGCACAGACTCATGGAAACTTCTTAAAGAACTATTCTGTTCTGTGAGGTCCGCTGTGAGATCACCTAAATGTCAGCTACCTCCAACTGTTCCCCATCTGTTCTCTGCTGTTCCTTGCCCAGCATTATAAGTTTAATATGGAGCAAGAGAACCCAGTTCAAAGTAGCAAGGGTATGCCATATACCAGGCTGGGGTAGTCCAGGATACATCCTGAACTCATGTAATTCTTGAATCCTTAGTTCATAGAGATATTTTCCCCTTGGTCCAAACTCTATGACAGGCTGAATATTAAATTCAGGATGCTTCATTTACAACATGAGAAGACAACGATGAACATGCAGAAAATGAAAAATAGGATGAGTGATGCCATGGAGAATTGCAAGAAGCTTATTGAAGAGTACTATTCCTTCAGGTGAGTCACTGACACAGTTGAGACCACACCACTAGGCAGGGGATGTTCTGCCCTTCTAAGACTTTAAACAAATGTCAGGGCTCTGATTCTATACTGTCTGCCTTTTACAGGAGGATCTGCCTCTAGGCAAGGGTCTTGGATTTGTACCCTTTGAACTCAGTTGTCCTAGGTTTGAACAGTGTCTCAAACAATCCAATCATTATTCTTCCCAACTCAGGATTCTGTAGATAGAAAAGATTTGCACCATGATGGGAATATTAATCAAACCTCAGCCTCTAGAGCTCAGACAGGAAATGGATAGTTCTGGGATCCATGAGACACATGGAAAGTTTGCATATATTTGAAACTCCTATCCACTCTCAGAGGGGATTTGTCCTCTAACTGCTGATGGTTTTCTAATACCACAGACATATAAGCACCCATGTGGACGATGGTCTCTTCCTTGAAGTACATGAAACCCTCTTGGTTTCAGGGTTTTCAGAAGTACTTTGAGCCTTGTGGAATGTGGCTGGTCTCTGGATTTGACAGGTTCTATTTGGTGTCGACAAGTAAACTGTGGCCCCTAGTCTGCAGCTGTCTGTGGATCAGGGTCCTTGCAGGGAGGATGGTACTTGGAGGAGTGTTGGGCAAATTGAAGTTGGCAGGAAATCATGGTTTTGGGTTGTCTGTTCAGCAGCAGGCACTGCCATCTGCTGAGTGAGTGTACTCAGGTGAAGCACAAAGTAAAGATGTAGTGGAACAAGAACAGAAAGCTACTGGGGGAGCAGATTGAACTGCAAGTGTGCTGTGAGGAAACAATGTAGCTCTGTGTGGAGGCCAACAAGAAGATCTATGGTCTTCTGCCAAGCAGCAGCAGGTAGGGTGTGACATCAGGGTCCGATTGCCCTCATGTCTAACCATAAACATGGACAAACCCATGTATCTGTCCACAGACTTATCCTGCTACTCACCTATGTCTCACTTAATTTTCACTTATTTAATCATTTACATTCTATGCAAGTAGCCTCTTTCATGAGGTTTGGTAAGCAAATGCTCCTGCTCTGAATGAATCTGCAGTTCATGAGGGAGATAGACTGATCACACTTCAAGCACCTACATGCCACTAAGTTACAGGAATGCCATGCGGTATATTCTCTTTGCAGTAGCATGGATCTTACAAGGAGGAAATAAAGGGCCATTGCTCACTTGCTTTATGGGAATCTCAGGCAGGAAGCAATTTTCAAGGTTGAGAGACAAGGGAAAATGCCAAATGAATAGTTCTAATTATTGTCTTTGGGGGTCTTTGGTTCTTTTTCCTTTTCCTTGTATCCCAAGATGGTCACTTCTACACTATGTAGGTCTAGGGACACAATGACAGAGCCTGAATAGCAGCTTGTCAGTCATGTTTTTTGTGAGTGCTGCTGGAGAGTTCATTCCTGGCTCTTGAATTCTGAAGCTGGCTGCATGAATTGGAGTTTACTGCTGTGAGCTGAAACCATGACCAAGGTAATTCTTTCAAGGACATTTAATTGGGGGCTAGCTTAAAGGTTAGAGTCTTAGTATTTTATCGTCAAGGCTGGTACATGGAAGCATCAAGGGAGGCATGATGTGGGAGTAGCTGACAGTTCTACATCTGCTTCTGAAGGCTGCAACTCGAATATTGACTTTCAGGTAGCTAAGAGGAGGGTCTTAAAGCCAACAACCACAGTGACACACCAACTCCATCAGGGCCACACCTTGTAATAGTGCAACTCCCTAGGAATAGCATACAAACGCCATCACACTGGGGATATGGGAAAGGGTTTTGACAAGCTGAGGGTTGTTGTGAGAGATTTGATGCTACAAGAGAAAAAAAATTACTCCAATCATATCAACCAAATCTAAACAAGAATTGTGCTTCCTAATCCTTCCTAAGTAACCAGGAAGGATGACTGAGAGGGTGGTGGTCTCACTTGGCACATTTGCATTGGGTAGCCTAAATTCAATTGCTCCCCCTGCATGATGAATTCCACATTGCTTTCTGAAGGATTGTTATAACCAGCATCACTGTGAAGAAATAAAGGAAATCTTTCTATAATTCAACGAAAACAAAGACGCAGCATACCCAAAATTTTGGGACACAAGAAAAGCAGTGTTAAGGGGAAAATTCACAGCACTGTGTGCTTTCATAATCAATCTGGGGTCATCTTCTCCCAGCAACTTAACAGAACACCTGAGGTCTCTAGGACAAAAAGAAGCAAACCTACCTAAGAGGAGTAGATAGCAGGAAATACTCAAACTCAGAGCTGAAATCAACCACATAGAAACAAAGAGCTAGATACAAAGTGTCAACAAGAGCAAGAGCTGGTTCTTGGAGAAAATCAACAGGATAGATTAACCCTTAGCCACACTAAGTAAAGGGCACTGAGACAGTACCCAAATTAACAAAATCTGAAATGAAAATGGAGACATAACAATAAAAACAAAAAATTAATAATTCATCATGTCTTACTAGAAAAGCTTATACTCAACACATCTGGAAAATCTAGATGAAATGGATGGTTTTATAAACAGATACCACATACCCAATTAAATCAAGATAAGGTAAACTATCTAAACAGTCCAATAACCCCTATAGAAATAGAAGGAATCATAAACAACCTCCTAACAAAAACTTCCCAGCACAAATGAGGCCATTGGTTCTCTAATCTGGAATGAGTCTGCACAGATCCTCTTTGAGGCACTAAAGACAGGTGATTTTGGTTCCAACACTAGCACTTCCAGATACCTCCAAACCTTTTCATCTACAGGCCCATGAAACAAAAGCTACTGCAAAGGGTGTGGAACCACACATTTTAGGCCATGGAATCACAGTGTACTACACCTGTCCAAGCTGTTGGACCATGTACTATCTGGCTTGTCCACTTGTCTAAGAGCTGTGGTGGCTACCAGTATTCTAGTGAAAGAAGCAGAGAAGTTAACTCTGGGTTATCATCTTATACTTACATTCACCCCATGCAGTTGAGGCTCTTCTCAAAGGAACACGGGAGCCCTCGCTGTTTAATGCACATGTGAAAAAGTAGCAGGTAGCAATTATGATTGGCAGTTCATTAAGATAGACAGGCTGAACACACATTACATACCCACATGCCATTATGCTACAGGGGTTCCTTTTGTGTGCGTCCTTCACTGGAGCACAGAGCTTTGAGTGATGTAGTCAGGGACTGAAGCTCATTTGCTTTGTAGGGGTTATGTGAGGTCACAGGTAGGAAGCATTTGTAATTTTTGGAGCCCAGTGAAATTGCAAAATGAGTGGTTCTCATTGTCTTTTGGGGGTAAGTGCGTTTTGTATATTTTCTCTCCCTTTTCCCCTGCATTGCAAAATGGTCTTTTAACCCAGCCTAGAACTTGGTTCACATTGAAAGAGCCTGAGTAGCAGCTTGTGAGTCTTGTTTCATGTCAGTGTTGCTAGGGTTCTTTCCTGGAGCCTCTATCCAGGAGCTGACTGGATGAATAGGGATGTGTGAAGAAAGGCTTCTCTCTGGCTCAGGGTTAGTGGGAGAGATGTGAGGCTTCAAGAGAAAAATTTCTCCAACTCTCTCAACCTAGTCTGCAGAAGAAGTTGCTCACTAAGCATTTTTAGTCCCCAAGGGATGGATCGCAGACTCCTGGGTCTCACTTGAAACATCAGCTTTTCTACATTCAATGGTTTCTCCAGTCTTGAGGTCTCCTTATTGTTTCCTGCTCACTTATGATTTCTGGTGTGTCTGGGGAAGGGGGATATGCATGTCTGTGCCAATATGTATATTGGTGGGTGTGCTGAGAGGCCAGTTAACTACATGTGGTTTTGCAGTCCTTCTGTGACACAGTTTCTTTAGCCCAGGTCTCTCACTGAATCTGAAACTTCCTGTTTTGGTTAAGCTGTCTGACCAGCATCTTTGAGTCTTTTGTCACCTTCCAGCAGAGCTCCTGGTATTGTCTGGTCTCAAGTCACTGCTACAAAGGTAAGTAACTCATAGAGAGGAAGAACATGGTGGCTGTCTCCAGACTTTTACATATTTTATTGTTTTGGGTTTTGTTGTTGTAAAAAACAGTTTATTAACATGGATGAAGGCAATGCTGTCTATTCCAGGTGTCAGACACACAACTTGGCCCACTGTACTTTCTCATGAGCTTTCTTGTCATTAGGCTGAAATCCCTAAGGAGAGGGAGTAGGGTGTTGGTGGCCCAGGATGGGTCTTATCCTACAAACCTAGGCTCCATGTAACCCACAGGTGAGTTTTCCAACCCAATAAACCTTTAGTAAACAAACAGAACCCATGTTGCCAACACTTAAAACTGAATAATTTCATATTTAGCCCAGCCCACCCTTCCCAAATCTTGCCATGTGACCTCAGATTCCCCTTCCCAGTCCTTCCCTTGTTCATTACAACTTCCTAACCCTGGGTTTAGAGGCCCACCCATGTGCAGAACAACCAGGAAGCAGACATGGTACTGTTGGAACCAGAGTGAGATATGGGGCACAAAGGGGTGCTCAACAACAGCTAGCTGCACACATGAGACCAATGTTGTCTCCAAGGATCTGGTGTCCTATTTAAAAGACCCTTAGGAACCTGAACACCAGCCTCTCATTCTCAAAAGGGAGTATGAGGCTCTTACAGGGCAAGAGGCAGCAGTCCAGTCACCCCAGAATCAAATAGGATGGTTCCGTAGTCTGGTGGGAAAGCAGTGGGTTCGGTTGACTGACCACTGAGTCCATCTCACCTGGGTTCTTATAACTGGCCATCTGCTGGTCTTCAGAATCCAGTGGCCTCAGAGAGCAAGCTTCTTCCAGAATCTCCAGGTCTGGGTCCCTCCATGGCTCAGAGACTTTCACACAGCACTCTTCCTCTCAATGCCTAACATATGGTAGCAGTAGCAGGAGCAGCTGCATCTCAAACCCTCAGGTCAGGGGGACAGGCACCCAGGCTGGAAGTGACCTTTCTGGCTGCTTCTTCAAGGGCCTCTCCCTCTGCTCCACCTCCCATGCCATCAATTCTACCCTATCACTGTAGGCAGAGGAGCTCCTGGTCCTGGGACCACCACCCCTTCCAGCTCTATGGTATGGAGAGGTGTCTAAGGATGTCACTTCTGGAATTATCTCAGACACAGGTCCCCCCTCCTGTGCTATGGTGCCTTGCTCAGAGAGGCTAAGATCCAGCCCTCTCACAGGACAGAAAGCAAGGCTTCCATTTTATTGTTTTGTGATTAGAGTCTTTCATAATAAAAACTAGAGATTGACATCATTAATCTGTAGAAATCCCTCGTTTTGCTGTCTGAAGTGATCCTCCAAAAATGCAAAGGACATTATTGGACTTGATTTACTCTTTTACAATAGAAAAGACTGTGTACAGGTCTAGACTGTGTACAGCCCTTAAAAAAGAATGTTGCTGTTACATAGATGAAGACAGGGATGGTTAAAGAGAACATGAGGGACAAAGATGAGAGCTGGTACAAGAATTGGTTTTCAACCTCTCCATGACTGTTAACAGTACTTCTTTTCATTTTTTTTCTTTTTTTCTTTTTCTTTTTCTTTTTCTTTTTTTATTTTTTATTAGATCTTTCATTTACACTTCAGATGCCATCCCCTTTCCCCATTCCCCCCCCTTAGAAAACCCCTATCCCATGCCCCCTTTTCCTTTTTGCATTTATACATTTTTTAAAAAAATGTTAATCATAGGCTTTATAAGTGTGGTATTGTTTAATCAGAGGTGTAACCCACTACCCAACCTAGATATATCTACTATCTACTGGTGGAGATACATGAGCATCTGCTTCCCTGTCTCCCCCCTCTATCTCTCTTTCATCACCTAGCTTCTCCTCTCCTTCTTCTTCTCCTCTTCTTACTCCTTTTCTTCCTCTCAGTACTTCTCCCACCTTAGCTCCTCCTACACATCACCCTTCCTGTTAAAAGGAAACTTTTCTCTCAAAATACAATTAGAGCATAATTATGCCAATTTGTACCAGTGAGGTACAAGATAGTCCTAATACCTAGTCCATCCTTTTGTTGACCTACCAGCACCTCTGTCATCTCTCCTAACTAAAACATTTAGTTCTGAACCTGGCTTTAGGATGAATGTCAGCTGACGACCATACACTCAGATCTTTTCTCTCAAGGTAATAGCTATAAGTTTTCAACCCCGTCAGAAATCCAGAATGACTGAGTTGACTATAATTGTGGGAAGCACAAAGCTTAGACCCAGTCCTTCTTTAACTTTTTTAACTGATTTGAGATGGTCAGCCTGTGAGTTAAGGGACTATAGCAAATTCATGGCTTGGAGTTTATTATAAGGGTGTTCTCTATGTTTTATTTAGAAATAGCTGAGTGGAGTTAACAGGCAACAGTCCAGATTACCCTACATGGATAGCTGGTTTTCAAAACATCAGAAATCCTTAGAATTGACATGACAAACATTTCAGTATTAATGTGTATTTTCATTAGAGACCTGTCTGCTCCAGACAACTTCCTATATTGAATTCTAAGAAGAAATTGAGCATCCTTGGAGTTACTCCAGTTGTGGTGAGACAGCCACTAGGCAAGAATTGCCACTTTCCTTCTACAGACAAATTACTGTCCAGAAAAGGACACACTTGCAGAATAGTCGACTGATTATATCTGCCTAGACAGAGTAATCAGCCCTTAATAATTCTGCAGCACTAAGGTCTGTCAGATGATCCTGGGCCAGAAGGCAGAAGAACAGACGCTCCAACGTTTTGAAGTAGAGCGAGTGTCCAGGTGTTCAGAGGTCTCTATAAATTTGCTAAGTTTTAGAAGCTATGCTTTGTGCTTCCCACAATTATAGTCAACTTCTTTTCATTTTAAGACCATTAGTTGAGATATTTTTACTTGTTCCTTTTGATTTCTGGGTCTTACATAGGCTGACTAACTTTGCGAAACAACAGGTAGATAATTTGATAGCAAAACCAATTCAGATACATTATCATAAGTTAGCTATGGAAGACCATGAGACACAGGACAAGGTTGTTGCACTATCCAGGGTATTCTCTACTCAACCTAAAAGAGGGGACTCCCAACCCTAGACCAAGCAGAGAGGGGCCACCCAGAACCCCCTCTGACCTGTGATCTAAATTCTTGCATAGGCTGCGAGGCTAAGCACTGCAAGGGAATATAAATAAAAATTAAAAATATCGTTCTGGGTTCCCTGAGGGACAAGCCTGATTGCATAGGGTTTAATGTCAAAAGTATCCCCTCTCCAGGAAAAAAGACATCGGGATGGGTCTGGCCCTCATGCCTCAGTGGACAATGACAGGAGGATCAGAGCCATTACAGGGTCCCCATTAATTAGTGGAGGCCAGGCCTCTATCCCTGCCTTTGCAACATTGGAATTGCCATGGTCTTTCTATACTTGGAGAAGGGAGGAGATGTCAGGGGCAGCCTTGCTTATACACTGAATGTCTAAAATCAGCCATAGGTCTATGTTAGCCTGCTAACACAAAGTCCTGGTTTCTGTGGACAAACACTGAACAGATGGCTATAAGATCTTGTAAACAAGTAGTTTTGGTGGAAATTTACCAGCCTAGATATCATAGACATTGTGGATAGGTAGCCTTGTATATAGTACCAACTTAGATAAGGACAAGTGAATATAGGCAGTCATAGTGGCCTGTTTCCTGAACCTTCACCCAGCTGATACCCTGTACTCCCCCTGAAAAACTACAGTCCTGTGTCTTCCCCTTTCCCACATTCTGCCTTTATGTGTTTATAACCACTGTGTGAAAAAATTAAAAATTAGGATTTGATCAGACTATAGGAATATCCTTTGCATTTGGCTGTTTTCACCCATTCTCTCTTTCAGGTTATCTCCCGGACCCTGTTTACTGCCCTGCAGGACAAGCCACATAACAAGAAGTAGGGGTCCACAGTCTCCCCATAAATAATACTAGAGAAGCTATAAATATAGTGGTATCATTTCTTTTTTCATTAATATCTCTTTTACATTTCAATACTTTCCCTTGGGCATATTTATATACCGCACACCTTTGCTGATTATAGTATCTCTTCAGTGAGCATGGATTTCCTGGGAGATGGATTCTCTGGGGATTCACAGATTGAGGGTTTCACAAGAGAAACACAGGCAGGTTCCTGCACTCCAGATATAATAGCAGCCTTCACTGGAATGGTGGCTAGGCTTTCTAGAAGGCCGCTACACAGTGCTCTATTCACACATTGCTACACAGTTATTTTTCAATCCATTATATATGGACTATTGAAGAAGTGTGTCATTTTAGTTTAACTCTAGCACACTGTGTAGTTCACAGTTCACTTTCAAGCCATTTATTAAAATTGAGAAAAACTTCCAGGCCCAGGTGCTCTCTGGCCCTTCTTTATTTGGAATAGAGGGGATGACCTCAGCTCAAAGGTCATACTGGATTGTCCTGATGAATATACCTGGTGTTTGCTGGAGAGCTGACATGGCAGGTCTTCAACAGGCCTTTGGCTCTTCCTCCCCTAGGTCTGAAATACTTCAACAGAAGCTCAAATAGGACACAGAACAGGTCAAGATCTCCCTCAGACACAACTCCTCACCAGCAGCACTGAGTGTGCAAAGCAAGTGAACCACCATTGCATCTCATCCCTATAACCATGGCAATCTTGGGCTGCATTTTCTTCCTTTCTTTGGGTTCCTATATGTTACAAGGCCTTTATTTTTGTCTAGACTATGGTCCAGCAAGAGTGCATGTATGGAAGGCTTCAAAGAAGTGCTGGGGGACATGAAGATCTGCTGGTCATCCAGGAGGAGCCTCAAAATGTAAATTTTCACTTGTCCTCATGAGTCATCAGCAATAATTTCAGAGAGATCAGTCAAGCAAATTTTAAAGACTTTGAGGTATTGTCTGTAACATGACTCGTGCTTTGCCTTGGAAGAAATTACCCAACAGCAAACCCCCACCCCAATGGGGCACACCTACATTCATCTTGAAGAGATTGTTACCATTGCTGACTGCCTTTGTACTATATTTCCAAGGCCAGCAACAGGCTATAGGTTAGTGCAGCAAATTCTACAGCAAGGGAATGCTGCTTAGCTTAATTATTGTGTTTTGGTTTTAATTAGAGTTTTGATTGCCTTGAGTACATGGTTTTCTTTCTTTTCATTTGAAGTTTTGATATTTATTATTTTTTGTTACTGCAATTTGCTGTTTTGCTAAGGCTGTATAATGTATAATTTGACTCCTCCACTTTAAGCTGGTATTGAATAAAATTAATATATTTTAATGAATAAAAAGGCAATCTCTAATTTTTATCTCATAATAATCATCTGTATTCATGTGTGGTTCACAGTCTTGTAACAGTAGAAGTAACAGGTAGGAATGGACATCTTCAAATGTAAAGTGTCTTAGGCTTTGTTATTAATTCCCAACCAGTCAGAGCTACAAAAGGAATTGTGCTTATGATGTGGATAGTGTGACACACTTTATGGATCCCAAATTCATGCTGAAAAACACATCCGTGCTTTATCTTTGTGGTCATAAATTCAGCTATGTTAAAATGGACTACTCCTTGGATGCTCATGATGAACACAAGTGATGTGGGCTGACTCACAGTCTGGGGTAAGTGACTAGTGTATGATCTCTCATCATGCATCTAAGAGGCATGGAGAGGTGTTGGCTTGTGGGAGATGTTTGGTGCTGATGTTTATGGTCAATATGTTTGGGCTAAGCAGTACAGACTCCATTGTCAGATAGAAGCTGACAATGTCCTCAATTTCTTGTTGACTGGGAAATCTTAACCATTTCAGGGTTAGTGGGACTGCAGTAGGGACTGAGCCATATGTTTAGTGATGGTTGTTGGGAGCAGGGACATAGGTGTGGAGTCCAGAGCTTTCCTGCTCTTTCAGGGATTCACTGTGTCTCTAGAATTCCCTCTTCAGGCTTCTGTGTGGGACTCAGCATGGTATCTTTTTTCCCTGTCCTATTTTCCCTACAAGTTTACTTTTGTTTATCTACCTGAAGGGTCTGTTGGGAAAGAGTACTCCCAAGCCTTCACCATCAGTGAGCAGGAGCAGAGAGTGAAGAGGTTGGAGAAGCTCAAAAATGACTTTGAGAAGATGAAGAATGAGAGAGACGAACTCTGGGGTATCCTGGCACATTATACTGACAAGTATTTGAAAAACAGGTAGTCATTATGCCCAGTTCTCAGCTGACTATCTTGAGCCTTCTCTGTTGAGCCCAGATTTCCACATATCATAGGAGGCTACAACTTCAGGTTGTTCTCATGTCCAAATTCATTTTGCTGATTGGATATTTGACACAGAACTTGAAGTTCAGATAAGAATGAGATGGGGTCATGGGCCATTTTAGTTCCTCCAATGTAAATCAGAGCCCTTGGCATGAATCACAGTCTTCAATTAAAGGTAGTACTGGGTGAGCTCTCATCAGTCATTTTGAGAAGCCTGGTCTGCTGTTGCTTTGTGGGAGAGACTAGCTACTGTGTGTTTACGGTCAATCATTTTTGTAATTTCCTGGAGGTGCTTGGGGTCATTAAGTCTTGTCAAGAGCCTAAAGGACCTGGTTCTACATGCTGCCCCTCAGTGACTGGATTTGCTGCAAGTCATCTGTTCATAATACACTGAGATACTGCCAGATCACTGTGTTTATTTGGGATTCTGAGTGTGTGTGTGTGTTCATGTGCGTGTGCGTGTGCATGTGCGAGAGAGAGAGAGAGAGAGAGAGAGAGAGAGAGAGAGAGAGAGAGAGAGAGAGAGAGACAGTGTTTTTGTGTATTCAATTTAAGATCCAAGGAGTCTGTGTAGTATGATGGGGCCTGAGGATTTACCTGACTCACTTTTCAGGTAATGATAGTGAGGAGGCCTTGGAGCCTCACTTTTAGCAGCAGAGCACGTGACCTCTCTGCTCACTTCTAATGGGCATTGGAAACTCCTGATATATGTCATAATCCCTTTTCCCTGTAAATTCTGAATATGTTCTCTGGTAATTAATGTAGCAATAGACACAAGGATTTAAACATTCTTGTCAATAAACAGAAAAAGAGTTATTATGGCTTTAAGTTGGACCCAGGCCTGTGGCACAGGCTCTTGGAAAGTTCTTGGAGACCTAATCTATTTCTTCAAGCCCCCTCAGGGAGCTAAAGCAGGTCAGCTTTGTTCTTTTATTTCCTAGCTCTGCTGGGCCCAAACCAAGTTTGACAAGTTTAATAAGCACCAAGAGGACCCAGTACAAAGGCGCCAGGATGTGGCATATGTGAGCTGGGGTTGTCCACGATTCAACTTGAATTGATATAATCCTTGAATCCTTAGTTCAGGTCTTATTTGCTCCATGGACCATGCCCTCCCACAGGTTCAACTTTGAGACCATGATGCTGGAGATGCAACACCACGAGGTGATGACCTATCTCAAGAAAATTCCTCAGCAGATCAGTGAGGCCTTGTAAAAGTGCCAAAAGCTGACTAAAGAAAATCAACTTTACTGGTGAGTGACTAACTGGTGTGTGACTAACACTGTAGTTTTGCCCAGCTGTAGACACAGAATGTGTCTGGACATCATTGTCTTTGAAATAAATCCCATATAAATACACTGGTTCCATACTTTTTGCCTCTCAACGGGAAGTTTGCCTCCCTCAAAGAAAGGCTCTAGGATTGTTACCTCTTGGACTCATTTTGTTCAAGTGTGATGAGTCAGTGAGCCCCTCCAATCATTGTCCTTCCCATCTGAGTATCCTCTAGATAGAAAAGGTGTGCACCTTGCTGGAGACATCAATCTACCTTGAGTCTCTGGGGCACTGAAAATAGATTTATAGACCTGGTTTGCATGAGACACATAGAATGATGTCTACCTGTTGGGTCTGTTCTCCTCTCCTAGAGAAGGTTTACACTGTCTCTACCTACAGGTGGTTTTCTAATACCAATGACATATATGCAGTTGTGTGGCCCATGTCCTCTTCTGGGAGATACATGAGTCCCTGTTGGTGTCAGGATTTTCAGAAGTACCTTGAGTCTTCTGGAATGTTGCTGTCTTCTGAATTTGACGTTCCTATATGTGAGGTCCCATGGCTACTCTGGTCTGTAGTCTGGGGCTGTCTGGGGATCAGGGCCCATCATGAGAAAAGATGGTACTTGGAGAAGCGGGAGGAAGATGGATGCTGCCTAGGAATCACCATTTATTCTCTGTGCTTCAGCATCAGGAACTGTCACCTCCTTACAGAATCTCTTCTTATGAAGACTCAAGTAAAAATCCTATGGAACAAGAACAGGCAGGTGCTTAGGGAGCAGATTACACTGGATGGTTCTAAGGAAACAAAGAGGCTGTGTGTGGAAGCCAGCATGAACATATATGACAAATACACCAAGCAGCAGCAGGTAGGATGCACTAAGGATGACCAGGGGCAGGTTGCCCTCATGTTTCACCATAAACACAGTCAAGCTCAGAAAACCATCCTCCAACTTGTCCAGGCACTCTCCTATGTCTTATCCAGTTGTTCATTACAGGGATAATTTACAAGACTTTCTGTGGAGTTAGGCTCTTTCAAGAAGCTGGAAGATTGGCAAGCAAACCCTCTGACTCAACTACAAGCTACAATTCGTTAAGATAGATAGGGTGAACACACATTACCTACCAACTTGCAATTATTCTAGATGGGCTCTATGTGGCTGCCTCCTTTGTAGTGGCACAGAACATTGAGTGATGAAGTCAGCGCCTGTAGCTTGTTAGCTTTGTACCCATGGCTCCAGCTGCATATGTAGGGGAGGATGGCCTTGTGAGACATAGGTGGGAGACGAGGTCTTTGTTCCCAAAAGGCTGCATGCCCAGTGTGAGAGAATTCAAGGGCAGCTAGATGTATTAGGGGGCTCAGTGGAGGGTATCCTAATTGAAGTAGGAGGAGGAGCAATGGGATAGAGGGTTTCTGGGTGGCAGCAATGAAGAAAGAGGATAACATTTAAAATGTAATAAAGTATCTACAAAAAATTATTTTTTAAAAAAAAAGAGGTGGGTTGGGGTCTTGTATCTTTTCTCTCTCCCTCAACCCTTGCATTGCAAGATGGTCTCTTAACCTAACCGAGATCTTGGGTCACACTAACAGAGCCTGAAAAGCAGCTGGTCAGTCCTGGTTTCTGCCACTGTTGCTAGAGTTCTTTCCTGGAGCTTGTATTCTGGAGTTGACTGGATGAACAGGGATGTCTGAAAGGCTTCTCTCAGGCTGAGAATTTGGGTGAGAGATGTGAGGCTTCAAGAGAAAAATTTCTCCAACTGTCTCAAACTAGTCTGCATAAGTTACTAAATTTTTTTTAGTCCCCAAGGGATAGATTACAGAGTCCTGGGTCTCACATGAAATATCAGCTTTTAACAGTCTACATTCAATGGTTCCTCCAGCATTGTGGTCTCCTTATTGTTTCCTGCTCAATTATGGTGTGTGTGGGGGGAGAAGGTCATATGCATGTCTGTGCCAATATATATATATATATATATATATATATATATATATATATATATATATATTTATGGGTGTGTTGAGAGGCCAGTTAATTACATGTGGTTTTGATCAGTCTTTCTGCAACATAGCCCAGGACTGTCACTGAATCTAAAACTTACTATTTTGGTTAAGCAGTCTGACCAGCATCTTTAAGTTTTCTATCACCTCCAAGGAAGAGCTCCTGGAATTGTTTGTATCAAGTATTTGATACAAGGTTTAATTACCAGAGAGAGGAAGAACATTTTTAAATATTTCATTGTTTTGGGTTTTCTTGTTGCTGTTGTAAGAAAACAATTTATTAACATGAAGAAGCCAGTGCTGTCTGCTCCAGGTGTCAGATACACAACTTGGCCCCCTGTGCCTTCTTGTGAACTTTGTTGTCATTTTGGTTGAAATCATCAGGGAAAGGAGGAGGGTGTTTGTGGGTCAGGATGGGTCTTACCCAAGACACCTGGACTCCACATAACCCACAGGTCAGTTATTCAAACCTATATTTTATCAAACAGAACCCATGTTGCCAACACTTAAAAGTGAATAGTTTCATATTTAGCCCAGACCAGCCTTCCCAAATCTTACCATGTGACCTTAGTTTCCCCTTCCCAGTCCTTCCTTCATTCATAACAACTTTCTAACCCTGGGTTTGGAGGCCCACCCATGTGAGGAACAACCACAAAGCAGACATGTAGCTCTTGTAACCACAGCAGGATATGGGGCACAAAGGGCTGCTCAGCAACAGCTGGCTGCACACATGAGACAAATGGTGGCCCCAAGGTGGTCCTATTCAGAGGAAACTTATGGACCTGAACACCAGTCTCTTGTTCTACGATAGGAGTGTGGGGCTCACCACAGTGTCGGTGTCAGTTCACTTTGCATCAAGGAAACATGAAACAGAGCAGCAGGTCATCATGCTGCTACACCTAGCTCAATAGAACAAAAGGAGACAAACAGTGGTGTAAAGTCAGATTGTGAACCATTCATAGTGGGAAAATTCTTTATCACTATTGAAACTGGTCATAGAGGGAAATCTATTTACCCACATTGAAATCATTTGTAGGAAAACCAAAGACTGTGGTACATGGAGGTGAGTAGGAGGCTGCTGTGTCAAATGCATGGGCCTGAGAGTCAACAAGGCTGGCTAAGAGTCTGTGTGCCCTCTCTGCTCTTGGTGGATAGTGACTGCCTGCTGGAAGGTCAGGTGGCTCATTGCATCTTCTCAGCATCCTAGTTTGTTTTCCTCATTACCTCCTACCCTTTTCTTTCCAACTTTGCCTAAGCTTGACTCAGTTATCTTTGGTTCTGTAGTTTGTCCTGCGTATTACTCTCTGAAAAACTGAGTTGCTTGGTGTTGCATCTGCATCTAACAGAAGGCCCATAAGTATGGTGAGGTGCTAGAACAGGGCTACCTCAGACAGCCCCTTGGGCTCTTGGTAGTCTAAAGCACTCACTCTGTGTTCTGTCTGTAGCACTCTGTAAAAGCTGTCATTCAAAAATGATTTGCTTTACGTTAAAATCATCCTCTAGGAGGGTTGGAAGAAGTGAAGAATTTCAGACATTGCTGATGATATAAAATGGGTCAGCCCTGTGAGAAGCCATATACATCTTTCAGAAAGATATACTGTAGTCCCCATAAACCCAGCGATTCCAGAACAAAAAGTAGGTGTCCACAGAGAAGTTAGGGCAAATCATGTTTGTAGTGGTACTCCACAGAGCTATCCTGAAGTAGGAACTATCCAGATGTCCATTAGTCAAGTACAGTGTAATCCAGACCTTCCATGGTCTAGGGTGATAATACATGCCACCATTTGGTCTTGATCTAGTCAGACTCATTTTCTACAAAATAACCTTGACAGAATCCCCTTATATGGAGAAAAGTCTCACTTTGTATCCTGGTTATAGAGATTTCCTACTTACCTGGGCTCATAGCTTTGGTTACAAAGCCACACAGGCTGTGGAAAATGGAGGGCCTATTGGAAGATGCTGCTAACTTTGGAGTCCCTGAGAAGCAGTGAGCAAGAGCCAGGATCCTGCTTGTCCACTCCAATCCCATGATCCTATTTGCCTTTGCTGTGAACCAAGCCTACTGTGCACAGCCTTGGGAACTTGCTAAGCAGGCTTGGATACCAAGCCCTAGCCCCATATTTCCATCCTTTGTTTATTAGGGGAAAGCATTTATTTTATTGACCTGTCTATAGGCTATGCCTACTATTTTCTTATCCCATTCATGGATTTTTTCTTTCTTTTTTGAAAAATTTATGCAGTTATGTATGTGAGTACACTAGCTCTCTCTTCAGATACACCAGAGTAGGGCATCTGATTTTACTAAAGATGATTTATAAGCTACCATGAGGTTTTGGGATTTGAACTCAGGACTTCCAGAAGACAAGTCAGTGCACCTAGAAGCTGAGCCATCTCTCCAGGCTTTTGTTCAATTCAAGGGTTTATTTCTTATGCCTTTATACTATCCTGGATGACCTCTTATGCTATCATGAATTGGGAAATCAAAATGTTTCTGCAATGAACTACACTTGTATGTGTGAACATATACTTGTGTGTGTTCAGTAATGTGTGTGTCTGTCTCTTCCTCTCTGTGTGATTGCGGTGTGTGTGTGTGTGTGTTTGTGTGTGTGTGTGTGTGTGTGTGTGTGTGTGTGTGTGTGTCCATGGCCTGGCTGAAACAGTGGAGCATCATTTTGCTGTCTCTGAGATGAGGAACTAGGACAGTACAGCAGGAGCCAAGGAGATTTCCTTTACCTGTCTAACTGCATTTTTGGGTCTCAGTCCTTCCACATGACTCTCTCCTCAGACATCTAGGAACACCTTAGAACATTGTTCTGATCCATCTTTAAAGAACTCCTGTCTATAAAACATTTGTGATCCACAGAATTTGTGTCAATTGTGTACACTTTCTTCACTTTTGAACTCTCTGGTATGACCTGAGGCGATTGTCCCTTAAGTCATCCCACAGATAATACTACAGTATCTATACACAGAGCATGGGTATCCTTCTTCCTTCATGAATATTCATTTTAGAGTTCAAGGCTTATCCTTGGGAAGATTTATATGTAGCACACTTGCTGATTATAGTATCTCTTCAGTGAGCATGAATTTCCTGTGAGATGTTTTCTCTGGGGATTCACAGATGGTGGGGCTCAAAAGTAGAACCATGCAGGTTCCTGCACTCCAGATATAATAAGAGCCTTCACTTCAATAATAATTAGGGTCCCTAGATATTCCCTAGTATATTCCTCCTCCTCCTCTTTTTCATCCTCCTCCTCTTCTTCTTCCTCTTATTCTTCATCCTCTTCCTTCTCTTCCTTCTCCTCCTCCTCCTATTCCTCCTCTTCTTCCTATTCCTCTTCCTCCTTCTTCTCCTCCTATTCCTCTTCTTCCTCCCATTCTTCTTTCTCCTCCTCTTCTTCCTCTTACTTCTCCTTCTCTTCCTCCTCTGCCTTTTTTCTATCTCTGTCTTTATATCTATCTATTCCTGTCTCTCTTCTCTCTTCTCCTTGTGGTCCCTGCCTCTGACACCCTCCCACTCCCACAACCCAGTAACTCAAACTCAACCTCCCTCTATTCCCGAAGCTATTTGCTGTGACCAGTTTTATTTAATGAATAGTTTTAAATTGGTGAGCATGGTTTACACATCAAAGGCAGGTATACATGAGGATCTGCTCATCTTGGAGCAGCCAGGTCTTGGGGCAGAACTTAGAATTTCAGCTGCACCTGACCAACCCCCTTAAACATGTGCATTAATATTTAGGTGGTTTTGTGTTTAAAACTAAAACATGAAATGGGAAGCTAAGGTGCTATGAGAATTCAGAAAAGCTGCTGAAAAGAGGTCTGTGTTGGTGTGTGTAAGCAATCCTCTCTTTGGAATGTGAAGGCCCTGAGCAAGCAGAAATGCATGGAAATGAACAGATGCTACCCAAAGTAGAATGAAGGCCAAACATGACTATTGCCAGGACATCATCAGCAATGACAGAAAGCAGATTTCGATGGGACTTCTTAGTGCCTGCATGTCATGGATAAGTGGTACAGCATGATGAAATGGGCTCACATCCCCAGAAAAAAGAACACAAAGAAAAAAATGAGGGGAAGGAAGGAGAGGGAGAGGTGGGGGAAAAAGTGATAATACAGCTAGGTTGGTTTTTTCAGTTATGGCAAAGCATTTAACTGCTTCTCTGTGATTAAAAACAAAATCAGATTGTGTCAGGGTCAGGAGACCTGTGTTGGAGCTAAGCAGTACCCCAACTAGCTATTTTTAATTTTAATACTTTAGCCACACTAACGTATATCTCAATGAACTCCATGTGCCATCAGCAAATGAAACAAAATGTGTCGATCATGTTCAGCCTCTCTTTATCTGGGTCCTCCCAACATAATCAGTCTCAGTAGTGTCTTCTCTACTTTTCCTTTTATACCATATTACTCCATTCACCTCTAAAATGGCATCCAACACTCTACAGGGGTCCAGAAATTATCCTTCAAAGGCAGCACATGGATTCATCATGTTGGGAAGCCATTGACCTAGAACACCACATGAAAAACAATACTCTGGTTGGAGACCCAACTCCGATGCTGAATTACAGATGTTTCCTACCACCTTGGGAGTTACAGTTTCTTGACTGTGAGTTGAATCTGCAGAACTGCATGGTGAGAGGAGAGAAGTCTCTGGAGTTAGAGCTATAGGTTTATTTTGAGACCCTCTCAACATTTTCTTCTTGTGACTGCCACACTGAGTTGTCATCTGAACCCTCATGCATACAGTAACATTCATCCACATGCCTACAATAAATAAATAAATGTGATAAAAGTATTTGAGTGCAGTTTGGGTGTACAGACTTATTTGTAGGACCTAATTTATTTAACCTTCTGGTGTATCAACTTTATTATGAAGATTCTGGCCAGCAAAGGGGGACCCCGAAGGACAAGCTGGGTGCTGGGAACTGGAACCTTTTCCCTGTGGTTGTGAGCCTTAGCTCACTAACTAGAAGTTTCTCTAACCCTCCTTTTAATGTTTTTTTCTACCATCCTTAGAAATAAAAGCTGCAAGACTCTATCTTACCACAAGGAGTCAGACAAGGGTAACTTATTCTTCAAAGGCTTTTTACACTCTGATGAAAGTCAGGGAATTCAAAAGAATATATAAGAAGCATTAAAATATGCAGAACAGTGGAGTGCAGAAAATCTGTTTGATCCCAGCACTCAGGAGGCAGAAGCAGACTGATGTCAGAAAGAGGGGAAGTTTGGGCCCAGGGTCACATTAAAAACAAGACCCAGACTTACCTTGGGAGTTACAGTGTTTGCAGTCTGAGTTGAATCTGCAGAACTCTGTAGAAGGGTCCCTGAATTCGGAGCTAATGCTTTATTTTGAAATCCTCTCCACCCTTGATTCTTGTGATTGCCACACCGAGTTATCATCTGACCTCCACTTGGGTATCAATATTCTTTCACCTACCTACAATAAATAAATAAATAAATAAATAAATAAATAAATAAATAGCGAGATATAAGCTAATCAAAGCTCATGATGACACTGTTTCAAAATAAATAAAATGATACAAAATTAAATAGTTAAAAAAATCAGCATTTGGCACTGTGGAAAAAAAAGGATAATCATGGAAAATGTTGATGGGAGTTTATTTTTCTTTACATTTCCTAATCAGCCTAGTCTGGGAATGCTGTGCATGAAATTCCTGAGATGCTGTTATTGAGTTCTCAGTCAGTAACTTCTGAGGACAGCTTCATTTCAGAGGAGTAGATTCCCCATTGACACTTTCTCTACTTCCTCATTCTGAAATTTTCACCTTATTGACAGAAATATATATATATATTTTTGTTCGTAATTCCTGAGTGCTCCAGGAAGATGTCATTAATAAAAGAGATTGGAAGGTGAGATGGGAAGGAGTAAATCTGGTGTAAAAGTCACTCACTAACTCAGATTCATTCTTTGACTGTGCTAACAGTTCTCTGGGAAACTGCTACATGTCTGGACACCAAGCACATGTTAGCTGCAGAGCAGTTGGTCTCCAAGTGTGATCTAGGATTAGTACAGTATCACCCGGCAACCTGCAAAATGCACAACTGCAGATTTCTTCCAGACCTGATCCCGGAATGGAACATGTCCCAGGAGTCAGTAGGTTTCCAGTGATCCCTCCAGTGATCCCTCCTGCCTTGAGATGGATCACTACTGGGGACCCCTGCCGACAGTTGCTGGCAGTTGGCACTGTGGGCGCCCCCACGCTCCTGCAGAGGTTGAGGGGCGGGGTCTGCGGAGCAAGCTATGCTCTGCAGTGAGAATCCGGCTCCACATGGGACTGTTAGGACACCACGTGCCTTGCATTTGGATCCCACGGAGAAGTGAGTGAGTCCCAAGTCTCTTTCCGAGGCCCCATGCAACTGCCTTTATAGGCCTCAGGAATCTGCTGCGGGCCTAGGAGGAGTGAGGCTAGTCTCAGGAGTGGGCAAGGGGGCAAAGGTGCTCAAGACAACCCAGCTCTGAGTGCCCCTTCAGCCCCTACTGGCTCTTGGAGAGCTCCAAGGTGTTATGGGCCTGGCATAGAGCATAGGGTGCTGGTCAACTTTGCAGTCAGATTGAGTTCCACCACTAAAGTTTGCCAACTTGGCAGTTTGCACAAGTTTGCCTCCCTGGATGAATGACTGGTACATCATCCTGCTGTTTGGGCTGCTCTCTTAGTGGAATTTTTTTCATTTGAAGTCCTTGGAACCCAGGTCTTACTCTTTTGGGATCTGGGTATGATTCTGGTTTTCTTTAAAATAGTCAAAGCTTTTAAGTAAGGAATTCAGGTGAAAGCAACTAAAGGCATTTGTAGTGCTGGAATTGAAGTCCACTTCAAGTTGGGTTATGCTGTTTCCTTGGCGTGGGGCATGCATCCACATCTCAATATTAAATCAAGGCAATGTATTTAATATTAAGGTTAAGCACTTGAGTAAGTAATGCTTTAAGAATCAGCACTGTGTAGAACACTTCCCCTTTTCCAGTAATTAACTGTGGCAAAGCAAAAATACATTTGAAAGACTTATGGGACATGCCCTGCAAACCACAATGTCTTCCAGTCATTGGGTTTCTTGGATTATAAATTCTTGGCCAGACACATGAATCTGTTGGGCTGTGTCAGTATTTAGTAGGAACACCCAGCCATCCTATTCCAGCAAAACAGAATTCAGTGTTTAATGGGTAAGAAGCCTAGCGAGTGTTCGTTCAAATCCTTTAGTTCTTGACATCTCTGCACTATGCTGTGTCCTGCTGGGTTTGCTGTGCAGCCTGGTGAAACCTTCTCTCCTGTAGGACTTCAATGATAGGTTTAGCTACTGTCTGGTAGAAGAAGGCATGTTTCATTTAACTGGTACTTAGGTTTCCCAGTTTGGGGCACACAGTCAACAGTCTCCCTAGCTGACATGGGTTCTATTCCTTAGTGATGTTCCTCAGCATGGTTCCATGCAGACAAATGGCTGGGCATCTCTTCTGGGCCACTCTGGCCTTCCACCCACAGTCTCTAGGTAGTGGCTGTCTGTCAGCAAGCACCAACAACTCGCTGCATGTCACCATCTGTCTATAAAGTGTCATCCTCTAAGATGCATGGCATTACCGCACAGTTCTTGCTGGAATCTTTGCCTGTCCTGAACCAAAAGGTTTTTGAGGTCAGACATATCATTTGACTTTGTATTTGCCGTGTCTCCCATCATTGTTCAGTGTGGTTAAGGAATTAACAGTGAACAGCAATAGATTTATACATCTCTGTCTGCCAGCTTGAACCACCAGACTAAAGTACACTCTAAACTTAGAGTAAACTGTTTCTTATACTTTAGTACAATGCATGCTACTCGATTCCTAGGTACCTCATATCAACCTACTCTATAATATTGGTTAAGTCAGCAAATGCCATGAAGTAATGCATCTTGAAGACAGACTGTAAGCCCCTCACAAGCAGGCTTGAACTCTCCTTCTCTTTCTCCTCTTTAATGTCTATGTAGTAACCAGCCTTCTAAGAACTTGTTGAATGGCATAGATTTTACCCAGAAATCTTTCAAATGGCAATGCCAATACACAACACAAGCAATCAGACAAACAAACAAAAAAGAGGAAGGTATTAACCATGTAACTGAGTGAGCAGTGACCTAGCCTTGGGTGCTTAAACTATTGCCAGCAGGATTTGTCACTTGTCCTTTTTTATTTCTTGTTTGGCTTTTCTGTGTTTGCTTTCTTCTGTTCACAGGAAGACATCTTCTGTCTTACACGGGGTGGCATCCTAACTTAGCAAACATGTAAAGGGTATCTCTTCACTCTCTTCTAATGGAGATGATATCAGAAGAGGACTGTAACTTGCCAACTAGATTTGGCTGCCATCCCTAAGCAACTCAGTGTGATCACAGGAATTAACTCTGAATTGGCAAGGTTGTGTCTTCTGCCTGTTTGTATACCCAGAGGATGGCTGTTACATGGGCCAATCAAAACACCTTTGTGTATCTTACATTCCAAAACAACACTTAGAACCACAAATATTTTGTGTGGTAGGGCTTTTAAAAATCCACATATGTAACATATAAATATAATGATTTATATAAGCAAGATAAGATATCTTGCATATAAGATAAAATTTTAACAGGAAGCTCATTCAGTGTTTGTCTATGCTTCATATACATCTGCTTAGCATGAAGATGATTTAATATAAATACAATAACTTCATGTCAGATGTGGTGGTGCACGTTTTTTATCCCAACACTCGGGAGACAGAGACAAGTGGATCTCTGAGTGTGGAGTCGGCTATCCATAGCAAGTTCCAAGTCAACAAGGACTATGTACTGAGACCCTACTATAGAAATGTAGGAATAGAATACATTTACTATGCCTGAAATTTCCATGCAAACCCTCATGTGAGGTCCACTTGTGTTTCCATAAAGAGACTCCAGTTTTGCACTTTGGAGCATTTCAACACTGTGAGTTTTCACATGAGAGATGCTCAACCTATAGTCTCCTCCTGAATGTTCCAAGATAGGGAACTCCGGAATTCCCAGAGCACCTTAGTAAGAAAAAAAAAAACCAATACTGCTGTCAGGGAAAGGCTGACCTTTAAAACGTGTGAATATTCTAAGTATTATAATCTACTCCTGAAAATAATTTTCCACTCAATAAGGCATCACAGGTGGTCCAAAATCACAAAGCATTTGAAATATTTGTCAGCAACCTACCTCTTGTGTAGTTAAAGTTTTTTTCTTTCATTGGACAAGGTACAGATTGGAGGTATAACCTTTGACAAGTGAAATAGAACTCTTTAAAAACAATGGAGAATATAACATCCTGTTTGACATGCATAAGATGTGCAAAGCCAAGACTGGATTAGGCTGTATGAAGCTCTTAAGTAATATTATTTTTTCGTTTGGGGAAATTTTTAACAAGCTCCTCTCCAAAGGGTTGACAGAGAAAGTGGGCTTCTCCGTGACTAAACACAAGTCAATACCCCATCGACAATAGTTACTAAGTTACTAAATTTTTTAGTCCTCAAGGGATAGATTACAGAGTCCTGGGTCTCAAATGAAACATCAGATTTTCACAGTCTGCATTCAATGGTTCCTCCAGCATTGTGGTCTCATTATGCTTTCCCGCTCACTTATGTTGTGTGTGGGGAGAAGGTCATATGCATGTCTGTGCCAATATGTATGTTGATGGGTATGTTGAGAGACCAGTTATATACATATGGTTTTGATTAGTCTTTCTGCAACAAAGCCCAGGACTGTCACTGATTCTGAGCCTTCATATTTTGGTTAAGCTCTGACCAGCATCTCTAAATCTTCTGTTACCTCCCAGGCAGAGCTCCTAGAATTATTTTGTCTCAAGTAATTTCCATGCTACAAGGTTTAATTACCACAGAGAGAAAGAACATTTTTACATATTTCATTTTTTTGGGTTTTCTTGTTGCTTTTGTAAGAAAACAATTTATTAACATGGAAGAAGACGATGCAGTCTGTTCAAGGTGTCAGATACATAAATTGGCCCAATGTGCCTTCTCATGAGCTCTCTTGTCATTTGGCCGAAGTCAGCAGGGAAAGGAGGAGGGTGTTTGTGGGCTATGATGGGTTTTACCCAAGACACCTGGACTCCACATAACCCAGAGGTCAGTTATTCAACCCTATAATACTTTATCAAACAAACAGAACCCATTTTGCCAACACTTAAAAGTGAATAATTTCATGTTTAGCCCAGCCCAGCTTTCTCAAATCTTACCATGTGACCTCAGATTCCCCTTTCCAGTCCTTCCTTCATTCATTACAACTTCCTAACCCTGGGTTTGGAGGCCCACCCATGTGAGGAACAACCACAGAAGACATGGTACTCTTAGAACCAGAGCGGGATATGGGGCACAAAGGGGTGCTGGACAACAGCTAGCTGCACACATGAGACAAAAGGTAGCCCCAAGGTGGTCCTATTCAAAGGAAACTTATGGACCTGAACAACAGCCTCTTGTTATAACATGGGCCTTTGGGTCTCTCCACAGCATCAGTGTCAGTTCGGTTTGCATCAAGGAAACATCAAACACAGCAGCAGGTCTTCATGCTGCTCTACCTAGCTCAATAGAACAAAAGGAGATAAATTATGGTGTAAAGTCAGATTGTCAACCATTGGTAGTGGAAAATCTATTTATCACAATTGAAACTGTTTATAGAGGGAAATCTATTTAGCCATATTGAAACCATTTGTAGGAAAACCAAACATTGTGGTTCATGGGGGTGAGTAGGAGGCTTCTGTGTCAAATCCATGGGCCTGAGAGTAACAAGTCCGGCTAATAGTCTGTGTCCCCTCTCTGCTCTTGGTGGATAGTGACTGCTTGCTGGAAGGTCAGGTGGCTCATTGCATCTTCTCAGCATCCTAGTTTGTTTTCCTCATTACCTCCTACCATTTTCTTTCCAACTTTGCCTAAGCTTGACTCAGTTATCCTTGGTTCTGTAGTTTGTGCTAGGTATTACTCTGTGAAAGACTGAGCTGCTTGGTGTTGCATCTGCATCGAGTGGAAGGCCCATACCTATGGTGAGGTGCTAGAACAGGGCTGCCTCAGACAGCCCCTTAAGTTCCTGGTAGTCTAAAGCACTCACTCTGTGTTCTGTCTGTAGCAGCCTGTAAAGGCTGTCATTCAAAAGTGATTTGCTTTGATTTAAAACAATTCTCAAGGAGGGCTGGAAGAAATGAAGAACTTCAGACATTGCCGATGGTGTAGCCTTGTGAGAATCCATGTACAACTCTTCAGAAAGTTGAACTGTAGTCCCCATTGACCCAGTGACTCCAGAACAAGAAGTAGGTGTCCACAGAGAAATTGGGGCAAATCATGGTTGTAGTGGTACTCCACAGAGCTGTTCTGAAGTAGAAACTCTGCAGATGTCCATCAGTCAAGGAGTGAACAAGTACACAGTAGTCCAGCCCTTCCAAGGACTGTTGTCTAGGGTGATAATTCCTGCCACCATTTGGTCTTGAACTAGTCAGACTTATTTTCCACAAAACATCCCTGACAGAATCTCCTTACGTGAAGAAAAGTCTCACTTTCCATCCTGGGTACAGAGATTTCCTAGTTGCCTGGGCTTATAGCTTTGTTTACAAATCTACACAGGCTGTGGAAATTTGAGGGCCTATTGGAAGATGCTGCTAACTTTGGAGTCCCTGAGAAACAGTGAACAAGAGCCAGGAACCTGCATGTTCACACCAATCCCATGACCCTATGTGCCTTTGCTGTGAACCAAGCTGTCTGTTCACAGCCTTGAGAACTTGCTAAGCAGGCTAGGCTACCAGGCCAAAACCCCATATTTCCATCTTTTGTTCATTATGGGAAAGCATTTATTTTATTATGCTGTCTATAAGCTATACCTACTATGTTCTTGTCCCATTCAAGGATTTTTTTCTGTTTGTTTAATTTATTAAGTTTATGTTTGTGAGTACACTGTCTTTCTCTTCAGATACACCAGAAGAGGGCATCTGATTATAGGAAGATGGTTTGAAAGCTACCATGCGGTTTTTGAACCTGAACTGAGGACTTCCAGAAGACAAATCAGTGCTGAGATATCTAATGGCTGAGATCTCTCCAGGCTTTTGACAATTCAAGGGTTTATTTCTTATATCTTTATAGTATCCTTTATGATCTCTTATGCTACCATGAACTGGGAAAATCAAAATGTTTCTGCAATTAAATACACTTGTATGTGTCAACATGTCCTTGTGTGTTCAGGAATGTGTGTGTGTGTGTGTGTGTGTGTCCATGGCCTGGATGAAACAATGCAGCATCAGTTTGCTGTCTCTGAGATGAGGTACTAGGATGGGATAGCAGGAGCCAAGGAGACTTCCTATACCTGTATAACTGTATTTTTGGGTCTCAGTCCTTCCACATGACTCTCTCCCTCAGTCACCTAGGTGCAGCTCAGAATATTGTTCTGATCCAGTTTAAAAGAAATCCTGTCCATGATCATTCTTGTGATCCACAGAGTTTGTGTCGATTGTATACTCTTTCTTTCCTTCTGAGCTCTCTGGTATGACCTGAGCCTATTGTCCCTAAGTCACCCCACAAACAATACTACAGTAGCTATACCCATAGCAGGAGTATCCGTTTTCTTTCATAAATATTTTTTTTTCGTGTTCAAGGCTTTCCCCTGAGAAGATTTGCATGCATCACTCTTTTGCTGATTATAGTATCTCTTCAGTGAGCATGGATTTCCTGGGAGATGGTTTCTCTGGGGATTCACAGATGGAGGTGTTCACAAGTAGAACCAGGCAGGTTCCTGCACTCCAGATATAATAAGAGCCTTCACTTCAATGGTGGCTAAGTTCCCTAGAAGCCCTCTGTATAGTGTTTGATTCAGACATTGCTACACAGTTATTTTTCAATATAATATATACGTACCATTGGAGAAATGTGGTGTTTTATTTTAACTCCAGTACAATGTGTAGTTCACACACTTTTAAGCCATTTTTTAAATCTGAGAAAAAGTTCCAGGCCCAGGTGCTCTCTGCCCCTTCTTTGGGAATACAGGGAATGACCTTAGCTGAAAGTCTTACTAGATTGTCCTGCTAAATAAAGCTGTTGTTTGGTAGATAGCTGACATAGCAGGTGCTCACCAGGCCTTTGTGTCTTCCTCCCCTAGGTCTGAAAAACTTTAACAGAAGGTCAAACTGGGCACAAACAAGGTCAAGATTTCCATCAGACACAACTCTTTACCATGAGCTTTGTGTGTTCAAAGCAAGTGAACCACCATTGCATCTCATCCCTATAACCATGGCAATCTTGGACTGCATGTTCTTCCTTTTGGGGTTTCTATATGTCACAAGGCCTTTATTTTACCTAGCCTCTGGTCCAGCAAGAGTGCATGTTTGGAAGGCTTCAGAGAAGTGCTGAGGGACATCAACATCTGCTGGTCATCCAGGAGGAGCCTGAGAGTGTAAATTTTGGCTTGTCCTAATGGGTCATCAAGGATAATTTTATAGAGATCAGTCAAGCGAATTTTAAAGACTTTGAGATACCATCTTCAACATGTCTCATGATTTGCCTTGGAAGGATTTGTCAATGAGCAAATCCTCCAACCCAATGAGGCATGCCCTCATTCATCTTGAAGAGATTATTACCATCACTGACTGCCTTTGCACTATATTTCCAAGGCCAGCAACATGCTGTAAGTCTGTGCTGCAAAATCTGCAGCTAAAGAATGCTTCTTAGCTTAATTTTGGTTTTAAGCTTCTTAGCTTAGTTTTGGTTTTAGGTAGAATTTTGATTGCTTTCAGTATATGGTTTCTTTGATTCATATGAAGTTTTGTTATTTATTATTTTTGTTACTGTAAGTAATTTGTTGTTGTACTAATTTTATATACTTTATATATTGACTCCCCCACTTTAAGTTGTTATTGAATAAATTTAATGCATTCATATAGATAAAAACATGATCACTAATTTTTCCCTCAAAAGAACCTTCTGTATTCATGTGTGGTTCACTGTCTTGTAACACTGGAAGTATCAGGCAGGAATGGACATCTTCAAGTAGCATGTGGCTTAGGCTTGCCAGCCAGTCACAGCTACACAGAAAATTGTGCTTTTGATGTGAATAGTGTGTCAAAATCTGTGGATCCCAACTTCATCATCAAAAGATTTTCCCTGTTGTATCTTTGTGCTCATAAATTTAGCTATGTTAAAATGTACTACTATGTGGATGGTTAAGTTGAACAAACAAAGTAGAAACACAAGTGTATTTCTCTAATACATCCAAAGAAATAAAAATATTCAATAAAGGAGTACAAAAAATCAGTAAACTTGGAGCTTTATGCCTCTTGTTTTCTTGAAATATAGCATCACTTATGAATTCCCAACAGAGATCAAGAATTCCAAGACCCTTTGGGAGATGTTGGTTATTTTTTCTGTTTAGGGGGTGTTTTTTGTTTGTTTTGCTTTGTTTTATTTTGTTTTGTTATTGTTCTTGTTCTAATGATAATGATGATTTTATTTTTACTCTTTGCCTGGAAAATGTATCTGATACTTTTTTTTAAAAATTTGGTGAAGGCACTGTTTCTCTTTTTGAATTATTTCTTTTATATGTATGAGTGTTTTCCCTGCTGTAGGTTTGTATACTACATGCATGCAAGTCCCCCAAGGCCAGGCAAGAAGAGGTCAGTGAATTCCACCTGGAACTGAAGTGAGAGGGGATTGTTAATCATTGCTCTTTAGGTCCTCTGAGAAACAAATTCAGTAATGGATAAATCATCTCTCACTACCTAGACTTTTGTCCTTCCTTGTGTAGTGTATCAGCTGCACAGGATCATAACCAACTGAAGAGAGAAGATTCTTGAGAACTGTGGGGTCACATACTTGGGGTAGGCATGCTCAGTGTTTAAACTTTGAGGCCTCCATGTAGGGCATTAGAGTGGGCTCCTGATCATGCCTCAGGATCTCTTTTTGTCAGGGTTGGAGTAGATCTCTCCTGTCTCATCCTGCATGACAATGCAGATCAGGCTTTATTAGATGAATTGCAGAATTGAGAACTCTCCTGAAGTTGGAGGTGGTAAATAAATCATGTTGAAGTACCATCAAAACAGTGTTGAGAGTAAGCTTTATACAAAACCAGAAGGATGGAACCTGCAGCAGAGGACACAAGATTGTGGTGGTGAATATTTCCCTTCCAGACTAGCAATGGAGAGGGATGGTAGATGTTGCCAGTATATTTTTCACATGGTCTGACAATTTCATCTGCCATCCTTTAGTTCTGAATTTAGCTTCACTTAAAATTCAAATTGAAAGAAGAATGCAGACTTATTTTTCTTTCTTTTTTCTCTTTTTCTTTTATTGAAAAAATTTTTCTAATACAATACATTCAGATTATGGTTTCCTCTGCTGCAACTCTTCTAGGATCCTCTCTCCCCCTCTTTCTATCTGAATTCACACCTTTTTGAATCTCTCCTAGATAACAAATAGCCGTTTAGATAATATTGATCACCCAGCCTGCCTCCATCTTAGTCTTGAAAAACATTTTATAGTAAAGGAAAATTTGTTCATTGCTGTTTAGGATTAAATATGTCTCAAGGATTGGGCTATACTCCACCAATAACCTTAACTCAAATGGTTCTGTACTACCTGTTTCAGAATGTCAAAAATGCCTTTGTTTATCCTGAAGATAATCATGAACTCCTGTGTTGATGACCACCTGTTATGACCACTTTGTCATGATGCTCACATTGCGACCATGTTTTTGTCTCAGGTGGTTTTCATGATCCACTTGTTATGTTTAGGTTCTGCTTCTGTAACAGCACTCATTTGCCTGGAAGTCACTAGAAAGACTGTGTGCTAAACATAGGCAGAAATGTGGAGGCAGAAACTGAAGTAAAAGCTGTGGAGAAACATTGCTTACTTGTTTACTCCTCATGGAAACTCCTTTCTTATATGACTCAGAACTATGCCTAAGGTTGGCAATATCCAAAGTGGGCTGGACCCACAGATATTGATAATTATTCAGGAAACAGTCTAATAAAATTGCATGTAGGCCACTTTTATGGAGGCATTTTCTCAATTGATGGTCCCTTTCTTTTCCCAAAAAGATTCTAGCTTATGTCAAGCTGACCTTAAACTAGCCAGTATATTTAACAATGATTTATATGCTGAGAAAAAAATTAAGAAAACAATTCCACTCACAACAGCCCAAAAAATAGAATATTTTGGAGTAAAGCTAACCAAGGACATAAAAGACATCTGAAATGAACACTAAAACACTGAAGAAATTGAAGAAGACACAAGAACATAGAAAGATCTCCCATGACCAAGATTGGTAAGATTAATATTGTAAAAATGATCATTCTATAAAAAGTAATCTATAAACAAAATGCAATACGAATAAGGTGCCAATTTTTATTCTTCACAGAATTAGAAAACAATTGTAAAGTTCATGTGGAAGCACAAAATTCATGAGTAGCCAAAGCAGTCCCAAAGAGTAATAACACCATTGAAGGTAACTCAGTACCTGAGTTCAAGTTATATGACTCTGACTCAGACAAACAGTCATCATCCTTTGGTCTTATTTTGAACTTTAATTTTGGGTATATGTGTTTTATCTTTTTCCTTTGAATGGCTGAGTCATTTCTCTCTTTGGGCCAAGGGACACTACTTGGTTTGGCTTCCTTCCCCCTTGGATTCTCTGTCTCTAAAATCTGATCCAAATTTTGGGACCTAGTTCTTGGATGCTACACAGATAACATAGGGTGAGTGCTTTAGATAATCACGACCTTCAGGTGGCTCCTGAAACAGCCCTGGTATGTTTCCCACAGCTCTGGGAATTCTGCTGGATGCAGATACAGCTCCAAGCAACTTATTCTCTCAAGGAATAAAATTCAAGACAAACTTGAAGGCAAACTTTTACTGAGCAGACATAGCTGGAAAGGAAATGGCAGCAGGCAATGAGGAAAACAACCTGGAAGGCTTAGAAGACACAGTGAGCCACCTGACATTCCAGTGGGCCTTGACAATTCACCAAGAGCAGAAAAGGGACATAAACACATGGATTTTATACAGTAACCTCCCCCTTACCTCCATGCACCATATTACTTTGATTTGCTCCAAACGACTTCAATGAGAATCAATAGTTTTGCACCTAATCATTTGAAAATCTGACTTTACCAGAGTTTATTGTGTCCCTTTTCTCTTCGGGGCTAGGTGGAGATGCAGAAAAATTGGACTGCTGTATTTAATGTTTCACGGACCAAACTGAAATCTCAGAGTGCTTTTCTCATTAAACTTGGCATCTAGAGACACACAAAGGTTCATGTCTAAACAAACACACACACCACACACACAACCAGTTGTATACACAAGCACCCATACCACAAACACTTGCAAAATCATCTTGAATTACACAAACACAAAAGATTAGTATAAACACACTCATTCACAACTGGTCCAAACACACACACACAGACACACAAACATCCAAACCACACAACACAAACTTATACATGCATACACACACACACACACACACACACACACACACACACACACAGATGAATGTAAATTTTGTTTTGTCTAGCACATTTCCTATTCCATGAGCAAGTAGTGGGACCTATGTTGTGTACAAGCTCTTAGACTCAGGCAAACTTTGTGGCCCTGGCCTCTACTTAATTTTTTTTTCAGTAACTTTTTCAATGCAGATACTTGCTAGTCCTCCAAGTAAGTTACAAGCTCTGCACAGATAACCTGGACAACATAACACCAAATTCCCAAGAGATTTCTAAGAAGTCTCCAGGAAGCCCCATATTGACTCATCACAGTCCTCTCACTAAACTGATCCTGGTAGCATCAGAGGAAGCCAGTGACTTGTGGTCATTACCCAGGAACGTTTCAACACATTACAGTTCATGTGATATTAAATCATCCTCATTATCAGTCAGAAAGAAGCTAGTAAAATGACCTGCTGTGACATTTCTGAACTGCATTTCTCTGCTCAACAATGAGGGGGAATCTGTCCTGAAACAAAGCCATACCCATGATATGGTTAGCAAAAAACACCAGCAGAGGCATGCACTGTAGGAGTCCATGCATGCTTATGATGAAGCCAGTAAGACAAACCAGAGTCTCCCAGGGGGATAACTCTGTGTAGGAAAGTGAATAAATCCAATACATGTTTTTTCAATACCTGTATTGTTGAACAATTTGTTGAGACAAATTAGAGAGGGAGCTCCATTTGGTAGTCAACAGTACATTCAAAGACTTTTGGCCAGCACAAACAGCAAGTGTCAGGTTTATTGACAGACCTAGGCTCAAAGTACTAAGTTAGAGAATGACTGGACAATATCAGTTGTCATTAAGTGGCCTCCCAATATACCCACAAGATACAGATCAGCACAACAATACATACACATTCAACACACACACACACACACACACACACACACACACACACACACGGACACGGACACCAAGCAATAAGTGAGGAGAAAACAATGAGGAATCTGTAATGTTTGAAGAAAAGTCATTTGTCTAGGCAAAGCAGATGTTTCAAATGAGACCCACAACTCTGCTATTATTCCTAGAGAAATAATAGGCCCTAGAGAACACTCTTCATGGTTAGAATGGCGGTGGGTATATATGGAGAACTTTTTTCTTGAAACCTCAAGTATCTCACAAGAAACCTTAGCTTGTGAGAATCTGTTCCCACATCCCTGCTCATCCAGCCAGCTGCAGACTGTAAGGCCAAAGTGTAAGGTCCAGGAACAAAGACCCCTAGAGCATCACTCAAAGCAAACAGGTCTGACAAGCTTCCACTCAGGCTCTATCAGTATGACTCAAGATCTATGAAGCCTGAAGAGACCAACTTGAGATAGAGGGAAAAGGTAATGTGAGGAAGACAAAGAAAAGCTGCCAAAAGACAGCAGTGAAATCCACTTACTTGTCATTTACACTATGCTATCATCCCTGAAAACTACTTCTTACCTGGAATCTCCCATGATCCCTGTAAAGCAAATAAGATCCAGGCCTTTTCTTCATCTTTCAAAGCTCTGTGCTATGCTAAAGAAAGGCTTCCACCTAGCACCCATCAAACTTAGTGGCATGCAGTGGTGTAGTGTGTAGTCAACCTATCTCCCTTAAGAAAATGCAGATTCTAAAAGAACAGGAGTGTTTGCTTGCTACACATGGAGTTTCTTGAAAAACGCTACCTCTACAGAAAGCCTTGTCAATGATCACATAAATGAACACTTTGATGAGACCTAGGTGAGGGCCTAGAGAAGTTGGTGCACAGTTAACACTGGTTTGTCCATGTTTCTGGTTAGACATGAGGGCAATCTGCCTCTGATGTTTCATCCTACCTTCTGATGCTTGGCACTTGGGACATAGATGTTCTTGTTGGCCCCTTCACAGAAGCTCTTCTCTTCCCCACAGGACAGTTGTGGCTCACTCTGCTCTACCAGCAGATTTCTCTCCTCTTTCTGCAGCATTATCCTGATATTGTCTTTCAGTTGAGAACATTCTCTAAGGAGGTAGCAGTGCCTGATGCTGAACTGCAAACAAACAAAAAAAAATGATGATTCCCAGTCAGCTTCCATTTGCCTGCCATTCCTCCCAGTACCTACATCCCTGCACATGCTCTGGTCTATAGACAGCCTCAGACTGGAGTCCTCAGTATACATATCAGCACCAATTAAAGGAAGGTCACATTCAGAGACCAGCCACATTCCACCAGACTGAAAGTACATCTGTAAACTCTGACAGCAAGAGGGTTTATGTTCATCATGGAAGAGGAAAAGTTCCTCATGGGTGCTTATATGTCCCAGGTACTATAAAACCATCAGCAGGTACAAGGCAAATCCCCTCTGAGAGAGAGAGAAGACCCAACAGGAATACACTCTTTCCATTTTTTGTCATGGATCCCAGATCTTTAAATCCTAGTCAGAGCCCTAGAGGTTCAGTGTTGCTTGATAGTCAAATCGAGGTGAAAATGTTTTCTATGTAGAGCATCCTGAATTTGGAAGAATAAAGATTGGAGGGTCTTACAAACTTATACACTTATATACTCTTCAAATTTAGGACACCTGAGTGCAAGATGTACAAATCCGTGACTCTTGCCTCAAGGCAGGGTTCCTGTTAAAAAACAGATAGTATAGAACCAGAGCCCTTACTTTGTTAAAAGTCCAAAAAGCACTGAAGCATACCCTGCCCAGTGCTGGGTCTGAGCTGTCTCAGTCACTCACCTGTAGGAATAGTTTTCTTCTATGAGCTCCTTGTATTTCTCCATGGCATCACTTATTGACTCCATAATTTTCTGGATATTAATAACGGTCATTTTTTGTTGGCTTTTAATGATGTTGACCTTGTTCATCCTGTGTTAGGGCATGGCCCAAGGAGCAAATAATCCTCTGAAATAAGAATTTAAGGATCATGTGCAAAACGGCCGTATCCTGGACTACCCCAGCCAATATATGCCACGGACTTGCTCTTTGGACATGGGTCCTATTGGTGCTGATTAAACTCATAATCCTGGGTGCAGGACAGCAGAACCAGGGAACCAAATGGAAGGAGCAGACCTTCAAGAGCATTCCTTGTGAGCCTGAAGGAATACACTGGCTCTTTGAGAAGTTTCTCCTAGTCTCTGCTGCAAGCTTGGACCCAACAGATATCTGTGATGACTTTTATTTTACTTTAAGGCAGGCATCTCAATCCTTGGTTCCTATTGTTAAATGAATTCTCGGAGGACAAGAGTAGTAGTTCCAGGGAGAGGCTTAATAACACTTCCTTTCCCAGGAGATTATTATGTGAAACCACTGAAAACACAAGGAACAAAGTAGCCTGTGGATCGATTTGGGCCTCTATGGACTCAAAACTATCATGACCTGCAAACTGTGCATCAGACAAATCCTCAAACCCCATCGAAGGTCCCAGAACCTCAGATCCTGAACAGCACACACACACACACACACACAAACACACACACACACAACTACATTCAGACACATAAACACTGTGGGGAAGAAATCTCGCAGGCTGGGGAAAGAGGGAATCTGGCGGCCGGGTCTCAGGGCAGTCTGGTATCAGGGTTGCCAGCAGAGGGTCCCACATTGGTACAGCCACCTCGGGCTGGTGGTGGGAGACTCAAGTTTCCAAAGGCTGGGAACCTGGCGGTGGCAGATCAGGCAGATCAGGCAGATCAAGCGACACATGGAATCCGGTTTTCCAAAGCTTTTATTGTTCATGGCATGTTAAATGGATGTAGGTGGCAAGCGCTTCCCCCGCCAAAAGCTAGGGGAGCCTAATTTTATAGGAAAGGGAAAAGGGGAGGGAATAACTTAATTAGCTATGCCCCTGGCCTTTCGATAATTCATTAATATTTAAATCTCTGGAGGTGGAGATTTGTTAATCAAGCCCTCTACCTGTGTCCTACGTGACTGAAGGTGGCAGGTTAAATGAAGTTACCTCGTCCAAGGCCCAACAAAACACCAACTCACATACAAACACAATTAGAATGCCCAATCTCAGGATCATTTAGATTTGCATTTCCCTGATGACTAAGGATTTTGAGCATTACTTTAAGTGCTTCTTAGCTTTTATATATTTTGAATATTAGCCATCTATTGAACTTCTGTTTAGTGAAGATTTTTCCCAATATGTAGGTTGAAAATTTGTCTTATTGGCTATGACCTTTGCCCTACAGATGCTTTTCAGTTTCTTGAGGTCCCATTTATAAATTCTTGATATTAGAGCCTGAGCCATAGGAATTCTGTTCAGAAAATTAATCCCCCTTCCCACACGTTTGAATCTCTTTCACACTTTCACTTCTATTAGATTCAGTGAATATGGTTTATTTTTTAATATTTTTTAAATTGGATATTTTCTTTGTTTGCATTTTAAATGTTTTCCATTTCCAGATCTCTCTTTAGGAAACCCCCCTCTCCCATCCCGCTCCCCCTGCCTCTGTGAAGGTGCTCCAAGAACCATCCACGCCTCCCATTTTCCCACCCTGGTATTCCTCTACACTGGGCACTGAACACCCTACCTGAGTTACATTCCAGGCCTGTAACTTCATTCATCTCTGACAACAGCTACAAGGCAAGGGACAAGATGAGACTCAGTAGTCAGTTTGGCTGCTACAAGATTGGTCCTTGAGAATGGCTGACAGAATGCTTTCAAGACTAGGGATGTCTATCTGAAAGAGAAAGAAAAAAGGTCTCAGTCCACACTGCATACTCAGGAAAGTTTAGTGGATGAAAGGCAGATGTCAAGCTGTTTTTCACCTACACAAATGGCAGTAGTAGAAGCCAGGTTAATGTACCTGGCTGATAGCATTTATCAAGAGTCAAGCACTGTACTAAGGACCTACAATTAAGTAAGCCCCAGGCTCCTTCCACAGAATGGATAGATGTATAAGAAGACTTATATCACATGATGGTGATTGGTTTCCTTTGTATTTACAGGTATCCCCTCTGTGTCTGTATGAGCTTAGAAAGAGTTGACCAACAACAGTGAGTAACTGAACCCCCTCCCTCAATACTTCTCAGGCTGTTGCTTAAAAGCCCTGGTTTCACAGCACCAGTTTGGGGAGTCAGGGGATTGTTTCCTTCACACATGAAGTTTCTGACTCACTGTTAATCTCAGAAATCATATCTGTTCCAGCAGACCTTCACAAGACTGGAGTATCAACTGGAAGAAATACTTCCTCAATGCACTCTGAAATCTACTGTGGTTAAAGATCAACATCAACCATCGCTCGCTCTCCCTTCCTAGCTTTGCACAGGCATGCCCTCCATTAGAGGCATGTGACCTTGGCTTCAGACTCCATCCAGGCAGGATAGACTGAAGCTTCATCTCAACACTGGTCAGCTGACTTTAAATGGTGATTCCTTCCTCCACCTCTGCCCCCAAGAGAATCTTCTCAATTTGGCATTTCATCATTAGGCACTTTATGCCTAATCTGCATGGTTATCCTAAATGAGAGGTGACAGATCTCCTCCAAACCTGACAATTTGTGATTCTAGGACATAATCTTGAACCCACAAGAGTACTGCATGGGTGCCTTGTAACCTAAGAAAACAGGCATGCCATCATCACGCACCTGTACCTAAAGGTCTCCAGTAACTTCTATCTTTGGTTTGGGATAATCTCTTTCAATGAAAACCCACAAAAGTCTGGAAGGACAAAGATTGAATGTAGGGACTGGAGAGACGGCTCTTCCATTAAGAGCATTTGTCTATCCACAAGAGGACCCAGAGGGCAGTTAACAGTCCCATGCCCTCTTCTGGCCTCGGGAGGAATTGCATGCATGTGGTGCACAGACATCCAGCAGGGAAAGATACATATAAATAAAAGAAAACAAACAACAACCCTCCAAAACCAAGCAACACCACAAAAGCTCCAAATGTGTCTCCACACTAATATTACCTAAAAATAAAGCCACATCTCAACATGTGTGGGAATTCTCAACATGGAAATTTGGGAAGTCTTTATCTAGGAAGTCATTATTTCAACTTTATAGTCATCCCACGGCTGTGTTTCAAGGAAATGAGAGGCAAATAGCTCTTGATTTCTTTAAAAAAAAAACCCTGAATGAATACTCTTTTACTAAGAGGCTTTAGAACAATACAATTGTGAATCTCATTAATTTTGTTTGCAAGACTATTTCAGGACCATGTGAATACCTGCACCATACTTTAGGGGTATCTAAATATATGACCTAAAAGATACAGTATGGATACATTTTTCATCATTAAGTGGGAATTCACAGAGTAGACCATGATGTAAATGACCCCTAAAAACTACTGTGTAGACCTGGCTGGCAGGCTGGGAATTCACAATGTAGTCTGAAACTATAATTCACAATGGTGCCTGGAGCTCATAGAGATCCATCTGTGTCTGTGAATTCAGGGATACAGGAATGTGACAACACACATGGTGACAAGAGCTGTCAAAATGTGAAGGCTTTGCCACTGATTTTTTAAATTCACAAAATGCAGCCATTTCTCTTATCAGCTAGATCAGTATAGCCAATGCATATAGCCACAGCAAAATATCAAAATAATGACCAGAACAAAAAAAAAAAAAAGAAAGAAAGAAAAATAAACTTCAAAACCCCAAACCAGTGGAACAAAAAGCCTAAACCTCAACCCCCCTCCCCTAAAAAAACCCAAACCAAAATCAAACAAACAAGCAAATAAACACAAATCATTATGAGCAGTGTTCTCTTGCTGCAGTTTAGCAGTGGTGAACTAAACCATGTGGCCAGCCTTGAAGGCAGGGTATAAAGGCAGTTTCAGAGGTAATAGGCTATGGAGATATTCATTGCTATGTCACTCTAGGGGCTTTTTAGGTGAAGCCTTCCCAAGGCTAAGGATGAAACGTATTATAGGCTTTTGCTCAAAGACTTTTAACTTTAGTTAACTCATCTCCTTTAAAGATTTTCACACTGCAGATCAAAACTAGTATTAATTTTTACTCTTCAACTTTTTCTCCTGAATGCTGAGCAGCTATGGATGTGCTTCTGCTTTCTATGAAGCCCTGCATGATCCAAGCTCAGCAAGAGAGGTATCCTGCACACCTCTGTGTAGAAACACACTTGCCCTGCCAATCTGGACCCTCACGTTACCTCTTCTCAAATATTTCCATTCCTAAGAAGATGAACATCTTCTTGATGTACACCAATAATTTTGTAACATAATATATAATATATACCATATAACATAGAATATAATTTCTAGCATCCTAAGTGTTCTTTATGCTTTGTCCTGGATAACTGTAGCTTTCCTCCTGCTTTTTCTGACACATCCAGCACACAGCAGCACTGACCTGGATATGCTATTGCTTCCTTGGCTGTGAAATGGTTGTTGAGCCTAATGCTCTGAAAGCTTTGTTCATTCCCAAGTAGGCACTTTTTACATTAGTTGCAAATCATGAAGTTTCTTAGGTTCTCGGCTTGAAGTATAATAGCAGCTCTTACTGTCCCCACACAGGTATGTCTAATAATGACTTGGTCCTGACCTATAACATTGAGAAATGAATAATGGCAGTTAACCAGTTGCAGCAGTAGAATTCTCTAAAATGCTATTTCACAGAAAGTTTTACAGTTACACTTTTCAGATGATCTCTCTGAAACTCTAATATGTCATCATTTATCAAAGGCGTTTTAAGAGTGAAGCAGGAATCCTAAGTTCTGTCTGTGACACTGGGTTTAACTTAATTGTGGATGATGCACTTCATATCCTGGACACATCCTTGATGCCACACACAATGGACAGCAAGTATCTGGAGGAGTCCACAATAACTCATGCTCCATAAGTTTAGGAGCACCCATCTCGAAAGAGAGCATAACCTCCTCTGTTATACTCTTTATTAGCACACCACATCACCCCCAACTTAGACCATTTGCAGACATCCTTGTGGTTCAGATTAACCACATACTACTGATCATTATTCTCTCCAGTGGGATTCATGACTGCATGGTACATAATTTGTAGTGTCCTTAGGTTCTGTTTTCCAACAAGATTCAGCAATATTGATTAATCTGAGAAGTTGAATTTGTCTTTCACATTGATGTTTTGGCCATCTGAGGCTCATGTATGAATCTCATCAGCTGCAGATACAACACTGGTTGAAAGCTCAGGTCATTCTCCCTGAAGGTCATGTTTGTTGTTGTCCAGTTGTACTGTCACATGATTCACAGGCGAATCCTTTATATGATCCTCTGTACGATTTTTTGTTTTTTATTCTTAGCTGGATCTCATCAGAATTTCTGGGTCTGGGAGGCAACAACTTTGCCCTGAATGTACTACATCATGCTGCCTCTGGATACTTTAAGAATGGTGCCTTCTGTGCACATACCTTTAAGGTGATTACACATTATCTCACAATACGAAACATAAGTTCTTGAGTGTCAGGGAGTTACCTGAAATTTCCCAGCCAAATAATTGTTAGTTCCTACAGGGTTTAACATTGTGTGATAATTCATTGAATACACTTTATTAACCTAAGGGTTGCTTTTTGATAATTTATTACTCTCTTTTGGCATAATATATAAAGCATTTGCTCACTGCTCTGTGAAGAAGAATTAAGTCTACAGCAGGCTATTCCGGTAATATGTTGACCACCGTGTGATTCTTTCAGCCAGTTCTTTCATGCCTGTGTGCTAATTCAAGATCAAAAAATTCCATAGGATTACCTTCTGTCCAAAGAGGTCAAATGTGACTCAGAAGTCCTCTCTAAATCCTTTTCAGGACCAGTCAATGCCAATGACTCTAGCTTGGGCATCCAAGTAATGGGTACATAGAAACAGGTAGCCATTGGCTGTCAATGACGGAGCTGCTGACTGGGGTATCTTCAGGTACCAACAGGGTCTGCGGCCAAAGGCAGCCAGCGATTAAACAAGTTACTCAATAGACTTTTTTCCTAAGGTAACAAAATCTAATCTACTGGGAATAACACCCCGTGGCCAGTGCATAAGCTATGAAATTTTTTACCTCCTTGGGACAAGTGAAAAAAAGGAAATAGAGAAAATTCACATGTACACACAAATACACACACACGCACCCTGAATGAATGAATGAAGCAAAAGGCAGAATTCAATTAGCTCATACATACAAACATACATGCATGTATACAGACACACACACACATACATATATACAGACCTACAGATAGACATATCCATATTCACACACTGAAACGTTAGAGCAAAGCTCCAAAAGCAGGCTTCATGTATTCCACACATGATACATATTCCACACATGATACATACATGAATTGTAAACACAACTTATGGATAGTAGGAACAATGTTCTAACCCCCTTTAACACAACATTTACATGTACACACATAGTCCATGGATGGAAGACACAATTCTCCAGCCACACCACACCATGCTTTATTCTTTCATCCATGGTTTATAGATCCTGGCAAACTATTTCAAGCAGTATACAATTACAATGTGATTATGTTTCAGTTTCCTTCTGGTAAATGATTATGAAAAAGCAGTGTGTTGATACATAATTAACATTAAAGGAAATAACTTTACATATTAAGGTAAAAAAACCAAATTATTCTTTAAAAACCTATGTACATTCATAACCAAGCAACTTATTATAGATTAACAAAGTATAAGCAAGAAAGGTAAGTTTCTCAGCTCGTTTCACTTACTGGATGGCAGCAATTTGATGTTATAAAGAAAGAATTAATTATTTTACTATTTATCTTTAAAAGTAATCTTGTAAAATTCTTAAAAGAATCACAAATGTAAACATTTATATCAGTCATATCTACCTTAAATCCTTAAAATGCATATCTACTCATTAGCAGTTCTTAAAATGTCATATCAGGACGCAGAGGGTAAAATAAGGGTATAAGTAATCAATTAACTCCCTTCCACCCTCAGTGAGAGTCCTGTAAGCCAGTGCTACCATGGTTTTGTTCTCTGAACAACAAAACCTCCCTAGCTTTAGCTAATACAATTAAGCCTTTGTGATCTTCATAGTCTTCTCTAAGTTTTCTTTATATCAGAGCCAGTGGTAAAGAACATGGCTACAGACCTTCACTAAAAACTTTATTGTTCCAAAGATTTTCTAAGTGTGGTGGTCATTGTCGACAATCTACATTTTCTTTAGAGTGGGGACTGAATCATGATGTGCTCCACCAACAATGACAGAAAGACATCAAACATTAATATTGTGAATGCCAGAGACACCGTCAGGTTAGGGACAGGAAGCACCCCTAATGTTTTCAAATAACTCATAGATTCAGAGGGATGTGAGGGCAGGAAGCAGAGCAGTACTTCATAACAGCATACTGTCCTCAGGACACAGAGTCTTCATGGCCATGCCACACCAAGGCCTACCCCTGTGGCTGTGGTAACCCATGGGCTGCATTCCATAAGTTTTAAGTTATTTGTCATTTCTCTTGAATGGTTCTTGGCAAGTCACTTCACACAAGCTGTGAAACAGGAGAATCTCCAGTTGTTTGCCTTTGGAAGAGCAAAGGACTAATACAACAGAGAGAGGAACTGTCCTCATCTCTAAACTACATTATCTTCAGCAACACTTGTGAAACAGCTACTTCAACACAGATCAGAAGAGATAGTATGATGTTATTGGGGTTTACTCTGTCAGGGTAGCATCATGATAGCATCACAGTATACCATGCTGGATTATCCACAACATATGGACAGCTGAGAACCAGGCAAATGTTAAGAAACTCAAAATGTTAAAAGATATAGGGGATCCACTTGGTTTTACCCCCTCCTCCCAGCCTGAGCTCTTATGTTCTTTTGGAGGACACCAAGTGATGCTGCAGTTTACTGCCAATAGGTGACCAACTCCTTCTGCTTCAGCAGGTACTGCACTCTTTCCTCCAGTCTGTTATGCTCTTGTTCAGTAGATGATTGTGATTTGATAGAGGATTATAAGCACATGTGTGTGCGTGTTACAGTGTGCTTGCACAGATACATGTACACTTGTGGACATACACAATTACATGTATGAACACATAAAAGCACAGTGCATTACAATCATGTGTTCAGTTTCCCAATTAACGCTAATGTAAGTGGCTATAACCTGTACTACTGTAGAAAAGAAAGTTAACTTTTGTCAGATGGAGAAAGATCACAGTGTGCACAGAGATAACGAACTCTGACAAAGTGCACAGACAAGGTGACGCTTGGAAGTCCTTGTCCTTGTAGCAAAGCCCACTTAGTAAGTTCTCCAGGCTGTATAGTAAAGGCTTGGTTCCCCAGAAAGGACCAGCCCCTTGCTCTCACACACTGCTTCCCTCTGGCTTTAAGAGAAACACTTTTCTCCAAAAGGAGCTCTCTTAACCACAGAGCAATGAGGTCAGGAAACTAGAAAATCTTCATAAACAGGAGGCAAAGTAAAATTTTAATCACTGTAAGGTGATTTTTATCAGGGATTTGATTGGCTAACAGAAGGCTGATGATCTCATGTCCAAATGATGTATGATTTCATACCGAAATATATTTCATGGAAGGGCTGGACCACATTGTACATTTTCATTCTTTGACTGATGAACATTAAGATAATCTCAATTTGGGGCTGCTCTGAGGAATGCTGCTAAAATCCAAATATCCCCTAGTTTCTGTGTGGACACCCACTTCTCATTCTGGAATCACTGGGTCACCTGGAGACTGTAGTTAAACTTTCTGAAGAATGGTACATGACTTCTGGAAGGGCTCTATCATGCACTGCCAACAGCAATATCTGAAGGGTCCTCATCTTCCCCAAATTTCCAGGAAGTCAATTTTAACACAGTGTGAACATGTTTGGGATAAAAGAAGGTACTGAGTGCTGCAGACACAGAGCTTTAGTGTATCAGGAGCCTAAGTGGGCTGCACTGCACTGAGACAGACCTGTTCTCACACCTCACCATGGCTATGTGAATTCCGCTTGTATTGGAAGCACCTGCAAGCACAGGGCTACTCTAATCTCTAAAAGAACAAAATGCAGGCCAAGTTCTAAAGACAGGATAACTGATTCAGTGTTAGGCAAAGGTGGAAATAAAATGCTAGCTGGCATTGGGAATGAGAAAAAACAGGTTGTAGGGGAGATACAGTGAACCCCTGACCATCCAGTGAGCTGTTACCATTTACCCAGGATAGAGAAGGGACACAACATCACAGCTACCCTTTCTGCCTCCCCTGGACCTTGATTTGCCACAGCAGCCTCCTCCTAACCTTTGTGTACCCCATTGCTGTGGTTTCCACCAAATGATTTTATTGTAAATGAACATATTTTGCCTCTACAAACTCCGGAGAACTTTTATATTTACAATTACAGGTTTTGTTTGTTCCAGGGTGGACATGTAAAAAGTTGGGTGGCTTCATGCAATGTTTGATACAGAGTGGTAAAAACCTGAGTGGCCATAGTACTTTCTCACTTAAGGTGGGTACAATCATTGTTAAAGATGTTCCTTCCATGAGCAAGTGAACATGAACATGTGCAGAAAACCACAAACATGTGTATGAGAAAATACATAGAAACACAGTCAGACAGTCAGACAGTCAGTCAGACAGACAGACAGACACATACACACACATTCAAACATACAGAAGCAACCACAACCACAAAAGCTCATACAGGCATCCACACCTACACTTATACTCAACATGAGGACACAGATGCTCACCCACACTTGGGAAAGAACATATATGTGAATGCATGTGTGCTCATACACACATACAATATTGTACAAAGACCTTCACACATGGCCATATGTGCACACACAGATACACACATTCACAAAAACACATAGAGAGAGGCTCCCATCTATACTCATATACCCACATGAACACCATTGGTAATGCACTAAGATCAAGAATTGAAAAATGAGACCTCATAAAATTGCAAAACTTCTGTAAGCCAAAGGAGACTGTTAATAGGGAAAAAATTGCAACCAACAGATTGGGAAAACATCTTTACTAACTCTGCATTTGAAAGAGGGCTAATAATACAAAGAACTCAAGAAGATGGAATTGAGAATCAAATAACCATATTAATAAATGGGATACAGAGTTAAAGAAAGAATTCTCAACTGTGGAATACCAGGTGGCTGAGAAGCACCTAAAGAAATGTTCAACATCCACTACTGGGCATATACACAAAAGATGCTCCAACATATAAGAAAGACACAGGCTCTACTATGTTTGTAGCAGCCTTATTTATAAAAGCCAGAATCTGGAAAGAACCCAGATTCCTTTCAATAGATGAATGGATACAGAAAATGTGGTACATTTACACAATGGAGTACTACTCAGCTATTAAAAACAATGACTTCATGAAATTCTTAGGCAAATGGATGGAACTAGAATATGTCATCCTGAGAGATGTAACCCAATCACAAAGAATCACATGTGGTATTCTCTCACTGATCAATGGATATTATCTCCAAAGCTGGAAATACCCAAGATTTAATTTGCATACAAGATGAAGTTCAAGAAGAAGGAAGACCAAAATGTGGATACTTTGGTCCTTAGAAAAGGGGACAAAATACACATGGGAGTAGATACAGAGAAAAAACTGTGGAGCAGTGACTAAAGAAAATGCCATGCAGAGACTGCCCCACCTGGAGTTTCATCCCACATACAGTTACCCAACCCAGACACTATTATTGATGCTAAGATAGAGGATATAACTGTGATCAACACCCTGCCTCTTGCAGACTTTCTCTGCTGAACTAACTCTATGCCTAGCTACAAAAGGAAGGTCTTAGGTCTCCACCACATCTGGCTGGACTGTAGCTTCCCCTCCAGTTTAATGGAGCAGGGACCTTGAATGAGTCCTTATACTTTCATTTTAAGCCCAGCCCACCCTTCCCAAATCTTACCATGTGACCTCAGACTCCCTTTCCAGCCCTTCCCTCATTCATTACAAATTCCTATCCCTGGGTTGGTAGGCCCACCCATTTGCGGAACAACCAGGGAGCAAACATGGTACTCATGGAACCAGAACAGGATATGGGGCACAAAGGGGTGCTCAACAACAGCTGCACATATGAGACAAAAGTTGTTTTCAAGGTTTTGGTGGTCCTATTTAAATGACCCTTTGGAAACTGAACACCAGCCTCTCATTCTCAAAAGGGACTATGAGGCTCTTAGAGGGAAGAGGGCAACAGTCCAGGAACCCCAGTGGCACATAGGATGGTTCCCTAGTCTGGTGGGAAAGCAGTGGATTTGGTTGACTGACCACTGAGGCCATCTTACCTGGGTTCTTATAACTGGCCATCTGTTGGTCTTCAGTATCCAGTGGCCCCAGATACCAAGCTTCTGCCAGAATCTCCAAGTCTGGGTCCCTCCATGACCCAGGGACTTTCACACAGCACTCTTCCTCTCAATGCATACCATATGGTGGCAGCAAGAGGAGCATCTGCATCTCCAACACTCAGGTCATGGGACAGGTGCCCCGGCTGGAAATGACCTTCCTGGCTGTTTCTGCAAGAGCCTCTCTCTCTCTGCTCTACCTCCTAGGCTGCCAATGCTACACTATCACTCTAGGCAGAGGAGCTCCTGGTCCTGTGACCACCACCCCTTCCAGCTCTATGGAATGAAGAGGTGTCTAAGGATGCCACTTCCAGAATTATCTAAGACCCAGATCATCCCTCCTGCTCTATGGTGCCTCAGTCAGAGTGGCTCTGGTCCAGCCTTCTCCCAGGACAGAAAGAAAGGTACCCAATTCATTGTTTTGTAATTAGAGTCTTTTATAATAAAAAGTTTTAAAATATACTTATTATAAAAATACAAAGTTAGACTTCTTTGCCTATCCTGTACTGAGATAACACCCTGGAAATTCATGGTGTGTCTTATTGGCTTCACCATGAGGATTCATGAAATCCTACAGTGCATCCCTCTGCTAACATTGTTTTGCTGAGTATTTCATGGACATGACTTTGCTTCAGGACACTTCTCCCTCACAGTTTTGTAGAGTGCTGCATTTCAGAGAAATCACTGCATGCTAATTCCTTAGCTTGCTTTGAACGTCATTAGGGATGTTTTAATATCACATGAACTGTAATGTGTTGTAAAGTTCATGGATAATAAACATGACTAACTGTCTTTTTAATGGTGCTACCAGGGTCTTCTGAGAGGGAGCCAAGGTAGGTTTAGAGAGCAGAATATGTTTCTACTTGAAGCTTCCTGGAGGATGTTCTTGAAACCCTCTTTTTTTAGTATCCTGAATTGTGTGGACCAGCCTATCTGTATAGAGCTTATTAATTCTTGTAGGATCAGCAAGTATCTGCATGGGAAAAGTTCCTGAAACAGAAATAAGTACAGGCCTGACCAGCAGAGCCTGGGTTTGTCTAAGAGCCTACTACACAGCTTAGGTCCAACTCCCTTCTCAAGTGTCAGGAAATGTGCTGAAACATAGCAATCTTTGGATTGATGTGTTTGTCTCTGTGTGTTTCTGTGTGTGTCTCTGTGTGTGTGTCTGTGTGCTTTTGTCCATGTGTGTGTTAGCAGTTTTATGTTGTGTATTTCTGTATTGGTAGGTGCTTGTTTTAGGTGTTTGTAGTATGGTTTCTTGTACATACAAGTGTGTTTTTAGGTATGTCTCTGTGTGTGCATGTGTGTGTGTGTGCATGTACGAAGGCATGAACTTTTTTGTTTCTGAACATATGTGTACATATTCATATGTATCTATACATATATACACTTGGTCAGCAAACATCTTAAATGATAACACAGTCCAGCTTTAATGAGAAAGTACTCTATCAGTTCACTTTGCATCACAGAAACATCAAATACAGTAGCAGGTCATCATGCCTCTCCACCTAACTCAATAGAACTAAAGGAGACAGATAATGGTGTAAAGTCAGATATTCAACAGTTGGTAGAGAAAAACTATTCATCACTATTGAAACTGGTTGTAGAGCAAATCTATTTATCTATATTGAAATCATTTGTAGGAAAATAAAAGACTGTGGTACATGGAGGTGAGTAGGAGGCTGCCATGTCAAATCCATGAGCTTGAGAGTCAACAAGGCTGGCTAAGGGTCTTTGTCCCATCTCTGCTCTTCTCTCTTAGCAGTTGTATCACTTCTTTCTTCATTAATATCTCTTTTGCAGTTCAATGCTTTCTTCTGTGAAGATTTGTATACTGCACATTCTTGCTGATTATAGTGTCTCTTCAGTGAGCATGGATTCTGGGAGATGGATTCTCTGGGGATTCAGAGATGGAGGGGTTCACAAGAGGAACCCAGGCAGGTTCCTGCACTCTAGATATAATAACAGCCTTCACTTGAATGGTTGCTAGGCTCCCTAGAAGACCTCTGTACAGTGCTCTATTCAGACATTGTTATGCAGTTATTTTTCAATATACTATATATGGACTATTGGAGAAATGTGGTGTTTTATTTTAGCTCCAGCACAGTGTGTAGTTCACAATTAACTTGTAAGCTGTGTATTAAATCTGAGAAAAAATTTTAGGCCCAGATGCTCTGTGGCACTGCTTCTTTGGGGATACAAGGAAAGACCTTAGCTCAAAGGTCATACTGGATTGTCCTGCTGAATAAGCCTGGTGTTTGCTGGATAGCTGACATGACAGGTCCTCACCAGGCCTTTATGTCTTGCTCCCCTATGTCTGAAATACTCCAACAGAAACTCAAACAGGGCACAGAATAGGTCAAGGTATCCCACAGACACAATTCTTCACCAGGAGCACTGATTGTGCAAAGCAAATGAACCACCATTGCATCTCATCCCTATAACCATAGAAATCTTGGGCTGAATTTTTTTCCTTTCTTTGGGTAAGTATATATCATAAAGGCCTTTATTTTGTCTAGCCTCTGTTTCTGCAAGAGTGCATGTTTGGAAGGCTTCAGAGATGTGCTGAGGGTCATTAAGATCTGCTGGTCATCCTGGAGGGGCCTGAGAATGCAAATTTTGCTTGTCCTCATGGGTCATCCTGAATAATTTTATGGAGATAAGTCAAGCAAAGTTTAAAGACTTTGAGGTATTGTCTGAATCATGACTCCTGCTTTGCCTTGCAAAGACTTGTCCAACAGCACCCCACCCCAATTGGGGCATAGCTACATTCATCTTGAAGACATTATTACCATTAGTCACAGCCTTTGCACTATATTTCTAAGGCCATCAACAGACATTTCCTTGAAATGTAGCATCGCTTATAACTGCACAGCAGAGATCATGAATTCCAAGATATTTGGTAGATGTTAGGATATTTGTTTGTTTGTTTGTTTTGTTTTGGTGTTGGTGTTGTTCTACTGATGACGAATTTTGTTCTCTTGTCCTGGACAATGTATTTGATGATATTTATTAATTTGGTTAGGGTGTTGTTTCTGTTTTTGCATTATTTCATTTATGTGTATGGGTGTTTTTCCTGCTGTATGTCTATACACTACATGCATGCAATTCTCCTGAGGCCAGAAGAGGTCAATAGATTACACCTGGAGCAGAAGTGACGGAGGCTTTTTTTTTAATTTTTATCTCATGTGCATTGGTGTTTTGCCTGCATGTATGTCTGTGAAAGTGCCAGATCATGTAGTTATAGATGGTTGTAAGTTGGCATGTGGATGCTGGGAATTGAACTTGTGTCCTCTGGAAGAACAGTCAGTGCTCTTACCTGCTGAGCTATCTCTCCAGCACCCGAGATGGAGGATTCTTAATGCCACTCTTTAGATCTTCTAAGAAACAAAGTCTCAAATGGATAAGCCATCTATCCAGCACCTGCCTGGACTTTTTTCTTTCCTTGTGTGGTGTATCAGCTGCACTGGATCACACCCAACCAAAGACAGAAGATTCTTGAGACCTCTAGGGTCACATACTTGGGGTAGGCATGCTCAGTGTTTAAACTCTGAGGCCTGCATGTAGGGCATTAGAGTGGGTTCCTGATCATGCCTCAGGATCTCTTTTTGTCAGGGTTGGAGCAGATCTCTCCTGTCTCATCCTGCATGACAATGCACATTAGGCTTTATTAGATGAATTGCATAATTGAAAACTCTCCTAAAGGTGGAGGTGGTAAATAAATCATGTTGAAGTACAATCAAAACAGTGTTTAGATTAAGCTTCAGACAAGTCCAGGGGGATGGAACCTGCAGCAGAGGATACAAGTCTGTGATGGTAAATATTTCAGTTCAAGGCTAGCAGGGAGAGGGATGGTAGATGTTGCCTGTATCTTTGCTCTACCTACTGCCTTTACTCTGGGTAGTGACTGTGCTACCAGGCCCCTCTTAGCTTCCCTTAAATCTGAGCCTAACACAAACACAAACACACACCCACACAATTTTACAAAAATACTTTATCTCAAAAAGATTAGGGCATCCCATACCCACCATGACCTTTTACTCTTGACAGTATATTGATCTGTAAGTACAACCAGAAGTTAGAAATGTATAAGGCATTCAGTGATTAGCGACAGGCTTTGGTCCTGGCTGAACCCCAAGGCTGTACAAAGCATTCCTGATCTGCTTGCCATGCTATTTTCTTTCCCAGCAGCCACATCTCCTGCTCAGTGTCATCATGATTTTCTCCAATGCTGCACAGCAATTGTCCTGTCATCTCCTTAAAGTCAGAAGTCCTACTGAGATTTGTTGAAGGTTTCCTCTTATTTTGTGTCAATAATCAAAGGAAGGTAGTCTAGAATAAAACCTGCAATTGGGTCATCTCCAGTTAGACCTCTTTTATGCCAGCTAGCAAAAGACAAAGTGTCTTGACCTTGATCTTCACTTATTGCCAACCCCGGTTATGCATGCTGACCTCTGCAGGTGTCTTTATACTAAAGGCTCACCCCTATATTCTACATTCATTGACTCAAAACTCCAAGAATGTGACTGAGGCATAGGTGTCTTCAACAAAACTCTAATGGTCATTCTAATGCTCAGGCATTGCTGTAAGCCACAATATTACCTTCTCCCTCATTAGAGCAGTATTCTCTAATACCAAGAAATACAGTTTTGGTGCAAACTAATAAGAGGTCATCAGGTCTTTGAGACAGTTGGTCTAGGGAGGAAAGGGCAGGATTAGAAATTTTGCATCTGGCTCTCTTCAGGGGTGTTCATCATTTCAAAAAATTTAAAAGCCCTTATACAAAGAGCAAAGACACAAATCTGGTGTATTTTAGAGGAAAAAAAAACAGATCCTCTGTCAGTGCAAGCTGACATCACTGGTAGTATGGTCAGAGAGCACCTCGCCATCAGATCCCATGGTCAAGGGGGTGAGTCCCGGGTGTCCTTTGCAGGCAACTTGCTCCTCTCATCTGCAGGCCTTGGGAATCTGCTCAGGGCTGAGGAGGGGTGAGGCAGGTCTCAGGAGTAGGCAATCGGGCAGTGGTGCTCCAGGCAGCCCAGGTCTGATCGCCCCTTCAACCCCTCCCAGCTCTAGGCAAGCCCCTCAGGGAGCAGGTCTCTTGGTCCTGGTGCTAGAGCATAGGGTGCTGGTCAACTTTGCAGTCAAACTGGGTTCCACCACTAAAGTTTGCCAACTTGGTAGTTTCCAAAAGTTTGCCTAGATGGATGAATGACTGGTACCTCATTGTACCATTTGGGCTGGTTTCCTAAATTGTAGATTTTCTTTCATTTTAAGTCCTTGGAACACCAGTCCTACTCTTTCGGGATCTGGGTAGGATTCAGGGTTTCTCCAAAATAGTCAATACTTTTAAAGATTGCACTCTGGTGAAAGCAACTAACAGGCATTTGTAGTGGTGGAATTTAAGTCCACTTCAAATTTGGTTATGGTGTTCTCTTGGGGTAGGGCATGCATCCCATCCACATCTCGATATTAAATCAAGGCAATGTATTTAATATTAACATTAAGCATATGGGGAAGTAACGCTTTAAGAAACAGCACTTCTGTGAACAGCTTCCCATCTTCCAATACTTAATTGTGACAAAGCAAAAAAACATTTGAAACACTCATGAGACATGTGCTGCAAACCACTATGTATTCCAGTCATTGGGTTTCTTGGAATCTAAACTCCTGGCCATACACAAGAGTCTGTGGGGCTGTGTCAACATTTAGTAGCAACAGCAAGCCAGCCATCCTATTCCAGCAAAACAGAATTCACTGTTTAACTTGGAAGGAGGCTGGTGCGTGTTGGTTCAACTCTGGGAATTCTTGACATCTCTGCACTATGATGTTTCCTGCTGGGTTTGCTGTGCAGACTGATGAAACCTTCTCTCCTGTAGAAGTTCAATGATAGTTTTAGCTAATGTCTGGTGAAAGAAGGCATGTTTCATTCAACTGGTACTTTGGTTTCTCAGTTTGGGGCACACAGTCAACAATCACCCTTACTGACATGGGTTCTATTCCTTAGTGATGTTCCTCAGCATGGTACCATGCAGACATATGGCTGGGCATCTCTTCTGGGCCACTCTGGCCTTCCACCCACAATCTCTAGGTAGTGGCTGTCTGTCAGCAAGCACCACAACTCGCTGCAGGTCACCACCTGTCTATAAAGTGTCATCCTTTAAGATGCATTGCATTACCACACAGTTCTTGCTGGACTGTTTGCCTGTCCTGCACCAAAAGGTTTTTGAGAACAGACATATCATTTGACTTTGTATTTGCTGTGTCTCCCATCATTGTTCAGTTTGGTTAAGAAATTAACAGTGAACACCTATATATTTATGCATCACTGTCTGCCAGCTTGAACCACCAGACTTAAAATACACTCTAAACTTAGAGTAAACTGTTTCTTATACTTTAGTACAATGCATGCTACTCTATTCCTAGGTACCTCATGCCAAACCACTCACTTTATAGTATTGGTTAAAGTCAGCAAATGACATGGAGTAATATATCCTGAAGACAGACTGTAAGCGTCTCACAGGCAGGCTTGAACTCTCATTCTCTTTCTCCTCTTTAATGCCTATGTAATAATCAACCTTCTAAGAACTTGTTGAATGGCATAGATTTTACCCAGAAGTCTTTCAATGGCAATGGTCAATACACAACTGGACACAAGCAATCAGTCAAACAAAAAAGAGGAAGGTATTAACTATGTAACTGAGTGAGAAGTGACCTGTCTCCCGGTGCTTAAACTATTGCCAGCAGGATTTCTCACTGCCCTTCTTTATTTCTTGTTTGGCTTTTCTGTGTTTGCTTTCTTGTGTTCACGTGAAGACATCTTTTGTCTTACATGGGTAGCGTTTTAACTTAGCAAACATGTTAAGGGTATCACTTTATTCTCTTCCACTGGAGATGATATCAGAAGAGGACTGTAACTTACCAACTAGATTTGGCTGCCATCCCTAAGCATCTCAGTGTGATCACAGGAGTTAACTCTTGATGGCCAGGCCTGTGTCATTTGCTTGTTTCTATAACCAGAGGATGGCTGTTACATGGGACAATCAAACCAGATTTGTGGATCTTACATTCCAAATCAGCACTTAGAACCACAAATATTTTGTGTGGTAGGGCTTTTTAAAATCTGTGGATTTTAATATGTAACATACAAATGTAATAATTTATATAATCAAAATAAGAGACCTTGCAGATAAGATAAAAGTTTAAACAGGAAGCTCATACAGGCTTTGCTTACACTTTATATAAATATGCTTAGCCTGAAGATAATTTAATATACATATTATGACTTACTGTCAGATGTGGTGGTACACTCTTTTAATCCCAGCACGTGGGAGGCAGAGACAAGTGGATCTCTGAGTTGGAGGTCTGCTATCCATAGCAAGTTCCAAGTCAGCAAGGACTATATACTGAGAAGCTACTATAAAAATGTACAATTAGAATATATTTACTATGCCTGAAATTTCTGTGCAAACCCTCATGTGAGGTCCACTTGTGTTTCCATGAAGAGACTCCCGTTTTGCACTTTGGAGCATTTCAACACTGTGAGTTTTCACGTGAGGGATGCTCAACCTATAGTCTCCTCCAGAATGTTCCAAGATAGGGAACTCTGGAATTCCCAGAGCACCTTAGTAAGAAAATACACGATACTGCTGTCAGGGAAAAAGGTGACCTTTAGAACTTGGAAACATTCTAAGTATTATAATCTACTCCTGAAAATAACTTTCCACTCAATAAGGCCTCACAGGTGGTCCAAAATCCCAAAGTATTTGGAATATTTTCGAACAACCTACCTGTTGTGTGCCTAACTTGTTTTTCTTTCATTGGCCAAGGTACAGATGGGAGGTATAACCTTCTAGAAGTGAATTACAGCTCATTAAAAATGATGGAGTCTTTGACCTCCTGTTTGTCATGCATAAGATGTGCAAAGCCAAGACTAGATCAGGCTCAATGAAGTTCTTAAGGAATAATTTTCTTGGTTTGGGAAAATTTTTAACAAGCTCCTCTCCACAGGGTTGACTGAGAACGTGGGCTTGTCAGTGACTGAACACAACTTATTACCCATCGGAAATAGATGAGCAGCCACTTTTACTAACAGGAATTGTCCAAAGAACACTTTGGCAGTGCAGCCTTTTGTGCCTTGAAGTAACTATTGGGATTCAGCTTCATGATTGTATCTTTTCTCTTTCCTACCTTCAGGAACGTTTCAGCATACAAAGCAGTTCATTTTTCTCACAGATTCCATCATTAACGTGGAAGCCTAGGAAACATTATCTTCCTGAAGTTCTCTATCAACTGCCTCAAGCCTTGATGATAGAATCAATGCCAAAACTGAAAAATCCATTCCTAATTCCATTTATCTTTAAGGGGAGCAGGCTTTTGTCTAATTGAGAACTTGGAGTAAAATCTTCCTGTAGAAAAGAGAAACAGGCAATCCTATATGTTTCCTATAAGTAACAGGTCTCTCATTGAACGAATAATTGACATTAGTGAACTGGTTGAAGGCTAATTAAATGTGTAGCTTATTTACTATTTGAATTTTAATTGTGTTTTTCTATTCTGGTTCTCAACTGAGTAAGTACTTTACATTGTTCCATCAAACAAAAGTATTGTTTGTGGACAATGGTGGTGTATGCCTTTAGTCCCAGCACTTGAGAGAGAGACACAGACATATCTCTGAGGCTGAAGTCAGCCTGGTCTACAGAGCAAGGTTCAGGACAGCCAGGGATACACAGAGAAGAGAAGCCCTGTCTCAAATACAAACCAACAACAAAACAATAGTATCATAAAGGGAACAGACTTCCATTTTCTTTCTTTGGTGGCTGAGGCCACAATATTTTATAGCATTCATGGGGGTCAGTAAAGATATTACAAACCCAGAACAACTGTGGAAAATGAAGCCTCAGCAGAACCTGGAAGATGACAGTTACTTGGTAAAATAATGCCTTTAAATGGTAATAAATAAAATCTATATACTTCAAGTGTATTCTGAATCTCCTAGTGTTGGGAAGGGCACTCTTTTCTAATCTGCTGATCTCTGTGCTCAGGTGCCTGTAGGTGAAGCTTTATAGTACAATTGAAGTGACTTGACCAATTATCAGTGCTTAGCTGTATAACCTCCATGGGTCCCTGAAAACCCTGTGTCCTGCATTTCTATGAATCAACTGGACCAGAACATCCCCAGAGCCTTTGGGTCCTTTCTAACACCTGTGCTTCTGAGTTTGAAAGCAAAAGTCATGATGGCCTGTATAATAGTAGTTTTGTAAGCATTTTATAGGTAGATTACTAGAGAGTTCATCATGTAATCAGTGACTGACTGCTTCAACCAAATAAACTGTTTTGTGTAAAGAATCAGTTGTCTCACTTTAGATCAATAGCAATGTTTCTTGCTACATCATTTAAAAGGTGGCAGGAATTTTTGGTGCCAAACAGTTACCGTTTGAAAATATTCAATGTGCAATTCTAAAAGTCACAAGCATATACGCCATAAAACAAAATTATTTTCATTTTTCCATTTTGCTCTCTTACTTGGTGTAAGGTAATGTTTAATCAGAAAACTGTCTTTGCTGGTTCACTCAGGCTGTTTTAAAATGCAGGAATTACAGAGCCATTTTCTTTCTGGGTGGCGTGATTAGAAAGATATTGGATAGAAGAATGATTTATGTCAGGTGACAAGAGAACTCATCCTTAGACACTGGCAACTGTGGGTACTGTGGGGATGATTCTGTGTGCAATGAGGAGGAGAGCCTGAACATCTGACAGCAGTGGAAGCTTCTCCTCCAGCACACTTGGAGCTATGAGAAAAGACGTAAGTATGCAAGCGGTTCAAAAAGAACATGATAGGAAACACTCTGTGGAATTCATTTGAGTCTTTAAAATTTTTATTTCTCGTTATTCCCTGTGGAAACAACAAATTGTTCAACACACTTTTTATGAATTGCTGACTGGCACAAAACACGGTGGACAGAGAAGTATAATTTGTTGGAAAGCAGATTGTGTCTGCAGGAGTTCACTAGATAGTTAAATAGCTTTTTCTAAACTTTCTGATCATTAATTCATCTCTTTTAGAAATATAAAACAGAGTATCGCTGTAGTAGGGACACATTCTGCTGTTGCCCCAAAGTGAGGGAACACAGGTGTGCATCAGGAGCCATGGATGGCAAGAGAGTGGAGGAGCTGCTGGCCAAGGCAGAGCAAGAGGAGGCGGAGAAGCTGCAGCTCATCAAGGTGCACAAGGAGCTAGAGCTGGAATTCGACCTGGGCAACTTGCTGGCTTAGGACCACAATCCCCGGACAGTGCTGCGCCAGGCTGGACCCTCACTGGATGCTGAGCTGCGGGCCCTGGCTACGGACAACATGCAGCTTCTCATCAACCAGCTACTGGCAGCTGCAGACCATGGAGTGCATGGAGGAGGCGGTGGTAGTGCGCTTGCTGGAGCCTGCCATATGCCTGCCCTGCGAGAACCTGCTGCCCTGGCCCCTGCCCCTCACCCGCTGGCCTTAAGGGCATCCCATCCATTCCCAAAAGAAGACCAACCTCGTGTGGGACGAGGTGAGTGGCCAGTGGCGGTGCCTTAGGGCTACAAGCGCACACAGGATGACACTAAGGAATGGCTCATCAAGGTGCCTGGGAGCGCGGACCCCATGGAAGACCAGTTCACCAAGAGGATTCAGGCCAAGAAAGAACGCGTGGCCAAGAAAGAGATGAACCTTCTGTGGAACCTGGCCCGCGAGCACAAGATGCAGATGCCCAGCTCAGCTGGGCTGCACCCTAAGGGACACCAGAGTAAGGAGGAGCTTCGGTGGGAAGCTTCCAGGAGCGACTCCCCAAGGAGAAAGCACCCTGACCCTCTGGCAAGAAGAGGAAGTTTCAGCCCCCCTTTGGGTACTTCCCAGCCAAGAAAAAGAATCAGTGGGAGCTACTTCGAATCATGAACAGTAATAAACCTCAGCTGGAGGTGACAAGGGCCACCAACAAGCAGATGAGGGAAGAGGTCCAAGAGGAGCCTGCTAAGAGGAGGAAGATGAGCCAAATGGCAAGAGAAAGAGGGGCTGGCCAGGACCTTCCTGCAAGAGAAAGGGCAGCCTGCCTGCTGGGTCAGGGAGAGAAAAGGAAAGGAGGCCTGGGAGGCAAGAAGCATTCCAGGCCACCTGAGTCAGGGGGCAAGAAGACAGGAGTGCCCCCCCCCAAGGTGGGAAGAGGAGGAAGTAGTGTTGTAACCTCTGGACCTTTTCTGAAAAGCTAGGACTGTACTAAAGGTTAAGTTGTGCGTGCTGCAGGCTGGCTCAGGAGGTGGCTGCTGTCCTCAGTGAGATTGACATTGAAGTGACAGGTTTGCCTTCCCAAGAGAGTCAGTGCTGGACTATGAACTAATGGAGATGCTGACTGGAAGTTAGTGTATTTTGGAACGTGAGAATTATAGAAATGATATGGTCAGAACCAGGAGTAAGTTAAGGCCTGCATTTTTTATCTTGACTTTGGATAGTGGGTAAGAGTTGATCAGATTTCTGAGTTATAGTAGATTGGTTTCAACATTTTTGCATTATTTTTGTAACAAACCTTATATATTTATCAAAGCAAAGGAGGATGGGGGAAAATTACGTCCACCTGTGATTTACAAGTATTGTAAAGGTATGCTTTAACCTGATGTTGCTTTTAACTTTTACTGTTGGTAGGGGTTGTATGTGAAGTCAGTAACCTGGGTACCAGTACGGAGTGTGCTTGAGAAAAACAAAGTTTATAAAAACAATGGTTATAAAAAGACCCCTCCCTGGGCAGTGGTAGCCCATGCCTTTAATCCCAGCACTGGGAGGCAGAAGCAGGCTGATTTCTGAGTTCGAGACCAGCCTGGTCTACAGAGTGAGTTCCAGGACAGCCAGGGCTACACAGAGAAACCCTTTCTCAGAAAAAAACGATGAATAAATAAATAAATAAATAAATAAATAAATAAATAATAAAAAATAAAAAGACCCCTTGTATTAGGAAAACTTTGCCACTCACAATTAATATTAAAAGTATAGTGCTTTCTGATATTGGTTCAGGTTGTGGATTTGGCCAGTGAATTGCTTTAAGTGATATATTGGAACCACACTAAGTAATGGCAATTAACCTTGTAATGGTAATTAACTCCAGAAAATGGTTGTCATTTTGTTTGTAACTGATGGCTTTTGTTTAATTGGCTTGAGTTTACCAAGTGCTGGTTTGGAATTCAGTATGTAGCCAAGGCTGAGGTTAGAGAGGAGCATCCACACCCAGCAGAAGACTTCATGTTTATTTCTGTCCTGGATGTTTTTCCCCATTTCATCCATTTCATTGTTTTATTTTTGGTCTTAATAAACTTATCTTTGCAAAATTATATATATATATATATATATATATGTATATATATATATATATATACATATATATATATATATATGCAAAGAGTAAGACTATACAATGAAATTCATACTTTCATTTATTGAAATCACCCTGCTATTCCTGCTGTTCTCATAAAACCACAAGCACATAAAGGAAATTCATTTCTATACTAGGATTGACTATTATTCCAAATCCTTTTCATTTTACCTAATAAATCCACTGCTGTTTCTCTGCAGAATTGCCACCTTTGATCATTGTCACAGTGATACTACCTGGCTGAAGGAAGTAGCCCAGGACAACACAAACAATTTGGAAAGGACTTACATGATTTTTTCACTCTTACACCTGAGAGGTTAGGTCACATTGTACCATAGATTCAGAAGTCAGAAGCCACAGATGACAGTGCCAAACACAGTCCTTCCTGAACTACTGGACACATTTAAATGGAGGTTTCACTGGATCTCAGTGAACTCTTGAGTTCTCACTGGAACACAGAAAGGTAGATATTGGAGAAGTGATGGCTAATGGAACTACAGAGCAGCAATCCAATGTCCCTGTTGACCTTTGCTCAAGATGCCTACTATGTCTGGTTGTAATGGAGAAAGGGAGAAAGTGGGGTTTTATCTTCTGAAGAAGAGACATAAACTTTACAATTGGATATTCCCTTGGACCTGAACTCCTTCCTATATTGCCATGAACAAGGGAGTTTACATTGCAAAAATGGGATTGTGGAAACACATGTCTGAATATATTGAAACAATGTCTCCTCTCAAGGCATGTGCACAATAATTAGATATAATCCAACTTGCATACAATTAAAAGTGCAGGAGAACCATTGTTGCATTTGGGAACCAGGACACCCTGGTGAACTGGACTGTGGTACATGAATGGTGCCTAAGGGTAGATTTATCATGGAGAAGAATCTCCCTCAAGCAAGGACCCTAGACCTTTGGTACTAACAAAGATGAGCTGCCCATGCCAAGGCCCTAACAAACTCTCCCGTCCAAAGTGCTTGCCTTGTAATGAAGCAGAGAGAAATCTCTAGCTTTGAAGGAAACGTTGTCATTGTATATCCCCTGAGTCAAAAGAGAGACTCCAGGAAAGGGCACCTCAGAAACTGGTCAATGTGGGGCAAGCTGGTCAGCAGGTAGGCCATGGCAGTTTCCAGTGATATCATCAGTCGTCACTTCCCTGGACAATCTCTTGTATCCAGGAAAACCCGAGAATCTTCTGTGATGTCACCAGTGTTGTGGTGACACCAACTGCCTGTGGGGTATTCCTTCAGAGCCTCTGGGTTCACAAGCAGTCATGTTGTCCATGCTGCTCAGGCAGTTTCATAGGGACAATACAATACAACCAGAGACCAGACCTAGGCAGAAGGCATTCTGTAAAGCAGGAAGAAGGAGATGGCCCTGGGGAAGACACAGTGAGTCCTAGGCAGTTCATGGGGAAGCTTCCTGGAGGAGGGGTGCTTGAGCAGGTCCTTACAGGAGAAGTGCTTACCATCTGGAGCCTCAAAATTTCTCAATGGCAGACTCAGAGTCCAGAATTTCTGATGATTACTTTCGCAGAGATCCAGGAATTGACAAGCCTTCAGTTGCTTTGCTGAGAGATCTGAATTTCCTGCTGAGTAGCAAAGGATGCCAGGAGAAAGTTCTGTGAGAATAACAAAGCCTTACTCTCAGGATAGAGTGCTGAAGCATTTCATCCTCAATAGATTCCTGTAGGTTACATGAATATGTGATGCCAAGAACAGAGAGGGATAATCCCCTTGTCAAGTATCAAGGTCTCAGAGACTTTGGTCTGGAACACACATGATGTGGGCTGAATTACAGTCTGGGATAAGTGTAGTAGTGTGTGGTTTCTCATCATGCATTTAAGAAGCAAGGATAGGTGTTGGCTTGTGGGAGATGTTTCGTGCTGGTGTTTATGGTCAATTTTTTTTTGTGCTAAGCAGTACAGACTACATCTTCAGATATAAACTGACAATGCCCTCAATTTCTTCTTGACTGGGAAAGCTTAAGCACTTCAGGGTTAGTGGGACTGCAGTAGGGACTGAGCCATATGTTTAGTGATGTTGGTTGGGAGCAGGGACATAGGTGAGGAGTCCAGCTTGAAGATAGTGAGTGGATTTCTGGCAAGTCATCACTGCTTTTTTCTAATACTGTTCATTTTACACTGAGATAATGTCACATCACTGTATGTACTTGACATTGTGATAGTCTATGTGTGTATGTGTGTGTGTGTGTGTGTGTGTATGTGTGTGTATTTATGTCTGTGTGTGTGTATTCCACATATGATCCAGGGAGTCTGTGTAGTGTGATGGGGCTGGAGACTTTACCTGACTGACTTTTTAGGTAATGATAGTGATGAGGCCATGGAGGGTCACTTGTAGCATCACAGCACATGATCTCTGTGTGCACCTCTGATGGGCATTAGAAAATCTGGATATAGGCAGTAAAACCTTTTCCCTGTAAATACTGAAGTGTGGAATTTATGTAGTGATAGAACCAAAGATTGAGAAAACCTTGTCTACAAGGTGAAAAAGTGTCATCACAGGATTAATTTGGACTCAGAACTGTGTCATAGGCTCCTGGAAAGTTCTTGGAGACCTAATCTATTCCTTCAAGACCCCTCATGGAGCCAAAGCAGGTCAGCTCCCATTTTTTAGTTCCCTAGCTCACTGTGCCCAGATCAAGTGTAACAAGTTTAATAAGCACCAAGAGGACCCAGTACAAAGGCATTAGGTTGTGGTATATATGGGCTGGGGTAGTTCACGATTCAACTTGAATTGATGTAATCCTTGAATCCTTAGTTCAGGGATTATTTGCTCCTTGGGCCACACCCTTCCACAGGTTTAACTTTGAGATGATCATGCTGGAGATACAACACAACCAGGTGACGCGCGATCTCAAAAACATTCCGCAGCAGATCAGTGAGTTCTTGTATAAGTGCCAGGACTTGACTAAAAATAATCAACTTTATAGGTGAGTGACTAACACTGTTTTTTCCCAAGCACTAGACACAGAATGTGTCTGCTCATCATTTTCTTTAAAACAAAGTGAGGACTCTGGTTCTATACTGTTTGCCTCTCAACAGGAAGCTTCCTCCCTCAAAGAAAGGCTCTAGGATTGTGATCTTTTGAAATCATTTTGATCAAGTGTGATGACTCTGTGAGCCCCTCCAATCATTGTCCTTTCCAAGTCAGTATCCTCTAAATAGAAAAGGTGTGCACCTTGATGGAGACATCAATCAACCTTGAGTCTCTGGGGCACTGAAAACACATTTACAGATCTGGCTTGCATGAGACACATAGAATGATGTGTACCTGTTGGGTCTTCTCTCTTCTAGAGAAGCTTTGCCTTTTCTCTACCTAGAGGTGGTTCTCTAATACCAAAGACATATATGCAATCATGGGTCCCATGTCCTCTTCTGGGAGATACATGAGTCCCTGTTGGTGTCAGGGATTTCAGAAGTACCTTGAGTCTTCTGGAATGTTGCTTTCTTCTGGATTTGACTTTCCTATATGTGAGGTCCCATGGCTACTCTGGTCTGTAGTCTGGGGCTGTCTGGGAATCAGGGCCCATGATGAGAAGGGATGGTACTTGGAGAAGTGGGAGGAAGATGGATGGTGCCTGGGAATAATCACCATTTCTTCTTTGTGGTTCAGCATCAGGAACTGTCACCTCCTGACAGAATCTCTTCATATGAAGAGTGAAGTAAAAATGCTCTGGAATGAAAACAGGCAGCTGCTTAAGGAGCAGATTACACTGGAAGTGTGTTCTAAGGAAACAAGGAGGCTATGTGTGGAGGCCAGCATGAAGATCTATGACAAATTTTCCAAGCATATCCAACAGGTAAGATGCATGGAGGATGCTTAGGAGCAGGTTGCCCTCATGTCTAACCATAAACAATGTCAAGCCCAGATAACCATCCTCCACCTTGTCCAGGCATTCTCCTAATTCTTATCCTTTGTTCTGTGATCATTTACAAGATATTCTGTGGAGTTAGGCTCTCTCAAAAACTGGATGATTAGCAAGCACACACTCCTGATCAACTACAAGCTGAAGTTCATTAAGATAGATGGGGTGAACACACATTACACACCTACATGCCATTGTACTAGAGGGGTTCTATGTGGCTGCCTCCTTTGCAGTAGCACAGAACATTGGGTGAGGAAGTCAGGGCCTGTAGCTCGTTTGCTTTGGACCCATGGCTCCAGCTGCATATGTAGGGGAGGATGACCTTTTCAGACGTAGGTAGGAGAGGAGGTCCTTGGTCCCATGAAGGCTAGATGCCCCAGTGTAGGGGGGAATTCAAGTGCATGTAGCTGTATGGTAGGCTCAGTGGTGGTACATCCTCATTGAAGGAGGAGGAGGGAGATGAGATAGGGGGTTTCTGGGTGGGGAAGATGAAGAATGGGGATAACATCTGAAATGTAATAAAATATCTAACAAAAATTATTTAAGAAAAAAAGGTGGGGGGAGAGGTCTTATATCTTTTCTCTTCCTCAACCCTGCATTGCAAGATGGTCTCCTAACTGAGCCTAGACCTTGGTTCATACTGACAGAGCCTGACAGATAGCTCATCCATCAGTCCTGGTTTCTGTCATTGTTGCTAGAGTTCTTTCCTATAGCTTGTATTCAGGAGCTGACTGGATGAACAGGGGTGTTTGAAAGACTTCTCTCAGGCTGAGGGTTGGGTTGAGAGATGTGAGGCTTCAAGAAAAAGATTTCTCAAACTCTCTCAACCTAGTCTGCAGAAGTTACTAATTTTTTTTAGTCCACACGGAATGGATTACAGAGTCCTGGGTCTCACATGTAACATCATATATTTACAGTCTACATTCAGTGGTTCCTCCTGCATTTTGGTCTCCTTACTGTTTCCTGCTAACTTATGATTTCTGGTATGTGTGTGTGGGGAGGGGGGAGTCATATGCATGTCTGTGACAATATGTATATAGATGTGCCTGTTGAGAGGCCAGTTAAATACGTGTGGTTTTGATCAGTCTTTCTGTTTTGGTTAAGCTGTCTGACCAGCATCTTTGAATCTTCTGTCACCTCCCAGGCAGAGCTCCTCCAATTGCTTTGTCTCAAGTAACTGCTACAAGGTTTCATAACTCACAGAGAGGAAGAACATGTTTATATGTTTCATTGTTTTTATTTTTCTTGTTGCTGTTGTAAGAAAACAATTTCTTAACTTAGAAGAAGCTAATGCTGTCTGCTCCACGTGTCAGATACACAACTTGGACACTGTGCTTTCTTATGAGCTTTCTTGTCATTCAGTTGAAATCAGCAGAGAAAGGAGGAGGGCGTTTGTTTGCCAGGATGGGTCTTACCCAAGACACCTAGGCTCACATAACCCACAGTTGAGTTAATCAACCCTTTATCAAACAAACAGAACCCATGTTGCCAACACTTAAAAGTCAATAATTTCAGATTTAGCCCAGCCCACCCTTCTGAAATCTTACCATGTGACTTCAGTTTCTACTTCCCAGTCCTTCCTTCATTCATTACAATTTCCTAGCCTGGGTTTGGAGGCCCACCCATGTAAGGAACAACCACAAAGCAGACATGTAACTCCTGTAACCACAGCAGGATATGGGGCACAAAGGGCTGCTCAGCAACAGCTGGGTGCACACATGAGAGAAAAGGTGGCCCCAAGGTGGTCCTATTCAAAGGAAACTTATGGACATGAACACCAGGCTCTTGTTCTAAGATGGGAATGTGGGGCTCACCACATTGTCAGTGTCAGTTCACTTTGCATCAAGGAAATATGAAACAGAGCAGCAGGTCATCCTGCTGCTACACCTAGCTCAATAGAACAAAAGGAGACAAATAGTGGTGTAAAGTCTGATTGTCAATCATTGGTAGTGGGAAATCTATTTATCACTATTGAAACTGGTTATAGAGGGAAATCTATTTACCCATATTGAAATCATTTATAAGAAAAAAAGTACTTTAGTACATGGAGGTGAGTAGGAGGCTGCTGTGTCAAATCCATGGGCCTGAGAGTCAACAAGGCTGGCTAAGGGTCTGTGTCCGCCTCTCTGCTCTTGGTGGATAGTGACTGCCTGCTGGAAGGTCAGGTGGCTCATTGCATCTTCTCAGCATCCTAGTTTGTTTTCCTCATTACCTCCTACCATTTTTTCCAGCTTTGCCTAAGCTTGACTCAGTTATCTTTGGCCATGGATTTTGTCCTGGGTATAACTCTGTGAAACACTGAGTTGCTTAGTGTTGCATCTGCATCAAGCAGAAGGCCCATACCTATGATGAGGTGCTAGAACAGGGCTGCCTCAGACAGCCCCTTAGGCTCCTGGTAGTCTAAAGCACTCACCCTGTGTTCTGTCTGTAGCACTCTGTAAAGGCTGTCATTAAAAAATGATCTCCTTTGAGTTAAAATCATCCTCAAGTAGAGCTAGAGTAAATGAGGAACTTCAGACATGGCTGATGATATAAAATGGGGCAGCCCTGTGAAAAGCCATGTCCAACTCTTCAGAAACTGTATAGTTTCTGTAGTCCCCATTGACCTACCGACTCCAGAAAAAGATGTAGGTGTCCACAGAGAAGTTAGGGCAATTCATGGTTGTAGTGGTACTCCACAGAGGTGCCCTGAAGTAGAAACTATCCAGATGTTCTTCAGTCAAGGAGTGAACAAGTATACTGTAGTCCAGCCCTTCCATGAACTATTGCCTAGGATGATCACACCTTTTGGTCTTGAAGTACTCAGACTTATTTTCCACAAAATATCCCTGACAGAATCTCCTTATGTGAAAAAAAGTCTCCCTTTCATCCTGGTTACAGAGATTTCCTAGTTGTCTGGGCTCATAGCTTTGGTTACAAAGCCACACAGGCTGTGGAAAATGGAGGGTCTGTTGGAAGATGCTGTTTACTTTAGAGTCCCTGAGAAACAGTGAGCAAGATGAAGGAACTGGCTTGTCCTCCCTGATCCCATATGCCTTTGCTGGGAACCAAGCCTACTGTGCACAGCCTTAGGAACTTCCTAAGCAGGCTTGCATACCAGGCCAAAACTCCATATTTCCATCCTTTGTTTATTAGGGAAAAGCATTTATTTTATTGAGCTGTCTATAGGCTATGACTACCATGTTCATGTCCCATTCAAGGTTTTCTTTTCTTTTTTCTTTTTTTTTTAATTTACTCAGATTATGTTTGTGAGTACACTGTCTCTCTCATCAGACACACCAGAAGAGGGCATCTGATTTTACTAAGATGGTTTGTAGGCTACCTTGCGGTTTTGGGGAATTCTACTGAAGACTTTCAGAAGACAAATCAGTGCTCTAATGGCTGAGATATCTCTCCAGGATTTTGTCAATTCAAGGGTTTATTTCTTATGGCTTTATAGTGTCCTGGATGATGTCTTATATTAACATGATCAGGGAAAGTCAAAATGTTTCTGCAACTGTATGTATGAACATGTGCTTGTGTGTTCAGGAATGTGTGTGTCTGTTTTTGGGTGTGATTGTGCGTGTGTCTATGTATGTGTTAGTGTGTGTGTGTGTGTGTGTGTGTGTGTGTGTGTGTCCATTGCTGTGCTCAAACAATGCAGGATCATTTTTCTGTCTCTGAGGTATGAGGTACTAGGATGGGATAGCAGGAGCCAAGAAGATTTCCTATACCTGTATAACTGTATTTTTGGGTCTCAGGCCTTCCACATGATTCTCTGCCTCAGTCACCTAGGAGCAGCTCAGAATATTGTTCTGATCTAGTTTAAAAGAAATCCTGTCCATGATCATTCTTGTGATCCACAGAGTTTGTGTCGATTGTGTACTCTTCACTTCTTCACTTCTGAGCTCTCTGGTATGACCTGAGCCTATTGTCCCTTAAGTCACCCCACACATAATACCACAGTATCTATAAATATAGCAGGTGTATCCTTTGTTCTTCATGAATATTTGTTTTAAAGTTCAAGGCTTTCCCTTGGGAAGATTTGCATGCAGCACACTTTTGCTGATTATAGTATCTCTTCAGTGAGCATGGATTTCCTGTGAGATGGATTCTCTAGGGATTCACAGATAGAAGGATTCACAAGTAGAACCAGGCAGGTTCCTGCACTGCAGATATAATAAGAGCCTTCACTTCAATGGTAGCTAGGTTCCCAGAAGGCCTCTGTATTGTGTTTGATTCAGACATTGCTACACAGTTATTTTTCAGTATAATATATATGGACCATTGGAGAAATGTGGTGTTTTATTTTAACTCCAGCACAGTGTGTAGTTCACTGTTCACTTTCAAGACATTTTTTAAATCTGAGAAAAATCCCAGGCCAAGGTGCTCTGTGGCTCTTCTCCTCTGGAGATACAGTGAATCATCTTAGGCTGAAAGGTCATACTGGATTGTCCTGTTCAATAAAGCTGGTGTTTGCTGGATAGCTGACATGGCAGGTCCTCAACAGGCCTTTGTCTCTTCCTCCCCTAGGTCTGAAATACTCCTCCTGAAGCTCAAACAGGCAGACCAGGTCAAGATTTCCCTCAGACACAACTCTTCACAAGGAGAACACATGTTGAAGAGATTATTACCATCGTTGGCAGCCTTTGGACAATATGTCCAAGGCCAGTAACAGGCTGTAGGTCTGTGCTGTAAAATCTGCAGCTAAAGAATGCTTCTTAGTTTAATTATAATGTTTTGGATTTGGTTAGAATTTTGATTGCTTTGAGTATATGGTTTCTTTGTTTTCATTTGTAGTTTTGTTGTTTTTTTATTTTTTTGTTATGTTACTAATTTGTTGTTTTACTAATTTTATATACTATATATATTGAATCCCCCCACTTTAAGTTGGTATTCAATAAATTTAATGTATTTTCGTGGATAAAAATGTAATCACTAATTTTTCCCTCATGAGACCTTCTGTATTCACATGTTTTTCACTGTCCTATAACACTGTAAGTATCAGGCAGGAATGGACATCTTCAATTAGCATGTGGCTTTGGCTTCATTATTAGTTCCCAGCCAGTCACAGCTACACAGAAAATTGTGCTTTGGATATGGATAGTGTGTCAAAGTCTGTGGATCTCAACTTCATGATAAAAAATGTATCCATGCTGTAACTTTGTTGTTATAAATTTAGCTATTTAAAAATGTACTACTATGTGGATGTTTAAGTTGAACAAAGTATAAACACAAATGTATTTCTCTAATACATCCCAAGAAATAAAAATATTCAATAAAGGAGTATAAAAGAAATCAGTAATCATGGAGCTGTATGCGTCTTGCTTTCTTGAAATATAGCATCACTTATGAATCACCAACAGAGATAATGAATTTCAAGACCCTTTTGGAGATGTTGGTTATTTTTTTCCAGGTTTTATTTTTTAATCCTTTGTTTTTTTATTGTTGTTCTAATGATAATGATGGTTTCTTTTTCTTTTGGCTCTTGGTTTGGACAATGTATTTGATGCTTTTATAAAAAAATGTGTTTTTTATAAAGAAATTTTTGAGGCATTGTTTCTGTTTTTGAGTTATTTCTTTTATATGTATGGGTGTTTTTCCTGCTGTAGGTTTTTGCACTACATGCTTGCAACTCCCCAGAGCCCAGGACAGAAGAGGTCATTCCACCTGGAACTGAAGTGACAGGGGATTGTTAATCATTGCTCTTTAGGTCCTCTGAGAAACAAATTCTCAAGCGGATAAGCCATCTGTCAAACTACTGCCTGGACTTTTGTCCTTCCTTGAGTGGTGTAATATCATGCCCAACCAAAGAGAGAAGATTCTTGAGATCTGTAGGGTCACATTCTTGAGGTAGGCATGCTCAGAGTTTAAACTTTGAGCCCTTCATGTAGGGCATTAGAGTGGCTTCCTGATCTCTTATTGTCAGGATTGGAGTTGATCTCTCATGTCTCTTCCTGCTTGACAATGCAGATTGGGTTTATCAGATGAACTGCAGAATTGAGAACTCTCCTAAAGGTGGTAAATAAATCATGTTGAAGTACCATCAAATCAGTGTTTAGAGTAAGCTTCATACAAACCCAGGGGATGGTGCCTCCTCTCTTATACACTTCATTAGCACACCACATCACCCCCAACTTAGACCATTTATATAAATCCTTGTGGTTCAGATTAACCACATACTATCTATCATTATTCTCTCCAGTGGGATTCATGACTGCATGGCAAATAATTTGTAGTGTCCTTAGGTTCTGTTTTCCACCAAGATTCAGCAAATGTTGATTAATCTGAGAAGTTGAATTTGTCTTTCACATTGATATTTTGGCCATCTGAGGCTCATGTATGAATCTCATCAGCTGCAAGTACAACACTGGCTGAAAGCTCAGGTCATTCTCCCTGAAGGTCATGTTTGTTGTTGTTGTCCAGTTGTACTGTCACATGATTCACAAGTGAATCCCATATATGATTCCTTTATTCTTAGCTGGATCTCATCAGAATTTCTGGGTCTGGGAGGCACCATCTTTGCCCTGAATGTAGTTCATCATGCTGCCTCTGGATACTTTTGGAATGGTGCCTGCTGTGTACATGCCTTTAAGCTGATTTCACATTATCTCACAATACTCAACATAGTCCTTGAGTGTCAGGGAGTTACCTGAAATTTCCCAGCCAAATAATTGTTTGTTCCTACAGGGTTTATCATTGAATATACTTTATTGACCTAAGGGATGCTTTTTGATAATTTATTGATAATTTATTTCTTCTGGCATAATATATAAAGCATTTGCTAGCTGCTCTGTGAGGAAAGATTATATCTTCAGCAGGGTATTCCTGTAAATATGTTGACCATTGTGTGAATTTTTTCAGCCAATACTTTCATGCCTGTGTGGTAATTCAAGATCCAAAATTTCCATGGGATTACCTTCTGTCCAAAGAGGTCAAATGTGAGTCTGAAGTACTCTCTAAATACTTTCCAGGATCAGTCAATGCCAATGACTTTAGCTTTAGCATCCTAGTAATGGGTAAATACAAACAGGCAGCCATTAGCTGTAAATGATAGAGCTGCTGACTAGGGTAGCTTCAGATACTAACGGGGTCTACTGCCAAAGGCAACCAGTGATTAAACATGTTACTCAACAGACTTTTTTCCTGAGGTCATTAAATCTAATTTACTGGTAATAACACCCTGTGGCCAGTGCATAATCTATGAAGTTTTTTAACTCCTTGGGGCAAGTGAAAAAAGGAAATAGAAAAAATTCACATATACACACAGATACACACACACACAGACACACACACACTGAATGAATGAATGAATGAATGAATGAAGCCAAGGGCAGAATCTAATAAGTTTTACATACAGTTATATATGCATGGATACACATGCACACACACACACACACACACACACACACATGTATACGGACCTACAGATAGATATGTCTATATTCACACACTGAAACATTAGAGCAAAGCTCCAAAACCAGGTTCCAAATATTCCACACATATATACATATATCAGTAAACACAATTGGTGGAGAGTAGGAACAATGTTCTAATCCCCTTTAACACAACCTTTACATGGACACTCATAGTTGATGGATGGAAGACACAGTTCTCCAGCCACACCACACCATGCTTTATCCTTTCATCCATTATTTATATATCCCAGCAAACTCTTTCAAGCAGTAAAAAATTACAATGTGAATATGTTTCAGTTTCCTTCCAATAAATGATTATGATAAAAAAACAATGTGTTAATACATCATTAGTATTAAAGGAAATAACATTATGTATTAAGGTTAAAAAAATGAAGTTATTCTTATAAACCCACGTACATCCATAACCAAGCAACTTATTATAGATTAACAAAATGTAAGCAAGAATGATAAGTTTCTCAGGTAGTTTCCCTTACTGGAAGGGAGCAATTGGCATTTATAAAGAAAGAAGGAATTGTTTTATTATTTATCTTTAAAAGTAATCTTGTAAAATTCTTAAAAGAAACAAATCTAAACATTTATATAATAATCAGTCATATCTACCTTAAATCCTCAAAATGCATATCTACTCATTAGCAATTCTTAGTAAACCATATCAGGAAGCTGAAGTCAAAATAAAGGTATAAGTAATCAATTAACCCCCTTCCACCCTCAGTGAGGGTCCTGTAAGCCAGTGCTACCATGGTTTTGTTCTCTGAACACAAAAAGGTCCAGAGCTTTAACTAATAAAAGTACGGTTTTGTGATCTTCATAGTGTTCCCTAAGGTTTTTTACATTAGAGCCAGTAGTAAAAAACATGGCTACAGACCTTCAGTAAAGACTTTATTGTTCCAAAGTTTTTCTAAGTGTGGTGGTCATTGTCGACAATCTACATTTTCTTTAGGGTGGGGACTGAATCATGATGTGCTTCACCACCAATGTCTGATAGAAATCAAGCATTACTATTGTGAATGCCAGAGACACTGTCAGGTGGGGGACAGGAAACACTCCTAATGTTTTCAAATAACTCATAGATTAAGAGGGATGTAAGGGCAGGAAGCAGAGCAGTACTTCATAACAGCATACTGTCCTCAGGACACAGAGTCTTCATGGCCATGCCACACCAAGGCTTACCCCTGTGGCTGTGGTAACCCATGGGCTGCATTCCATAAGTTTTAAGTCTTTTGTCCTTCCTCCTGCATGGTTCTTGGCAAGTCACTTCACACAAGCTGTGAAACTGGAGAATCTCCAGTTGTTTGACTTTGGAAGAGCAAAGGACTAATACAACGAGAGAGGAACTGTTCTCACCTCTAACCTACATTATCTTCAGCAACACTTGTGAATAATATGGGAACCACTTCAACACAGATCAGAAGAGATAATATGATGCTACTGGTGTTTACTCTGTCAGGGTAGCATCATGATAGCATCACAGTATACCATGCTGGATTATCCACAACATATGGACAGCTGAGAACCATGCAAATGTTAAGAAACCCAAAAAGGACAAAGATATAGGGGACTCACTTGGTTTTACCTCATCCTCCCAGCCTGTACTCTTCAGTTCCTTTGGAGGACATTGAAGGGATGCTGCAGTTTTACTGCCAAGTTTTTTGAGTAGGTGACCAACTCCTTCAGCTTCAGCAGAAACTACAGGCATTCCTTGAGTCTTTCCTGCCCTTGTTCAATAGATAATTGTGATTTGGTGGAGGGTTATAAGCACTTGTGTGTTTGTGTGTGCACACACACATGTGCACAGATACATAAACACTCATGAACATACAAACACAAGTACATGTGTGAACACATGTGAGCACACTGTCACCTGTTTAGTTTCAAATTAATGCAAATGCAAGTGGCAATAACCTGTACTACTGTAGAAAAGAAAGTTAACTTCTGTGCATGGAGAAAGAACACAGTGTGCAGAGGAGGTAAAGAACTCTGGCAAAGTGCACAGACAAGGTGACGCTTGGAAGTCCTTGTCCTTGTAGCAAAGCCCACTTAGTAAGTTCTCCAGGCTGTATAGTAAAGGCTTGGTTCCCCAGAAAGACCCAGCCCCTTGCTCTCACCCACTGCTTCCCTGTTGCTTCAAGATAAACATTTTTCTCCAAAAGGAGCTCTCTTAACCATGGAATGCCTTACTTCGTGCACAAAGCAATGATGTCAGGAAACTAGAAAATCTTCATACAAAATCTTTAATTCCTATAAGGTGATTGTATCAGCAACTTGGTTGGCTAACAGAAGGCTGATGATCTCATGGCCAAATGATGTATGATTTCATACCACAATATATTCCATGGAAGGGCTGGCCATATTGTACATTTTCATTCTTTGACTGATGAACATTTAGCTAATCTCAATTTGGGGCTGCTCTGAGGAATACTGCTAAAACCCAAATGTCTCCTAGATTTTCTGTGGGCACCCAAGTCTCATTCTGGAATCACTGGATAACCCAGAGTCTACAGTTCAACTTTCTGAAGAAAAAGAAGTCTTTACATAACTTCTGCCAGGGCACTATCATTTAATGCCAACAGCCATACCTGCAGGGTCCTCATCTCTCCCAAATTTCCGTAAAGTCAATTTTAACACAGTGTGCACAAGTTTGGGATAAAAGGAGTGACTGAGTGCTGCGAACACAGAGCTTTAGTGCATCAGGAGCCTAAGTGGGCTGCACTGCACTGAGACAGACCTGTTCTCACACCTCAGCATGGCTGTGGGAATTCTGCTTCTGTTGGAAGCAGCTGCAAGCACACTGCTTTTCAGAATGTCTCAAAGAACATAATCCAGGCCAAGTTCCACAATCAAGGATAACTGAGCCAGTGTTAGGCAAAGGTGGAAAGAAAATGCCAGCTAGCATTGAGGATGAGAAGAAAACAGGCTGTAGGGGAGAAACAGTAAAGCCCTGACCTTCCAGTGAGCTTTTATCATTCACCTAGGACAGAGAAGGGACACAACTGCCCAGCCAGCCTTTCTGCCTCCCTGGCAACTTGATTTGCCACAGCAGCCTACTAACCTTCATGTACCCAATTCCTTTGGTTTCCACCAAATGATTTTATTGTGGATGAATAGTTTTTTGCCTCTATAAACTCCCGAGAACTTTTATATTTACAATTACAGACTTTTTGCTCCTTTGTTCCAAGGTGGACATACAAAAAGTTGGGAGGCTTCATGCAATGTTCGATGGATACAAAGTGGTAAGAACCTGAGCGACCATACCACTTTCTTATCTAAGTTGGGTGGAATCTTTGTTAAAGATGTTTCTTCCATGAGCAAGTGACCATACATAAGTATGAAGAAAAACACAACCATGTTTATGAGAACACAGATACAAACACAGACAAACAGACAACCAAACAGACAGACAGACAGACAGAAACACACACATTCATACATACAAGCAACCACCCCTTCACATATGCTCAACATGAGTACACAGATGTTCAACCATACCTGGGTAAGCACATATATATGAATGTATGTGTGCTCATAAACACAGACAATATTGTACAAAGACCTACTCACATGGCCATATGTGCACATGCAGATATACACATACATTTACAAACATACAGACACACATACTGAGAGGCTCAGATCCATACTCATACACCCACATGAATACATAAAAACACACCACAAATACAAGCACAAACAACAACACATACAAAAATCACTTGTATGCACACACACACACAAACAGACACACACACACACACACACACACACACACACGCACACACACACATCCCTTCATTACCCAGAGAGGCAAAAGAGAAGACTGGTTTCTTTCAGCAATCTTTCTGTTTCAGGAAGAGTTATTCGGTTTTCTGTGCTGTCTACAAGGTTCTTAGATTCAGCCAGGCTCTCCTGCCCTAGCTTACACATTATTTCCCCTTTCAAAACTTTTTGATCTTGAGATATGTAATTCTAATTGAAAGTTACAATCTCTGCACAGCAAAGCTGGATCATTCAACAGCAATCCTTCATGAATGTCTCCTAACAAAACCTCTAGCTAACTTCAAGTTGATCCATCATAGTCTGCTCACAAAACCTGCCACAGATGAGTTTGATTTGAACAGAAGGAAAGAAATGTGACCCACAGTCATTATCCAGCAGCTTTGAATGGATTGCATTGTTAAAAAAGAAAATATGAAAAGAGCACCCAGGTCAGTTCATAGGTGGCTAGGAAGTCTGAAAACAGTGATCAAATTCTACTACAAAATCCTGTAATCAACAACACTGGAAAATATGGATGTGATGGTCTTAAACCACACAAAGATCCAATGAAGAAAGAGAACTTCAGACCAATTTCACTTATGAATATTGATGCAAACATATTCAATAAAATTCTTGCAAGCCAAAACCAAAAACACATCAAAACAACCTGATACATCAAGATCAAGTAGGCTTCATACCAGAGATGTAGGGATGGTTCAATATATGGAAATCCATCAATTTAATCCTCTTTAAACAAACTCAAAGAATAAAAAACACATGATCATTTAACTAGATCCTGAGAAAGCATGTGACAAAGCCAAAACTCCTTTATGACAAAAGGCTTGGAAAAATCAGGAATCAAGGCCCATACCTAAACAGACTAAAAGCACTATACAGCAAACCAGTAGCCAACATTAAACTACATGAAGAGAACCTCAAAGCAATTCCACTAAAATCAGAGACTTGACAAAGCTGCCCTCTCTCCCCACCTATTCAATATACTACACAAGTCCTGAACAGAACACCACTGGTAATGCACTAAGATCAAGAATTGAAAAATGAGACCTCATAAAATTGTAAAACTTCTGTAAGCCAAAGACACTGTTAATAGAAAAAAAATTGCAACCAACTGATGGGGAAAATATCTTTGCTAACTCTACATTTGAAAAGACGGCTAATATCCAATAAATACAAAGAAATCAAGAAGCTAGAATCAAGAACCAAATAACCATATTAATAAATGGGGTAAAGAGTTAAACAAAGAATTCTCAACTGAGGAATACCAGCGGACTGAGAACTACAAAACAATGTCAAATGTCCTTAGTTCTCAGGGAATTGCTAATCAAAACAACCCTCAGATTCCACCTCAAACCAGTCAAAATGGCTAAGATCAAAAACTTAGGTGATAGCAGATGCTGGCAAGGATGTAGAGAAAGAGGAACACTCCTCCATTTTTTGGTGAGTTTATAAGCAGCTACAACAACCCTGGAAATCAGTGTGGCAGTTCCTCCGGAAATTAGACATAGTAGTACCTGAGGATCCATCTTTACCACTCCTGGGCATATATCAAATAGATGCTCCAACACAGAAGTAGGACACATGCTCCACTGTGTTCATAGCAGCCTTATTTATAAAATCCAGAATCTGGAAAGAACCCAGATTCCCTTCAAAGAGGAATGGATAATGAAAATGTGGTACATTGATACAATGAAGTACTACTCAGCTATTAAAAACAATGACTTCATGAAATTCTTAGGCAAATGGATGGAACTAGAAAATACCATGCTGAGCAAGGTGACCCAGTCACAAAGGAACACACATGGTACTCACACACTGATCAATGGATATAATCCCCAAAGCTCAGAACACCCAAGATGTAATTCGCATACCAGATGAAGCTCAAGAAGAAGGAAAACCAAAATGTGGATATTTTGGTCCTTCTTAGAAGGGGGAACAAAATAGTCATGAAGGAGAGACAGAGAAATATTGTTGGTCAGAGACTGAAGAAAAGGCCATCCAGGAACTGCCCCACCTGGGGATTCATCCCACATACAGTTCCCCACTCAGACACTATTGTTGATGCCAAGAACACTTTCTGACAGGAGTCTGATATAGCTGTCTCCTGAGAGGATCTGCCAGAGCCTGACAAATACAGAGGAGGATACTTGCAGCCAACCATTGCACTGAGAATGGGGTCACAAATGGAGGTGTTAGGGAAAGGACTCAGGCAGCTGAAGGGGTTTGCAGCCCCATTGGAGAGGCAAAAATATGAACCAACCAGAAGCCATAGCTCCCAGACACTAAACCACAAACCTGTGTACACATGGAGAGAGCCATGGCTCCAGCTGCATATGTAGCAGAGGATGGCCTTGTGGAACACCAACAGAGGACCTTGGTCCTGTGAAAGCTCAATGCCCCAGTGGAGGGGAATCACAGGATGGTAAGTAGAAATGGGTGGGTGGGTGGGTGGAGGGGACACAACTTAAAAGCAAGGGATGGGAAAATGGTATAGAGGGTGTTCAGAGGGGAATCCAGGAAAAAGGATAGCATGTGAAATGTAAATAAATTATCAAATTTTAAAAAACAGAAGAGAAGACATCATTGATGTCTGTTACAGAAACTTGTGGCACAGACTCATGGAAACTTCTTAAAGAACTATTCTGTTCTGTGAGGTCCACTGTGAGATCACTTGAATGTCAGCTACCTCCATCTGTTCCCCATCTGTTCTCTGCTGTTCCTGGCCCAGCATTATAAGTTTAATATGGAGCAAGAGAACCCAGTTCAAAGTATCAAGGGTATGTCAAATACCAGGCTGGGTAGTCCAGGATACAGCCTGAATCCATGTAATTCTTGAATCCTTAGTTCATAGAGATATTTTCACATTGGTCCAAACCCTATGACAGGCTGAATATTAAATTCAGGATGCTTCATTTACAACATGAGAAGACAACGATGAACATGCAGAAAATGAAAAATCGGATGTGTGATGCCATGGAGAACTGCAAGAAGCTGATTGAAGAGAACTATTCCTACAGGTGAGTCACTGACACAGTTGAGACCACACCACTAGGCAGGGGATGTTCTGCCCTTCTAAGACTTTAAACAAATGTCAGGGCTCTGATTCTATACTGTCTGCCTTTAACAGGAGGATCTGTCTCTAGGCAAGGGTCTTGGATTTGTACCCTTTGAACTCAGTTGTCCTAGGTTTGAACAGTGTCTCAGACAATCCAGTCATTATTCTTCCCAACTCAGGATTCTGTAGATAGAAAAGATTTGCACCATGATGGGAATATTAATCAAACCTCAGCCTCTAGAGCTCAGACAGGAAATGGATAGTTCTGGGATCCATGAGACACATGGAAAGTTTGCATATATTTGAAACTCCTATCCACTCTCAGAGGGGATTGGTCCTCTAACTGCTGATGGTTTTATAATACCACAGACATATAAGCACCCACGTGGATGATGGTCTCTTTTTTGAAGTACATGAAAGCCTCTTGGTTGCAGGGTTTTCAGAAGTACTTTGAGCCTTGTGGAATGTGGCTGGTCTCAGTATTTGACAGGCTTCTATTTGGTGTCGACAAGTAAACTGTGTCCCCTAGTCTGCAGCTGTCTGGGGATCAGGGTCCTTGCAGGAAGCATGGTACTTGGAGGAGTTTTGGGCAAATTGAAGTTGGCAGGAAATTTGATTTTGGGTTGTTTGTTCAGCAGCAGGCACTGAATGAGTGTACTCAGCTGAAGCACAAAGTAAAGATGTAGTGGAATAAGAACAGAAAGCTACTGGGGGAGCAGATTGAACTTCAAGTGCACTGTGAGGAAACAATGTAGCTCTGTGAAGAGGCCAACAAGGAGACCTATGGTCTTCTGCCAAGCAGCATCAGGTAGAATGTGACATCAGGGTCCGATTGCCCTCATGTCTAACCATAAACACGGACAAACCCATGTATCTGTCCACAGACTTATCCTGCTACTCACCTATGTCTCATTTAATTCTTCACTTATTTAATCATTTACATTCTATGCAAGTAGCCTCTTTCATAAGGTGTGTTAAGCAAATGCTCCTGCTATGCATGAATCTGCAGTTCATGAGGGAGATAGACTGATCACACTTCAAGCACCTACATGCCACTAAGTTACAGGAATGCCATGCAGTATATTCTCTTTACAGTAGCATGGATCTTACAAGGAGGAAATAAAGGGCCATTGCTCACTTGCTTTATGGGAATCTCAGGCAGGAAGCAATTTTCAAGGTTGAGAGACAAGGGAAAATGCCAAATGAATAGTTCTAATTATTGTCTTTGGGCATCTTTGGATCCTTTTCCTTTTCCTTGTATCCCAAGATGGTCACTTCTACACTATGTAGGTCAAGGGACACAATGACAGAGCCTGAATAGCAGCTTGTCAGTCATGTTTTTTTGTGAGTGCTGCTGGAGAGTTCATTCCTGGCTCTTGAATTCTGAAGCTGGCTGCATGAATTGGAGTTTACTGCTGTGAGCTGAAACCATGACCAAGGTAATTCTTTCAAGGACATTTAATTGGGGGCTAGCTTAAAGGTTAGAGTCTTAGTATTTTATCATCAAGGCTGGGACATGGAAGCATCAAGGGAGGCATGATGTGGGAGTAGCTGACAGTTCTACATCTGCATCTGAAAGCTGCAATTTGAATATTGACTTTCAGGTAGCTAAGAGGAGGGTCTTAAAGCCCACAACCACAGTGACACACCTACTCCATCAGGGCCACACCTTGTAATAGTGCAACTCCCTAGGAATATCATACAAAAACCATCACACCGGGATATGGGAAAGGGTTTTCACAAGCTGAGGGTTACTGTGAGAGATTTGACGCTACAAGAGAAAAAAAATTACTCCAATCATACCAACCAAATCTGAACAAGAATTGTGCTTCCTAGTCCTTCCTAAGTCACCAGGAAGGATGACTGAGAGGGTGGTGGTCTCACTTGGCATATTTGCATTGGACAGCCTAAATTCAATTGCTCCCCCTGCATGATGAATTCCACATTGCTTTCTGAAGGATTGTTATAACCAGCATCACTGTGAAGAAATAAAGAAAATCTTTCTATAATTCAACGAAAACAAAGACGCAGCATACCCAAAATTTTGAGACACAAGAAAAGCAGTGTTAAGGGGAAAATTCACAGCACTGAGTGCTTTCATAATCAATCTGGTGTCATCTTCTCCCAGCAACTTAACAGCACACCTGAGGTCTCTAGGACAAAAAGAAGCAAAGGTATCTAAGAGGAGTGGATAGCAGGAAATACTCAAACTCAGTGCTGAAATCAACCAAATAGAAACAAATAGCTAGATACAAAGTGTCAACAAGAGCAAGAGCTGGTTCTTGGAGAAAATCAACAGGATAGATAACCCTTAGCCACACTAAGTAAAGGGCACTGAGACAGTACCCAAACTAACAAAATCTGAAATGAAAATGGAGATATAACAACAAAAACAAAAAATTAAAAATTCATCATGTTTTACTAGAAAAGCTTATACTCAACACATCTGGAAAATCTAGATGAAATGGATGGTTTTATAGACAGATACCACATACCCAATTAAATCAAGATAAGGTAAACTATCTAAACAGTCCAATAACCCCTATAGAAATAGAAGGAATCATAAACAACCTCCTAACAAAAACTTCCCAGCACATATGAGGACATTGGTTCTCTAATCTGGAATGAGTCTGCACAAATCATCTTTGAGGCTTTGAAGACAGGCGATTTTGGTTCCAACACTAGCACTTCCAGAAACCTCCAAACCTTTTCATCTACAGGCCCATGAAACAAAAGCTACTGCAAAGGGTGTGGAACCACACATTTTAGGCCATGGAATCACAGTGTACTACACCTGTCCAAGCTATTGGACCATGTACTACCAGGCTTGTCCACTTGTTTAAGAGCTGTGGTGGCTACCAGTATTCTAGTGAAAGAAGCAGAGAAGTTAACTCTGGGTTATCATCTTATACTTACATTCAGCCCATGCAGTTGAGGCTCTTCTCAAAGGAACACGGGAACCCCGGCTGTTTAATGCACATGTGAAAAAGTAGCAGGTAGCAATTATGATTGGCAGTTCATTAAGATAGACAGGCTGAACACACATTACATACCCACATGCCATTATGCTACAGGGGTTCCTTTTGTGTGCTTCTTTGACTGGAGCACAGAGATTTGAGTGATGTAGTCAGGGACTGCAGCTCATTTGCTTTGTAGGGGTTATGTGAGGTCACAGGTAGGAAGCATTTGTAATTCTTAGAGCCCAGTGAAATTGCAAAATGAGTGGTTCTCATTGTCTTTTGGGGGGAGGTGCGTTTTGTATATTTTCTCTCCCTTTTCCCCTGCATTGCAAAATGGTCTTTTAACCCAGCCTAGAACTTGGTTCACATTGACAGAGCCTGAGCAGCAGCTTGTGAGTCCTGTTTCATGTCAGTGTTGCTAGGGTTCTTTCCTGGAGCTTCTATCCAGGAGCTGACTGGATGAACAGGGATGTGTGAAGAAAGGCTTCTCTCTGGCTCAAGGTTAGTGGGAGAGATGTGAGGCTTCAAGAAAAAAATTTCTCCAACTCTCTCAACCTAGTCTGCAGAAGAAGTTGCTCACTAAGCATTTTTAGTCCCCAAGGGATGGATAGCAGACTCCTGGGTCTCACTTGAAACATCAGCTATTCTACATTCAATGGTTTCTCCAGTCTTGAGGTCTCCTTATTGTTTCCTGCTCACTTATGATTTCTGGTGTGTCTTTGGAAGGGGGATATGCATGTCTGTGCCAATATGTATATTGGTGGGTGTGCTGAGAGGCCAGTTAACTACATGTGGTTTTGCAGTCCTTCTGTGACACAGTTTCTTTAGCCCAGGTCTCTCACTGAATCTGAAACTTCCTGTTTTGGTTAAGCTGTCTGACCAGCATTTTTTAATCTTTTGTCACCTCCCAGCAGAGCTCCTGGTATTGTCTGGTCTCAAGGCACTGCTACAAGGGTAAGTAACTCATAGAGAGGAAGAACATGGTGGCTGTCTCCACACTTTTACATATTTTATTGTTTTGGGTTTTGTTGTTGTAAAAAACAGTTTATTAACATGGACGAAGGCAATGCTGTCTGTTCCAGGTGTCAGACACACAACTTGGCCCACTGTACTTTCTCATGAGCTTTCTTGTCATTAGGCTGAAATCCCTAGGAAGAGGGAGGAGGGTGTTGGTGACCCAGGATGGGTCTTATCCTACAAACCTAGGCTCCACATAACCCACATGTGAGTTTTCCAACCCAATAAACCTTTATTAAACAAACAGAACAGATGTTGCCAACACTTAAAAGTAAATAATTTCATATTTTTCCCAGCCCACCCTTCCCAAATCTTGCCATGTGACCTCTTATTCCTTTTCCTAGTCCTTCCCACATTCATTACAACTTCCTAACCCTGGGTTTAGAGGCCCACCCATGTGCGGAACAACCATGAAGCAGACATGGTACTCTTGGAACCAGAGTGAGTTATGGGGTGTAAAGGGGTGTTCAACAATAGCTAGCTGCACATGTGAGACCAACGTTGTCTCCAAGGATTTGGTGTCCTATTTAAACGACCCTTAGGAACCTGAACACCAGCCTCTCATTCTCAAAAGGGAGTATGAGGTTCTTAGAGGGAAGACGGCAAGAGTCCAGAAACCCCAGTGTCACATAGGATGGTTCCCTAGTCTTGTGGGAAAGCAATGGGTTTGGTTGACTGACCACTGAGGCCATCTCACCTGGGTTCTTATAACTGGCCATCTACTGGTCTTCCGAATCCAGTGGCCCCAGATACCAAGCTTCTTCCAGAATCTCCAGGTCAGGGTCCCTCCATGGCTCAGGGACTTTCACACAGCACTCTTCCTCTCACCTGCCTACCATATAGTGGCAGCAAGTGGAGCAGCTGCATCTCAAACACTCAGGTCATGGGGACAGGCGCCCAGGCTGGAAGTGACCCTCCTGGCTGCTTCTTCAAGGTCCTCTCCCTCTGCTCTACCTCCCAGGCCATCAATGCTACCCTATCACTCTAGGCAGAGGAGCTCCTGGTCCTGTGACCACCACCTCTTCCAGCACTATGGTATGGAGAGGTGTCTAAGGATGCCACTTTTGGAATTATGTAGGACCCAGGTCCTACTGCCTGCTCTATGGTACCTCACTCAGAGAGGCTCCAGTCCAGCCCTCTCACAGGACAGAAAGCAAGGCTTCCATTTTACTGTTTTGTAATTAGAGTCTTTCATAATAAAGACTAGAGATTGACATCATTAATCTGTAGAAATCCCTCGTTTTGCTCTCTGAAGTGATCCTCCAAAAATGCAAAGGACATTATTGGACTTGATTTACTCTTTTACAATAGAAAAGACTGTGAAGTGGTCTAGACTGTGTACAGCCCTAAAGACGAATGTTGCTTTTACATAGATGAAGACAGGGATGGTTAAAGAGAACATGAGGGACAAAGATGAGAGCTTGTACAAGAATTGGTTTTCAACCCCTCCATGACTGTTAACCGTACTTCTTTTCATTTTAAGACGATTACTTGGGATATTTTTACTTGTTCCTTTTGGTTTCTGGGCCTTACATAGGCTGACTAACTTTGTGAAACAAAAGGTAGATAATTTGATAGCAAAATCTATTCAGATACATTATCATAAGTTAGCTATGGAAGACCATGAGACACAGGACAAAGTTGTTACACTATCCAGGGTATTCACTACTCAACCTAAAAGAGGGGACTCCCACCTATAGACCAAGCAGAGAGGAGCCACCCAGAACTCCCTCTGACTGGCTGTCTAAATTCTTGCTTAGGCTCTGAGGCTAAGCACTGCAAGGGAATATAAATAAAAATTTAAAATATCTTTCTGTGTTTCCTGAGGGACAAGCCTGATTGCATAGGGGTTAATGTTAAAAGCATCTCATCTCCAGGAAAAAGACATCTGGATAGGTCTGGCCCTCATGCCTCACTGGACAATGACAAGAGGATCAGAGCCATTACAGGGTCCCCTTTAATTACTGGAGGTCAGGCTTCTATTCCTGTCTTTGCAAGATTAGAATTGCCATGGTCTTTCTATACTTGGAGAAGGGAGGAGATGTCAGGGGCAGCCTTGCTTATACACTGAAGGCCTAAAATCAGCCATAGGTCTAAGTCAGCCTGCTAACACAAAGTCCTGGTTTCTGTGGAAAAACAATGAGCAGATGGCTATAAGATCTTGTAAACAAGTAGTCTTGGTGGAAATTTATCAGCCTGGATAGTCATAGACCTTGTGGATAGGTAGCCTTGGTAGATAGTACCAACTTAGATAAGGACAAGTGAATCATCGACAATCATAGTGGCCTGTTCCCTGAACCTTTGCCCAGGTGATACCCTGTACTTCCCCTGAAAAACTACAGTCCTGCACCTTCCCCTTTCCCACATTCTACCTTTATGTGTTTATAACACCTGTGTGAAAAAGTAAAAATTAGGATTTGATCAGACTATAGGCAAATCATCCTTTGCATTTGGCTGTTTTTGTCGATTCTCTCTTTCAGGTTATCTCCCAGACACTGTTTACTGCCCTGCAGGACAAACCACAGAACAAAAAGTAGGAGTACACAGGCTCCCCACAAATAATACTAGAGTAGCTATAAGCATAGTGGTGTCCTTTCTTTTTTTATTAATATCCCTTTTAAAGTTCAGTGCTTTCCCTTGGGAAGATTTGCATGCCGCACACTCTTGCTGATTATAGTATCTCTTCAGTGAGCATGGATTTCCTGAGAGATGGTTTCTCTGGGGATTCACAGATGGAGATTTGCACAAGTGGAATCCAGGCAGATTCCTGCACTCCAGCTATAATAACAGCCTTCAATTAAATGGTGGCTAGGCTCCCTTGAAGGCGTCTGTATAGTGCCTGATTCAGACATTGCTACACAGTTATTTTTCAATACATTATATATGGATTATTGGAGACATGTGGCCTTTTATTTAGCACAGTGTGTAGTTCACAGTTCACTTTCAAGCCATTTATTAAATCTGAGAAAAAGTTCCAGTCCCAGGTGTTCTCTGGCCCTTCTTCTTTGGGAATATAGGGAATGACCTTAGCTCAAAGATCATAATGGATTGTCCTGCTGAATAAGCCTGGTGTTTGCTGGAAAACTGACATGGCAGGCTCTCACAAGGCCTTTGTCTCTTCCTCCCCTAGGTCCAAAATGTTCCACCAGAAGCTCAAATAGGGCACAGTACAGGTCAAGATCTCCCTCAGACACAACTCTTCACCAGGAGCACTGAGTGTGCAAAGCAATGAACCACCATTGTATCTCATCCCTATATCCATGGCAATCTTGGGCTGCATTTTCTTCCTTTCATTGGGTTCCTATATGTCACAAGGCCTTCATTTTGTCTAGCCTCTGGTCCAGCAAGAGTGCATGTATGGAAGGCTTCAGAAGTGCTGAGGGACATCAAGATCTGTTGGTCATCCAGGAGGAGCCCAAGAATGTAAATTTTTGCTTGTCCTCATGGTTCATCAACAATAATTTCAGGGAGATCAGTCAAGCAAATTTTAAAGACTGAGGTATTGTCTGTAACATGACTCATGCTTTGCCTTGGAAGAAATTGGCCAACAGCAAACCCCCACCCCAATGGGCACACCTACATTCATCTTGAAGAGATTGTTACCATTGCTGACTGCCTTTGTACTATATTTCCAAGGCAAGGAACAGGCTATAGGTTAGTGCAGCAAATTCTACAGCAAGGGAATGCTGCTTAGCTTAATTATTGTGTTTTGATAATGGTTAGAGTTTTGATTGCCTTGAGTACATGGTTTTCTTTCTTTTCCTTTGAAGTTTTGTTATTTATTATTTTTTGTTACTGCAATTTGCTGTTTTGCTAAGGCTGTATAATGTATACTTTGACTCCTCCACTTTAAGCTGGTATTGAATAAAATTAATATATTTTAATGGATAAAAAGGCAATCTCTAATTTTTATCTCATAATAATTGTCTGTATTCATGTGTGGTTCACAGTCTTGTAACAGTAGAAGTATCAGGTAGGAATGGACATCTTAAAATGTAAAGTGTCCTAGGCTTTGTTATTAGTTCCCAACCAGTCAGAGCTACAGAAGGAATTGTGCTTATGATGTGGATAGTGTGACATACTTTGTGGATCCCAAATTCAGGCTGAAAAACACATCCATGCTGTATCTTTGTGGTCATAAATTCAGCTATGTTAAAATGGACTACTCCTTGGATGCTCATGATGAACAAACAGAGGAGAAACACAAGAGTGTTTCTCTAATACATCCCAAGAAATAAAATTATTCACTAAGGGAGTATCAAAGAAGTTATTAACCACAGAGCTGTATGCCTCTTGTTTCCTTGAAAGGTAGCATCACTTATAACTGCACAGCAGAGATCATGAATTCCAAGACCTATTGGGAGATGTTGGGTTTTGTTTGTTTGTGTGTTTTGTTTTTGGTGGTGTTATTGTTGTGCTGATGATGATTTTTGTCCTCTTGTCCTGGAAAACGTATTTGATGCCTTTTTAAAATTTGGTTAGAGGGTTGTTTCTGTTTTTGCATTATTTCTCTTATGTGTATGGATGTTTTACCTGCTGTGTGTCTGTATACTACATGCATGCAATTCCCCTGAGGCCAGAGGAGGTCAGTGTATTCCACCTGGAACTGAAGTGACTAGGATTGTTAATCATTGTTCTTAGGTCCTCTGAGAAACAAAGTCTCAAATGGATAAGCCATCTATCCAGCCCCTGCTTGGACTTTTCTCCTTCCTGTGTGGTGTGTTAGTTGCACTGGATCACACCCAAGGCCAGGGTAATGGAACATTCAGCAGAGGACACAGGACTGTGGGGTGAATATTTCAGCTCAAACCTAGCAAGAGAAAGGGATGGTAGATGTTGTCTGTATCTTTGCTCTGCCTTCTACCTTTACTCTGGCAAGTGACTTTGCTGTGAGGACCCTCCTAGATTCCCTTAAATCTGAGGCTAAAACACAGACAGAAAGACAGACACACACACAGACACACAGAAACACACACACACACACACACACTGTTGTTCATTTTCTACTTTTTCTCTTGGGGTTGTACTATCTCCAGACTGGAAAACAGTGTCTTCATCAATTTCTTATCTCAACCTCTCCCACCTCCCCTACATTTTAACTTTCAGTCACATCCATCCCCTGCTAATTGCCCTGACCACCTGCCTGTAGGAGCAGACTTGATGGCCACTTTATTTTGATACCTCACATTGCTGCATTGTTCTTCTTTCACCAAAGCATGCACCCTTTCCTTTGGATCAGTTTTGCTCCAGGGACCTGTACCTTCTGCCCAGCAATTAGCCTATGGCTTTGTTTACTGAGAGGTCAAGTAACAATTGAGAACAGGACCTTAACATCAGAACTGCCCCCTACAGGTAGACGGTGTGCTGTTACCATAGTAGATCCCACAGTATATTAGAAAATGTTTCTTCAGATGAGAAACTGATTCTGCTGAATCTCCCCTGAATTGTGTGACTTCTGAGATTGTGGAGGAAGTAATCCTGTGCATCTCCAGACTGGTGTTGCCAAATCCAAGAGCAAAAAGAATCACCTCTTTATGAGTGATGGGAAGACATACACAGAGAACTTCAGTATAGACACAGAGCTTCTTCAGTTCCATGACTGAGGTGATCAGGTGGTTTGCAGTCTCAACAAGTACAGTCCTTTGTGCCAACTCTCCAAACCAGGGCTCCTTCCCTTATTCCTACATGGTTGAAGGAAAGAGCAGACCACCTACAAATTGTCCTCTGATTTTAATGTTGGGGTTGCAGTGCGTTACTCCCCACTCCAAACTTCAGTGTTTTGCTGTTAGGTTTCTTAACTGCACTCATTTCGTTAATAATTACCACTTTGTCTTAATCTTACATTTTCTCAAACACTTTTCTACATCTATTTGCTCTACATTTTACTTCTAATTCTCACTGTAAACCTCATTAAATGTGGTCAATACAGATCATTTCATGCAGTCTTGGAATTTCTTCTGTCATGTTAATTCATCTTTTATTTTTGAATTTAGCTTCACTCAAAATTTCAAACTGAAAGAAGAATGCAGCTAGTTTTTTCTTTCTTTTCTAGTTTTTGTTTATTAAAAGTGTTTTTTTATAAACACATTCTGATTGTTTTCCTCTAAATCAACTCTTCTAAGACCCTCTCTTCGTCTCCTTCTATCTGAATTCACACTCTTTAAAATCTCTCTTAGTAAACAAATAGCCTTTTAGATAATATTGATAAATCAGGCTGCCTCCATCTTAGGCTTGAAAACAATTTTATAGTAAAGAAAAATTATGTTCATTGCTGTTTATGATTAAATAAGTTTCTCAAGGTTTGGCCTACACCTTATCAATAACCTTAGCTCAAATGGCTGTCTACTACCTGTTCCAGAATGACAAAAATACCTTTGTTTCTTCTAAAAATAATTATGAACACATGTTGTTGTGACCACCTGTTGTGACCACTTTGCTCTGAGGCTCACCTTCAAACCATGTTTCTGTATCAGGTGGTTGTTATGATGCACTTGTTAGGTTTATGTTCTGCTTCTGCAGCAACACTCATTTGCCTGGAACTCACTAAACATAGGCAGAAACATAGTAGGAGAAACTGAAGCAGATGCTATGGAGAGGCATTGCTTACTGGCTTACTCTTCATGAAGCCTACTTTCTTTTACAACTCAGAACAATGCCTGGGTTGGCAACACACACAGTGGGCTGGAATCATCCACATTAATAATTGTTCAGGAAACAGTCTAATAAAGTTGCCTGTTGGCCAATTTTATGGAGGCATTTTCTCAATTGAGGGTCTCTCTTCCCAAACTGATTCTAGCTTATATCAAGTTGACCATAAACTAATCAGCATATTTAACAATAATTTATATGCTGAGAAAGAATTAAGGAAACAATTTCATTCACAGCAGCATAAGAAAGAGAATATTTGGAGTAAACCTAACCAAGGACATAAAAGCCATCTGAAATGAATACTAAAGCACTGAAGAAATTGAAGAAGACACTAGAACATAGAAAGATATCCCATGACCAGAGATTGGTAGGATTAATACTATAAACATGGTCATTCTACAAAATGTAATCTATAAACAAAATGCAATATCAATGAATTGCCAATTTTTATTCTTCACAGAATTAGAAAACAATTTTAAAGTTCATGTGGAAGCACAAAAGACATGGCTGGTCAAAGCAGTTGGGAAGAATAAGAACACCATTGAAAGTAACTCAGTACCTGAGTTCAACTTATCCAAGTCTGACTCAGACAAATAGTTATCATCCTTTGGTCTTCTTTTGGATTTTAATTTTGGGTATATGCATTTTATCTTTTTTCTTTGAACTGCTAAGTCATTTCTCTCTTTGGGTTGAGGGACTCTATTTGGTTTGGCTTCCTTCCTACTACAGAAATGTACAGTTAGAATATATTTACTATGTGTGAATTATCCATGCAAACAGTTGTGGTACCATGAAGAGACTCCAGTTTTTCACTTTGGAGCATTTCAACACTGTGTGTTTTCACATGAGGGATGCTCAACCTATAGTCTCCTCCTGAATGTTCCAAGATAGGGAACTCTGGAATTCCCAGAGCACCTTAGTAAGAAAAAACACAATACTGCTGTCAGGGAAAGGCTGACCTTTAAAACTTGGAAACATTCTAAGTATTATAATCTACTCCTGAAAATAATTTGCCACTTAATAAGTCAACACAGGTGTCCAAAATCCCAAAGTATTTGAAATATTTTCCAGCAACCTACCCGTTGTGTATTTAACTAGTTTTTCTTTCATTGGAGAAGGCACAGATTGGAGGTATAACCTTCTAGAAGTGAATTAAAACTCAATAAAAATGATGGAGACTATTATGTCCTGTTTGTCATGCATAAGATGTGCAAAGCCAAGACTGGATCAGGCTCCATGAAGCTCTTAAGGAATAATTTTCTTTGTTTGGGGCAATTTTTAACAAGCTCCTCTCCACAGGGTTGACTGAGAAAGTGGGCTTGTCAGTGACTGAACACAACTCAATACCCCATTGGAAATAGATGAGCAGCCACTTTTACCAACAGGGCTTCTCCAAAGAATACTCTGGCAGTGGAGCCTTTTGGCCCTTGAAGCAACTATTGGCATTCAGCTTCATAATTGTATCTCTTCTCTTTCTACCTTTAAGAATGTTTCAACATACAAGCTAGTTCACTTTTGTTTCAGATTCCATCATTAACTCTGGAAGCCTAGGAAATATTATCTTCCTGAAGTTCTCTATCAACTGCCTCGAGCCTTGAGGATACCATCATTACCCAATACTGAAAAATGCATTCCTAATTCCATTTACCTTTAAGGGTAGCAGGCTTTTATATAACTGAGAATTTGGAGTAAAGTCTTCCTAAAGAAAAGAGGAACAGCTAATCCTTTATGTTTCATATAAATAACAGGCCATTAATTGAACAAATAATTGACTGGTTGAAGTCTATCTAAATGTGTAGCTTATTCACTATTTGAATCTTATTTGTGTTTTTCTGAATATTAATTCATCCCATTTAGAAATATAAAATCAAAGAGCAAGACTATACAATGAAATTCATACTTTCCTTTATTGAAATCACCCTGTTATTCCTGCTGTTTTCTTAAAACCACAACCACATAATGAAATTCATTTCTATACTAGGATTGACTATTATTCCAAATTTTTTTATTTTACCTAATAAATTCACTACTGTTTCTCTGCATAATTGCCACCTTTGATCATTGTCATAGTGATACTACATGGCTGAAGGCAGTAGCTCAGGACAACACAATCAATTTGGAAAGGACTTACATGATTTTTCCACTCTCATACCTGAGCAGTTAAGTCATATTGTACCATAGATTCAGCATACCCAGCTCAAGAAGGCAGAAGCCACAGTTGACAGTGGCAAACACAGTCCTTCCTGAACTTATGGAATCATTTAAATTGAGGTTTCACTGGATCAGAGGCCTTTTCTTCTCCTGTCCATCCTACGGAGTCCTGGGTATCTTATAAATACAAGATCATTGTTCAAGCGCCAACACGCCCAGGCCTGGAACTGGGAACTCAGAAAGGTAGATATTGGAGAAGTGATGGTTAATGGAACTACAGAGCAGCAATCCAATGTCCCTGTTGACCTTTGCTCAAGATGCCTACTTTGTCTGCTTGTTTTGGAGAAAGGGAGAAAGGGGGATTTTATCTTTTGAAGAAGAGACATAAACTTTATAATTTGATATTCCCCTGGATGTGAACTCCTTCTTATATTGCAAAAATGGGATTGTGGAAACACATGTCTGAATATATTGAAACAATGTCTCCTCTCAAGGCATGAGCAAAATAAGAAAATATAACCCCAATTGAATAAAATTAAAGGTACAGGAGAATGATGGTTGCCTCTGGGAACCAGGACACCCTGGGGAACTGGACTGTAGTACATGAAGAGAGCACAGGAGGAGATTTATCATGGAGAAGAATCTCCTCAAGCAAGGACCCTAGACCTTTAGGTACTAACAAAGATGAGCTGCCCATGCCAAGGCCCTAACAAACTCTCCCATCCAAAGTGCTTGTCTTGTAATGAAGCAGAGAGAAATCTCTAGATTTGAAGGAAAAGTTGCCAGGGTGTATCCCCTGAGTCAAAAGAGAGACTCCAGGAAAGGGCACCTCAGAAACTGGTCAATGTGGGGCAAGCTGGTCTGCAGGTAGGTCATGGCTGTTTTCAGTGACATCATCAGCAGTCACTTCCCTGGACAATCTCTTGTATCCAGAAGAACCCTAGAAGCTTCTGTGATGTCACCAGTGTTGTGGTGACACCAACTGCCTGTGGGGTATTCCTTCAGAGCCTCTGGGTTCACAAGCAGTCACGTTTTCCATGCTGCTCAGGCTATTTCAGAGGGACAATACAGTACAACCAGAGACCAGACCTAGGCAGAAGGCTGTTTGTAAGGCAGGGAGAAGGAGATGGCCCTGGGGAAGACACAGTGAGTCCTGGGCAGTGCATGGGGGAGCTTCCTGGAGGAGGGGGCCTTGAGCAGGTCCTTACAGGAGAAGGGCTTAGCATCTGGAGCCTTGACATTCCTCAATGGCAGACCCAGAGTCCAGAATTTCTGATGATTAGTTTGGCAGAGATCCAGGAATTGACAAACCTGCAGTTGCTTTGCTGACAGATCTGAAATTCCTGCTGAGTGGCAAAGGATGCCAGGAGGAAGTTTTGTGAGAATAACAAAGCCTTGCTCTCAGGGTAGAGTGCTGAAGCATTTCATCCTCAATAGATTCCTGTAGGTTACATGAATATGTGATGCCAAGAACAGAGAGGGATAATCCCCTTGTCAAATATCAATGTCTCAGAGACTCTGGTCTTGAACACAAGTGATGTGGGCTGAATCACAGTCTGGGGTAAGTGACTTGTGTATGATCTCTCATCATGCATCTAAGAAGCATAGATAGGTGTTGGCTTGTGGGACACACTTGGTGCTGGTGTTTATGGTCAATATGTTTGGGCTAAGCAGTACAGACTACATTGTCAGGTCGAAGCTGACAATGTCCTCAATTTCTTCTTGACTGGGAAAGCTTAAGCACTTCAGGGTTAGTGGGACTGCAGTAGGAACTGAGCCATATGTTTAGTGATGGTGGTTGGGAGCAGGGACATAGGTGAGGAGTCCAGGTTGAAGATAGCTTTCCTGCTCTTTCAGGGATTCACTGTGTCTCTAGAATTCCCTCTTCAGGCTTCTGTGTGGGACTCAGCATGGTTTCTCCTTTCCCTGTCCTATTTTCCCTACAAGTTTACTTTTGTTTCTCTACCTGAAGGGTCTGTTGGGAAAGAGTCCTTCCAAGCCTTCACCATCAGTTAGCAGGAGCAGAGAGTGAAGAGGTTGGAGAAGCTCAAAAATGACTTTGAGAAGATGAAGAATGAGAGAGACGAACTCCGGGGTATCCTGGCACATTATACTGACAAGTATTTGAAAAACAGGTAGTCATTATGCCCAGTTCTCAGCTGACTATCTTGGGCCCTCTCTGTTGACCCTAGATTTCCACATATCATAGGAGGCTACAACTTCAGGCTGTCCTCATGTCCAAATTCATTTTGCTGATTGGATATTCGACACAGAACTTGAAGTTCAGATAAGAGTGAGATGGGGTCATAGGCCATTTTAGTTCCTCCAATGTAAATCAGAGCCCTTGGCAGGAATCACAGTCTTCAATTAAAGGTAGTACTGGGTGAGCTCTCATCAGTCATTTTGAGAAGCCTGGACTGCTGTTGCTTTGTGGGAGACACCAGCTACTGTGTGTTTATGGTCAATCATTTTTGTAATTTCCTGGAGGTGCTTGGGGTCATTAAGTCCTGTCAAGAGCCTAAAGGACCTGGTTCTACATACTGCCCCTCAGTGACTGGATTTGCTGCAAGTCATCTGTTCAAAATACACTGAGATACTGCCACATCACTGTATTTATTTGGGATTCTGAGTGTGTGTGTGTGTGTGTGTGTGTGTGTGTGTGTGTGTATGTGTGTGTGTGTGTGTGTGAGAGAGAGAGAGAGAGAGAGAAAGAGAGAGTTTGTGTGTATTCAATTTAAGATCCAAGGAGTCTGTGTAGTGTGATGGGGCCTGAGGATTTACCTGACTCACTTTTCAGGTAATGATAGTGAGGAGGCCTTGGAGCTTCACTTGTAGCAGCAGAGCATGTGACCTCTGTGCTCACCTCTGATGGACATTGGAAACTCCTGATATATGTAATAAACCCTTTTCCCTGTAAATTCTGAATATGTTCTCTGGTAATTAATGTAGCAATAGACACAAGGATTTAAAAATTCTTGTCAATAAACAGAAAAAGAGTTATTATGGCTTTAAGTTGGACCCAGGCCTGTGGCACAGGCTCTTGGAAAGTTCTAGGAGACCTAATCTATTTCTTCAAGCCCCATCAGGGAGGTAAAGCAGGTCAGCTTTCTTCTTTTATTTCCCTAGCTCTACTGGGCCCAAACCAAGTGTGACAAGTTTAATAAGCACCAAGAGGACCCAGTACAAAGGCGCCAGGATGTGGCATATGTGAGCTGGGGTTGTCCACGATTCAACTTGAATTGATATAATCCTTGAATCCCCAGTTCAGGTCTTATTTGCTCCATGGACCATGCCCTCCCACAGGTTCAACTTTGAGACCATGATGCTGGAGATGCAACACCACGAGGTGATGACCTATCTCAAGAAAATTCCTCAGGAGATCAGTGAGGCCTTGTAAAAAGTGCCAATAGCCGACTAAAGAAAATCAACTTTACTGGTGAGTGACTAACTGGTGTGTGACTAACACTGTAGTTTCCCCCAGCTGTAGACACAGAATGTGTATGGACATCATTGTCTTTGAAACAAATCCCAAATAAATATACTGGTTCCATACTGTTTGCCTCTCAATAGGAAGCTTGCCTCCCTCAAAGAAAGACTCTAGGATTGTTACCTCTTGGACTCATTTTGATCAAGTGTGATGAGTCTGTGAGCCCCTCCAATCATTGTCCTTCCCATCTGAGTATCCTCTAGATAGAAAAGGTGTGCACCTTGCTGGAGACATCAATCTACCTTGAGTCTTTGGGGCACTGAAAATAGATTTATAGACCTGGTTTGCATGAGACACATAGGAAGATGTGTACCTGTTGGGTCTGTTCTCTCCTAGAGAAGGTTTACACTGTCTCTACCTACAGGTGGTTTTCTAATACCAATGACATATATGCAGTTGTGTGGCCCATGTCCTCTTCTGGGAGATACATGAGTCCCTGTTGGTGTCAGGATTTTCAGAAGTACCTAGAGTCTTCTGGAATGTTGCTGTCTTCTGAATTTGACGTTCCTATATGTGAGGTCCCATGGCTACTCTGGTCTGTAGTCCGGGGCTCTCTGGGGATCAGGGCCCATCATGAGAAAAGATGGTACTTGGAGAAGCGGGAGGAAGATGGATGCTGCCTAGGAATCACCATTTCTTCTCTGTGCTTCAGCATCAGGAACTGTCACCTCCTTACAGAATCTCTTCTTATGAAGACTCAAGTAAAAATCCTATGGAACAAGAACAGGCAGGTGCTTAGGGAGCAGATTACACTGGATGTGTTCTAAGGAAACAAAGAGGCTGTGTGTGGAGGCCAGCATGAACATATATGACAAATACACCAAGCAGCAGCAGGTAGGATGCACTAAGGATGACCGGGGGCAGGTTGCCCTCATGTTTCACCATAAACACAGTCAAGCTCAGAAAACCATCCTCCACCTCGTCCAGGCACTCTCCTATGTCTTATCCAGTTGTTCATTTCAGGGATCATTTACAAGACTTTCTGTGGAGTTACGCTCTTTCAAGAAGCTGGAAGATTGGCAAGCAAACCCTCTGACTCAACTACAAGCTACAGTTCGTTAAGATAGATAGGGTGAACACACATTACCTACCAACTTGCAATTATTCTAGATGGGCTCTATGTGGCTGCCTCCTTTGTAGTGGCACAGAACACTGAGTGATGAAGTCAGCGCCTGTAGCTTGTTAGCTTTGTACCCATGGCTCCAGCTGCATATGTAGGGGAGGATGGCCTTGTGAGACATAGGTGGGAGACGAGGTCTTTGTTTCTAAAAGGCTGCATGCCCAGTGTGAGAGAATTCAAGGGCAGCTAGATGTATTAGGGGGCTCAGTGGAGGGTATCCTAATTGAAGTAGGAGGAGGAGCAATGGGATAGAGGGTTTCTGGTTGGCAGCAATGAAGAAAAGGGATAACATTTAAAATGTAATAAAGTATCTACAAAAAATTATTTTTTAAAAAAGAGGTGGGTTGGGGTCTTGTATCTTTTCTCTCTCCCTCATTGCATTGCAAGATGGTCTCTTAACCTAACCTAGATCTTGGGTCACACTAACAGGGCCTGAAAAGCAGCTGGTCAGTCCTGGTTTCTGGCACTGTTGCTAGAGTTCTTTCCTGGAGCTTGTATTCTGGAGTTGACTGGATGAACAGGGATGTCTGAAAGGCTTCTCTCAGGCTGAGGATTTGGATGAGAGATGTGAGGCTTCAAGAGAAAAACTTCTCCAACTGTCTCATACTAGTCGGCATAAGTTACTAAATTTTTTTTAGTCCACAAGAGATAGATTACAGAGTCCTGGGTCTCACATGAAATATCAGCTTTTAACAGTCTACATTCAATGGTTCCTCCAGAATTGTGGTCTCCTTCTTGTTTCCTGCTCACTTATGGTGTGTGTGGGGGGAGAAGGTCATATGCATGTCTATGTCAATATATATATATTGATGGGTGTGTTGAGAGGCCAGTTAATTACATGTGTTTTTGATCAGTCTTTCTGCAACATAGCCCAGGACTGTCACTGAATCTAAAACTTACTATTTTGGTTAAGCAGTCTGACCAGCATCTTTAAGTTTTCTATCACCTCCAAGGAAGAGCTCCTGGAATTGTTTGTATCAAGTATTTGCTACAAGGTTTAATTACCACAGAGAGGAAGAACATTTTTACATATTTCATTGTTTTGGGTTTTCTTGTTGCTGTTGTAAGAAAACAATTTATTAACATGAAGAAGCCAGTGCTGTCTGCTCCAGGTGTCAGATACACAACTTGGCCCCCTGTGCCTTCTCATGAACTTTCTTGTCATTTTGTTTGAAATCATCAGGGAAAGGAGGAGGGTGTTTGTGGGTCAGGATGGGTCTTACCCAAGACACCTGGACTCCACATAACCCACAGTTCAGTTATTCAACCCTATAATATTTTATCAAACAGAACCCATGTTGCCAACACTTAAAAGTCAATAATTTCATGTTTAGCCCAGACCAGCCTTCCCAAATCTTACCATGTGACCTTAGTTTCCCCTTCCCAGTCCTTCCTTCATTCATTACAACTTCCTAACCCTGGGTTTGGAGGCCCACACATGTGAGGAACAACCACAAAGCAGACATGTAGCTCTTGTAACCACAGCAGGATATGGGGCACAAAGGGGTGCTCAGCAACAGCTGGCTGCACACATGAGACAAAAGGTGGCCCCAAGGTGGTCCTATTCAAAGGAAACTTATGGACCTGAACTCCAGCCTCTTGTTCTAAGATGAGAGTGTGGGGCTCACCACAGTGTCAGTGTCAGTTCACTTTGCATCAAGGAAACATGAAACAGAGCAGCAGCTCATCATGCTGCTACACTTAGCTCAATAGAACAAAAGGAGACAAACAGTGGTGTAAAGTCAGATTGTGAACTATTCATAGTGGGAAAATTCTTTATCAATATTGCAAGTGGTCATAGAGGGTAATCTATTTACCCATATTGAAATCATTTGTAGGAAAACCAAAGACTGTGGTACATGGAGGTGAGTAGGAGGCTGCTGTGTCAAATCCATGGGCCCATGAGTCAACAAGGCTGGCTAAGAGTCTGTGTGCCCTCTCTGCTCTTGGTGGATAGTGACTGCCTGATGGAAGGTCAGGTGGCTCATTGCATTTTCTCAGCATCCTAGTTTGTTTTCCTCATCACCTCCTACCATTTTCTTTCCAACTTTGCCTAAGCTTGACTCAGTTATCTTTGGTTCTGTAGTTTGTCCTGCATATTACTCTTTGAAAAACTGAGTTGCTTGGTGTTGCATCTGCATCTAGCAGAAGGCCCATAAGTATGGTGAGGTGCTAGAACAGGGCTACCTCAGACAGCCCCTTGGGCTCTTGGTAGTCTAAAGCACTCACTCTGTGTTCTGCCTGTAACACTCTGTAAAGGCTGTCATTCAAAAGTGATTTGGTTTGAGTTAAAATCATCCTCAAGGAGGGCTGGAAGAAAAGAAGAATTTCAGACATTGCTGATGCTATAAAATGGGGCAGCCCTGTCAGAAGCCATATACATCTTTCAGAAAGATATACTGTAGTCCCCATTGACCCAGCGATTCCAGAACAAAAAGTAGGTGTCCACAGAGAAGTTAGGGCAAATCATGTTTGTAGTGGTACTCCACAGAGCTATCTTGAAGTAGGAACTATCCAGATGTCCATTAGTCAAGTACAGTGTAGTCCAGCCCTTCCATGGTCTAGGGTGATAATACATGCCGCCATTTGGTCTTGATCTAGTCAGACTTATTTTCTACAAAATATCCTTGACAGAATCCCCTTACATGGAGAAAAGTCTCACTTTGTATCCTGGTTATAGAGATTTACTACTTGCTTGGGCTCATAGCTTTGGTTACAAAGCCACACAGACTGTGGAAAATGGAGGGCCTATTGGAAGATGCTGCTAACTTTGGAGTCCCTGAGAAGCAGTGAGCAAGAGCCAGGATCCTGCTTGTCCACTCCAATCCCATGATCCTATTTGCCTTTGCTGTGAACCAAGCCAACTGTGCACAGCCTTGGGAACTTGCTAAGCAGGCTTGGATACCAAGCCCTAGCCCCATATTTCCATCCTTTGTTTATTAGGAGAAAGCATTTATTTTATTGACCTGTCTATACGCTATGCCTACTATTTTCTTATCCCATTCATGGATTTTTTCTTTCTTTTTTGAAAAATTTATGCAGTTATGTATGTGAGTACACTAGCTCTCTCTTCAGATACACCAGAGTAGGGCATCTGATTTTACTAAAGATGATTTATAAGCTACCATGAGGTTCTTGGGATTTGAACTCAGGACTTCCAGAAGACAAGTCAGTGCACCTAGAGGCTGAGCCATCTCTCCAGGCTTTTGTTCAACTCAAGGGTTTATTTCTTATGCCTTTATACTATCCTGGATGACCTCTTATGCTATCATGAATTGGGAAATCAAAATGTTTCTGCAATGAACTACACTTGTATGTGTGAACATGTACTTGTGTGTGTTCAGTAATGTGTGTGTCTGTCTCTTCCTCTCTGTGTGATTGTGGTGTGTGTGTGTGTGTGTGTGTGTGTGTGTGTGTGTGTGTGTGTCCGTGGCCTGGCTGAAACAATGGAGCATCATTTTGCTGTCTCTGAGATGAGGAACTAGGACAGGATAGCAGGAGCCAAGGAGATTTCCTTTACCTGTCTAACTGCATTTTTGGGTCTCAGTCCTTCCACATGACTCTCTCCTCAGACATCTAAGAACAGCTCAGAATATTGTTCTGATCCAGCTTTAAAGAACTCCTGTCTATGAAACATTTGTGATCCACAGAATTTGTGTCAATTGTGTACACTTTCTTCACTTTTGAACTCTCTGGTATGACCTGAGGCGATTGTCCCTTAAGTCATCCCACAGATAATACTACAGTATCTATACACAGAGCATGGGTATCCTTCTTCCTTCATGAATATTCATTTTAGAGTTCAAGGCTTATCCTTGGGAAGATTTATATGTAGCACACTTGCTGATTATAGTATCTCTTCAGTGAGCAAGAATTTCCTGTGAGATGGTTTCTCTGGGGATTCACAGATGGTGGGGCTCAAAAGTAGAACCATGCAGGTTCCTGCACTCCAGATATAATAAGAGCCTTCACTTCAATAATAATTAGGGCCCCTAGATATTCCCTAGTATATTCCTCCTCCTCCTCTTTTTCATCCTCCTCCTCTTCTTCTTTCTCTTATTCTTTCTCCTCCTCCTCTTCCTTTTCTTTCTTCTCCTCCTCCTCCTATTCCTCCTCTTCTTCCTATTCCTTTTCCTCCTCTTCTTCCTCCTCCCCCTTCTTCCTCCTCCTCCTCCTCCTCTTCTTCTTCCTCCCATTCTTCTTCCTCCTCTTCAACTTCCTCCTACTTCTCCTCTTCTTCCTCTGCCTTTTTTCTATCTCTGTCTTTATATGTATCTATTCCTGTCTCTCTTCTCTCTTCTCCTTGTGGTCCCTGCCTCTGACACCCTCCCACTCCCACAACCCAGTAACTCAAACTCCACCTCCCTCTATTCCCTGAAGTTATTCGCAGTGTGTTAAAATGCACTACTCCATGGATGCTCATGATGAACAAACAGAGGAGAAACACAAGAGTGTTTCTCTAATACATCCAAGAAATAAAATTCACTAAGGGAATATCAAAGAAATTAGTAACCTCAGAGCTGTATGACTTTTATTTCCTTGAATGTTAGCATCACTTATAACTGCAAAGCAGAGATCATAAATTCCAAGATCATTTGGCAGATGTTAGGATTTTTGTTTGTTTGTTTGTTTGGTTTGTTTTGGTGGTGGTGTTGTTCTACTGATGATGAATTTTGTTCTCTTGGCCTGGACAATGTATATGATGATAATCTTTAATTTGGTTAGGGCGTTGTTTCTGTTTTTGCATTATTTCATTTATGTGTATGGGTGTTTTTCATGCTGTCTGTCTGCACACTACATGCATGCAATTCTCCCGAGGCCAGAAGAGGTCAATGGATTACACCTGGAGCAGAAGTGATGGAGGATTTTTTTTTTTATTTTTATCTTATGTGCATTGGTGTTTTGCCTGCATGTATGTCTGTGAAAGTGGCAGATCATGTAGTTATAGATGGTTGTAAGTTGACATGTGGATGCTGGGAATTGAACCTGGGTCCTCTGGAAGAACAGTCAGTGCTCTTACCTGCTGAGCTATCTCTCCAGCACCTGAGATGGAGGATTCTTAATGGCACTTTTTAGATCTTCTAAGAAACAAAGTCTCAAATGGATAAGCCATCTATCGAGCACTTGCCTGGACTTTTGTCTTTCCTTGTGTGGTGTATCAGCTGCACTGGATTACACCCAACCAAAGACAGAAGATTCTTGAGACCTCTAGGGTCACATACTTGGGGTAGGCATGCTCAGTGTTTAAACTCTGAGGCCTGCATGTAGGGCATTAGAGTGGGTTCCTGATCATGCCTCAGGATCTCTTTTTGTCAGGGTTGGAGCAGATCTCTCCTGTCTCATCCTGCATGACAATGCAGATTAGGCTTTATTAGATGAATTGCAGAATTGAAAACTCTCCTAAAGGTGGAGGTGGTAAATAAATCATATTGAAGTACAATCAAAACAGTGTTTAGATTAAGCTTCAGACAAGCCCAGGAGGATGGAACCTGCAGCAGAGGATACAAGTCTGTGATGATAAATATTTCTGTTCAAGGCTAGCAGGGAGAGGGATGGTAGATGTTGCTTGTATCTTTGCTCTACCTACTGCCTTTACTCTGGGTAGTGACTGTGCTATCAGGCCCCTCCTAGCTTCCCTTAAATCTGAGGCTAACACAAACACAAACACAAACACATACCCACACAATTTTACAAAAATACTTTATCTCAAAAAGATTATGGCATCACATACCCACCATGACCTTCTATTCTTGAGAGTATATTGATCTGTAAGTACAACCAGAAGTTAGAAATGTATAAGGCATTCAGTGATTAGTGACAGGCTTTGGTCCTGGCTGAACCCCAAGGCTGTACAAAGCATTCCTGATCTGCTTGCCATGCTATTTTCTTTCCCAGCAGCCACATCTGTTGCTCAGTTTCATCATGATTTTCTCCAATGCTGCACAGCAATTGTCCTGTCATCTCCTTAATGTCGGAAGTCCTACTGAGATTTGTTGAAGGTTTCCTCTTATTTTGTATCAATAATCAAAGGAAGGTAGTCTAGAATAAAGCCTGCAATGGGGTCATCTCCAGTTAGATCTCTTTTATGCCAGCTAGCAAAAGATAAAGTGTCTTGCCCTTGATCTCCACTTATTGCCAACCGTTTTTATGCATGCTGACCTCTGCAGGTGTCTTTATACTAAAGGCTCACCCCTATATTCTACATTCATTGACTCAAAACTCCAAGAATGTGACTGAGGCATAGGTGTCTTCAACAAAACTCTAATGGTCATTCTAATGCTCAGGCATTGCTGTAAGCCACAATATTACCTTCTCACTCATTAGAGCAGTATTCTGTAATACCAAGAAATACAGTTTTGGTGCAAACTAATAAGAGGTCATCAGGACTTTGAGACAGTTGGTCTAGGGAGGAAAAGGCAGAATTAGAAATTTTGCATCTGGCCCTCTTCAGGGGTTTTCATCTTTTCAAAAAATTTAAAAGCCCTTATACAAAGAGCAAAGACACAAGTCTGGTGTATTTTAGAGGAAAAAAACATATCCTCTGTCAGTGGAAGCTGACATCACTGGTAGTATGGTCAGCAAGCACCTCGCCATCAGATCCCATGGTCAAGGAGGTGAGTCCCGGGTCTTCTTTGCAGGCAATTTGCTCCTCTAATCCGCAGGCCTTCGGAATCTCTTCCGGACCAAGGAGGGGTGATGCAGGTCTCAGGAGTAGGCAATCGGGCAGTGGTACTCCAGGCAGCCCAGGTCTGATCGCCACTTCAACCCCTCCCGGCTCTAGGAAAGCCCCTTAGGGAGCAGGTCTCTTGGTCCTGGTGCTAGAGCATAGGGTGCTGGTCAACTTTGCAGTCAAACTGGGTTCCACCACTAAAGTTTGCCAACTTGGCAGTTTCCAAAAGTTTGCCTAGATGGAAGAATTACTGGTACCTCATTGTGCCACTTGGGCTGGTTTCCTAAATTGTGGATTTTCTTTCATTTTAAGTCCTTGGAACACCGGTCCTACTCTTTCGGGATCTGGGTAGGATTCAGGATTTCTCCAAAATAGTCAATACTTTTTAAAAAGGCACTCTGGTGAAAGCAACTAACAGGCATTTGTAGTGGTGGAATTTAAGCCCACTTCAAATTTGGTTATGCTGTTCCCTTGGGGTGGGGCATGCATTCACATCTCGATATTAAATCAAGGCAATGTATTTAATATTAACATTAAGCACATGGGGAATTAACGCTTTAAGAAACAGCACTTCTGTGAACAGCTTCCCATCTTCTAAAACTTAATTGTGACAAAGCAAAAATACATTTGAAACACTCATGAGACATGTGCTGCAAACCACTATGTATTCCAGTCATTGGGTTTCTTGGAATCAAAAACTCCTGGCCATACACATGTGTCTGTGGGGCTGTGTCAACATTTAGTAGCAACAGCAAGCCAGCCATCCTATGCCAGCAAAACAGAATTCACTGTTTAACTTGGAAGGAGGCTGGTACGTGTTGGTTCAACTCTGGGAATTCTTGACATCTCTGCACTATGATGTTTCCTGCTGGGTTTGCTGTGCAGACTGATGAAAGCTTCTCTCCTGTAGAAGTTCAATTATAGGTTTAGCTAATGTCTGGTGAAAGAAGGCATGTTTCATTTAACTGGTACTTTGGTTTCTCAGTTGGGGGCACACAGTCAACAATCACCCTTACTGACATGGGTTCTTTTCCTTAGTGATGTCCCTCAGCATGGTACCATGCAGACATATGGCTGGTCATCTCTTCTGGGCCACTCTGGCCTTCCACCCACAATCTCTAGGCAGTGGCTGTCTGTCAGCAAGCACCAACAACTCGCTGCAGGTCACCATCTGTCTATAAAGTGTCATCCTTTAAGATGCATGGCATTACCACACAGTTCTTGCTGGACTGTTTGCCTGTCCTGCACCAAAAGGTTTTTGAGAACAGACATAGCATTTGACTTTGTATTTGCTGTGTCTCCCATCATTGTTCAGTTTGGTTAAGAAATTAACAGTGAACACCTATATATTTATGCATCACTGTCTGCCAGCTTGAACCACCAGACTTAAAATACACTCTAAACTTAGCGTAAACTGTTTCTTATACTTTAGTACAATGCATGCTACTCGATTCCTAGGTACCTCATGCCAAACCACTCACTTTATAGTATTGGTTAAAGTCAGCAAATGGCATGGAGTAATATATCCTGAAGACAGACTGTAAGCGTCTCACAAGCAGGCTTGAACTCTCATTCTCTTTCTCCTCTTTAATGCCTATGTAATAATCAGCCTTCTAAGAACTTGTTGAATGGCATAGATTTTACCCAGAAGTCTTTCAATGGCAATGGTCAATACACAACTCAACACAAGCAATCAGAGAAAGAAAAAAGAGGAAGGTATTAACTATGTAACTGAGTGAGAAGTCACCTGGCTTCCAGTGCTTAAGCTATTGCCAGCAAGATTTCTCACTGCCCTTCTTTATTTCTTGTTTGGCTTTTCTGTGTTTGCTTTCTTGTGTTCACGTGAAGACATCTTTTTTCTTACATGGGTAGCGTTCTAACTTAGCAAACATGTTAAGGGTATCACTTTATTCTCTTCCACTGGAGATGATATCAGAAGAGGACTGTAACTTACCAACTAGATTTGGCTGCCATCCCTAAGCAACTCAGTGTGATCACAGGAGTTAACTCTTGATGGCCAGGCTTGTGTCATTTGCTTGTTTCTATAACCAGAGGATGGCTGTTACATGGGACGATCAAAACAGATTTGTGTATTTTACATTCCAAATCAGCACTTAGAACCACAAATATTTTGTGTGGTAGGGCTTTTTAAAATCTGTGGATTTTAATATGTAACATACAAATGTAATAATTTATATAGTCAAAGTAAGAGACCTTGCAGATAAAATAAAAGTTTAAACAGGAAGCTCATACAGGTTTTGCTTACACTTTATATAAATATGCTTAGCCTGAAGATAATTTAATATACATATTATGACTTACTGTCAGATGTGGTGTTACACGCTTTTAATCCCAGCATTTGGGAGGCAGAGACAAGTGGATCTCTGAGTTGGAGGTCTGCTATCCATAGCAAGTTCCAAGTCAGCAAGGACTATATACTGAGAAGCTACTATAGAAATGTACAATTAGAATATATTTACTATGCCTGAAATTTCTGTGCAAACCCTCATGTGAGGTCCACTTGTGTTTCCATGAAGAGACTCCCGTTTTGCACTTTGGAGCATCTCAACACTGTGAGTTTTCACGTGAGGGATGCTCAACCTATAGTCTCCTCCAGAATGTTCCAAGATAGGGAACTCTGGAATTCCCAGAGCACCTTAGTAAGAAAATACACAATACTGCTGTCAGGGAAAATGCTGACCTTTAGAACTTTGAAACATTCTAAGTATTATAATCTACTCCTGAAAATAACTTTCCACTCAATAAGGCCTCACAGGTGGTCCAAAATCCCAAAGTATTTGGAATATTTTCCAACAACCTACCTGTTGTGTGCCCAACTTGTTTTTCTTTCATTGGACAAGGCACAGATTGGAGGTATAACCTTCTAGAAGTGAATTAGAGCTCATTAAAAATGATGGAGACTATGATGTCCTGTTTGTCATGCATAAGATGTGCAAAGCCAAGACTGGATCAGGCTCATGAAGTTCTTAAGGAATAATTTTCTTGGTTTGGGAAAAATTTTAACAAGCTCCTCTCCACAGGGTTGACTGAGAACGTGGGCTTGTCAGTGACTGAACACAACTTATTACCCATCAGAAATAGATGAGCAGCCACTTTTACCAACAGGACTTGTCCAAAGGGCACTCTGGCAGTGCAGCCTTTTGTGCCTTGAAGTAACTATTGGGATTCAGCTTCATGAGTGTATCTTTTCTCTTTCCAACCTTCAGGAATATTTCAGCATACAAAGCAGATCATTTTTTGCTACAGATTTCACAATTAACCTGGAAGCCTAGGAAACATTATCTTCCTGAAGTTCTCTATCAACTTCCTCAAGCCTTGACAAAATTATTTTCATTTTTTCATTTAGCTCTCTTACTTGGTGTAAGGTAATGTTTAGTCAGAAAACTGTCCTTGCTGGTTCACTCAGGCTGTTTTAAAATGCAGGAATTACAGAGCCATTTTCTTTCTGGGTGGCGTGATTAGAAAGATATTGGATAGAAGAATGATTTATGTCAGGTGACAAGAGAACTCATCCTTAGACACTGGCAACTGTGGGTACTGTGGGGATGATTCTGTGTGCAATGAGGAGGAGAGCCTGAACATCTGACAGCAGTGGAAGCTTCTCCTCCAGCACACTTGGAGCTATGAAAAAAAAGACTTAAATAAGCAAGCAGTTCAAAAACAACATGATAGGAAACACTCTGTGGAATTCATTTGAGTCTTTAAAATTTTTATTTCTCGTTATTCCCTGTGGAAACAACAAATTGTTCAACACACTTTTTATGAATTGCTGACTGGCACAAAACACGGTGGACAGAGAAGTATAATTTGTTGGAAAGCAGATTGTGTCTGCAGGAGTTCACTAGATAGTTAAATAGCTTTTTTCTAAACTTTCTGATCATTAATTCATCTCTTTTAGAAATATAAAACAGAGTATTGCTGTAGTAGGGACACATTCTGCTGTTGCCCCAAAGTGAGGGAACACAGGTGTGCATCAGGAGCCATGGATGGCAAGAGAGTGGAGGAGCTGCTGGCCAAGGCAGAGCAAGAGGAGGCAAAGAAGCTGCAGCTCATCAAGGTGCACAAGGAGCTAGAGCTGGAATTCGACCTGGGCAACTTGCTGGCTTAGGACCACAATCCCCGGACAGTGCTGTGCCAGGCCGGACCCTCACTGGATGCTGAGCTGAGGGCCCTGGCTAAGGACAACATGCAGCTTCTCATCAACCAGCTACTGGCAGCGGCAGAACATGGAGTGCATGGAGGAGGCAGTGGTAGTGTGCTTGCTAGAGCCTGCCACACGCCTGCCCAGTGAGAAGCTGCTGCCCTGGCCACGCCCCTCACCCGCTGGCCTTAAGGGCATCCCATCCATCCCCAAAAGAAGACTAACCTCCTGTGGGACGAGGTGAGTGGCCAGTGGCAGTGCCTTGGGGCTACAAGCACGCACAGGATGACACTAAGGAATGGCTCATCAAGGTGCCTGGGAGCGCCAACCCCATGGAAGACCAGTTCACCAAGAGTATTCAGGCCAAGAAAGAACGCGTGGCCAAGAAAGAGATGAACCTTCTGTGGAACCTGGCCCGCGAGCACAAGATGCAGATGCCCAGCTCAGCTGGGCTGCACCCTAAGGGACACCAGAGTAAGGAGGAGCTTCGGTGGGAAGCTTCCAGGAGCGCCTCCCCAAGGAGAAAGCACCCAGACCCTCTGGCAAGAAGAGGAAATTTCAGCCCCCCTTTGGGGACTTCCCAGCCAAGAAAAAGAACCAGTGGGAGCTACTTCGAATCATGAACAGTAATAAACCTCAGCTGGACGTGACAAGGGCCACCAACAAGCAGATGAGGGAAGAGGTCCAAGAGGAACCTGCGAAGAGGACAAAGATGAGCCAAAAGGCAAGAGAAAAGGGGGCCAGCAGGGACCTTCCTGCAAGAGAAAGGGCAGCCTGCCTGCTGTGTCAGGGAGAGAAAAGGAAAGGAGGCCTGGGAGGCAAGAAGCATTCCAGGCCACCTGAGTCAGGGGGCAAGAAGACAGGAGTGCCCCCCCAAGGTGGGAAGAGGAGGAAGTAGTGTTCTCCCCTCTGGACCTGTTCTGAAAAGCTAGGACTGTACTAAAGGTTAAGTTGTGCGTGCTGCAGGCTGGGTCAGGAGGTGGCTGCTGTCCTCAGTGAGATTGACATTGAAGTGACAGGTTTGCCTTCCCAAGAGAGTCAGTGCTGGACTACGAACTAATGGAGACACTGACTGGCAGTTAGTGTATTTTGGAACATGAGAATTATAGAAATGATATGGTCAGAACCAGGAGTAAGTTAAGGCCTGCCTTTTTTATCTTGACTTTGGATACTGAGTAAGAGTTGATCAGATTTCTGAGTTATAGTAGATTGGTTTCAACATTTTTGCATTATTTTTGTAACAAAGCTTATATATTTATCAAAGCAAAGGAGGATGGGGGAAAATTACGTCCACCTGTGATTTACAAGTATTGTAAAGGTATGCTTTAACCTGATGTTGCTTTTAACTTTTACTGTTGGTAGGAGTTGTATGTGAAGTCAGTAACCTGGGTACCAGTACGGAGTGTGCTTGAGAAAAACAAATTAGTTATAATGGTTATAAAAGACCCCTCCCTGGGTGGTGGTAGCCCATGCCTTTAATCCCAGCACTGGGAGGCAGAGGCAGGCTGATTTCTGAGTTCCAGGTCAGCCTGGTCTACAGAGTGAGTTCCAGGATAGCCAGGGCTACACAGAGAAACCCTTTCTCAGAAAAAAACCAAAAAGAAACAAATAAATAAATAAATAAATAAATAAATAAATAAATAAATAAATAAATAATAAGAAATAAAAAGACCCCTTGTATTAGGAAAACTTTGCCACTAACTATTAATATTAAAAGTATAGTGCTTTTTGATGTTGGTTCAGGTTGTGCATTTGGCCAGTGAATTGCTTTAAGTGATATATTGGAACCACACTAAGTAATGGTAATTAACCCAAGAAAATGGTTGTCATTTTGTTTGTAACTGATGGCTTTTGTTTAATTGGCTTGAGTTTACCAAGTGCTGGTCTGGAATTCAGTATGGAACCAAGGCTGAGGTTAGAGAGGAGCAGCCACACCCAGCAGAGGACTTCATGTTTATTTCTGTCCTGGATGTTTTTCCCTGTTTCATTGTTTTATTTTTGGTCTTAATAAACTTTTCTTTGCAAAATTAAATTATATATATATATATATATATATATATATATATATATATATATATGCAAAGAGTAAGACTATAAAATGAAATTCATACATTCATTGATTGAAATCACCCTGCTATTCCTGCTGTTCTCATAAAACCACAAGCACATAATGAAATTCATTTCTATACTAGGATTGACTATTATTCCAAATCCTTTTCATTTTACCTAATAAATCCACTGCTGTTTCTCTGCAGAATTGCCACCTTTGATCATTGTCATAGTGATACTACCTGGCTGAAGGAAGTAGCCCAGGACAACACAAACAATTTGGAAAGGACTTACATGATTTTTTCACTCTTACACCTGAGAGGTTAGGTCACATTGTACCATAGATTCAGAAGGCAGAAGCCACAGATGACAGTGCCAAACACAGTCCTTCCTGAACTACTGGACACATTTAAATGGAGGTTTCACTGGATCTCAGTGAACTCTTGAGTTCTCACTGGATCTCAGAAAGGTAGATATTGGAGAAGTGATGGCTAATGGAACTACAGAGCAGCAATCCAATGTCCCTGTTGACCTTTGCTCAAGATGCCTACTGTGTCTGGTTGTAATGGAGAAAGGGAGAAAGTGGGGTTTTATCTTCTGAAGAAGAGACATAAACTTTACAATTGGATATTCCCTTGGACCTGAAATCCTTCCTATATTGCCATGAACAAGTGAGTTCACATTGCAAAAATGTGATTGTGGAAACACATGTCTGAGTATATTGAAACAATATCTCCCCTCAAGGCATGTGCACAATAATTAGATATAATCCAACTTGCATAAAATTAAAGGTGCAGAAGAACCATTGTTGTATTTGGGAACCAGGACACCCTGGGGAACTGGACTGTGGTACATGAATGGTGCCTAAGGGTAGATTTATCATGGAGAAGAATCTCCCTCAAGCAAGGACCCTAGACCTTTAGGTACTAACAAAGATGAGCTGCTCATGCCAAGGCCCTAACAAACTCTTCCGTCCAAAGTGCTTGCCTTGTAATGAAGCAGAGAGAAATCTCTAGCTTTGAAGGGAAAGTTGCCAAGGTGTATTCCCCGAGTCAAAAGAGAGACTCCAGGAAAGGGCACCTCAGAAACTGGTCAATGTGGGGCAAGCTGGTCAGCAGGTAGGCCATGGCAGTTTCCAGAGACATCATCAGTAGTCACTTCCCTGGAAAATCTCTTGTATCCAGGAAAACCCGAGAATCTTCTGTGATGTCACCAGTGTTGTGGTGACACCAACTGCCTGTGGGGTATTCCTTCAGAGCCTCTGGGTTCACAAGCAGTCATGTTGTCCATGCTTCTCAGGCTGTTTCATAGGGACAGTACAATAAAACCAGAGACCAGACCTAGGCAGAAGGCATTCTGTAAAGCAGGAAGAAGGAGATGGCCCTGGGGAAGACACAGTGAGTCCTGGGCAGTGAATGGGGAAGCTTCCTGGAGGAAGGGCGATTGAGCAGGTCCTTACAGGAGAAGGGCTTAACATCTGGAGCCTCAACATTTCTCAATAGCAGACCCAGAGTCTGGAATTTCTGATGATTACTTTAACAGAGATCCAGGAATTGACAAGACTTCAGTTGCTTTGCTGAGAGATCTGAATTTCCTGCTGAGTGGCAAAGGATGCCAGGAGAAAGTTCTGTGAGAATAACAAAGCCTTGCTCTCAGGATAGAGTGCTGAAGCATTTCATCCTCAATAGGTTCCTGTAGGTTACATGAATATGTGATATCAAGAGCAGAGAGGGATAATCCCCTTGTCAAGTATCAAGGTCTCAGAGACTTTGGTCTGGAACACACATGATGTGGGCTGAATTACAGTCTGGGATAAGTGTAGTAGTGTGTGGTATCTCATCATGCATTTAAGAAGCAAGGATAGGTGTTGGCTTGTGGGAGATGTTTGGTGCTGGTGTTTATGGTCAATTTTTTTTGTGCTAAGCAGTACAGACTACATCTTCAGATAGAAGCTGACAATGCCCTCAATTTCTTCTTGACTGGGAAAGCTTAAGCACTTCAGGGTTAGTGGGACTGCAGTAGGGACTGAGCCATATGTTTAGTGATGGTGGTTGGGAGCAGGGACATAGGTGAGGAGTCCAGCTTGAAGATAGCTTTCCTGCTCTTTAAGGAATTCACTGTGTCTCTAGAATTCCCTCTTCCTCAGGCTTCTCTGTGGGAGTAAGTATGGTTTCTCCTTTTCCTGTCGTATTTTCCCTACAAGTTTCCTTGTGTTTCTCTACCTGAAGGGTCTGTTGGGAAAGAGTCCTCCCAAGCCTACACCATCAGTGAGCAGGAGCAGAGAATGAAGAGGTTGGAGAAGCTCAAAAGGGACATTGAAAGAATGAACGAGAGAGACGAACTCCGGGGTATCCTGGCACATTATAATGTCAAGGATTTGAACAACAGGTAATCATTATGCCCAGTTCTCAGTTGACTATCTTGGGCCCTCTCTGTTGACCCTAGATATCCACATATCACAGGAGGCTACAACTCCAGGCTATCCTCGTGTCCAAATGCATTTTGTTGATTGGATATTAGACACAGAACTTGAAGTTCAGACAGGAGTGAGATGGGGTCACAAGCTCTTTTGATTCCTCCAAAAGAAAACTATAGCCTGTGGCATGAATCATTAACGAAATAGCAGTATTAGTGTGTGAGCTCTTATCATGCATTTTAAGATGCCTGGACTAGTATTGCTTTGTGGGAGATGCTAGCTGCTGAGTGTTTGTTGTGAATCATTTTTTAATTTTCTGGAGCTCCTTTGGGTTCATTTAGTCCTGTCAACAACTGGGAGGACCTGGTTCTATATGCTGCCCCTCAGTGTGAGTGGATTTCTGGCAAGTCATCACTGCTTTTCTCAAATTCTGTTCAGTTTACACTGAGATAATGTCACATCAATGTATGTACTTGACATTGTGATAGTGTATGTGTGTGTGTGTGTGTGTGTGTGTGTGTGTGTGTGTGTGTGTGTATGTGTGTGTATGTATGTCTGTGTGTGTGTATTCCACTTAAGATCCAGGGAGTCTGTGTAGTGTGATGGGGCTGGAGACTACCTGACTGACTTTTTAGGTAATGATAGTGATGAGGCCATGGAGGGTCACTTGTAGCATCACAGCACATGATCTCTGTGTGCACCTCTGATTGACATTAGAAAATCCTGATATAGGCAGTAAAACCTTTTCCCTGTAAATACTGAAGTGTGGAATTTATGTAGTGCTAGAACCAAGGATTGAGAAAACCTTGTCTACAAGGTGAAAAAGTGTCATCACAGGATTAATTTTGACTCAGGACTGTGGCACAGGCTCCTGGAAAGTTCTTAGAGACCTAATCTATTCCTTCAAGACCACTCATGGATCCAAAGCAGGTCAGCTCCCATTTTTTAGTTCCCTAGCTCTACTGTGCCCAGATCAAGTGTAACAAGTTTAATAAGCACCAAGAGGACCCAGTGCAAAGGCATTAGGTTGTGGCATATATGGGCTGGGGTAGTTCATGATTCAACTTGAATTGATGTAATCCTTGAATCCTTAGTTCAGGGATTATTTGCTCCTTGGGCCACACCCTTCCACAGGTTCAACTTTGAGACGATCATGCTGGAGATGCAACACGACCAGGTGACGCGCGATCTCAAAAACATTCCACAGCAGATCAGTGAGGCCTTGTATAAGTGCCAGGAGTTGACTAAATTTAATCAACTTTACAGGTGAGTGACTCACACTGTTGTTTCCCCAACACTAGGTACAGAATGTGTCTGCCCATCATTTTCTTTAAAACAAAGTGAGGACTCTGGTTCTATACTGTTTGCCTCTCAACAGGAAGCTTCCTCCCTCAAAGAAAGGCTCTAGGATTGTGATCTTTTAAAATCATTTTGATCAAGTGTTATGAGTCTGTGATCCCCTCCAATCATTTTCCTTCCCAAGTCAGTATCCTCTAAATAGAAAAGGTGTGCACCTTGATGGAGACATCAATCAACCTTGAGTCTCTGGGGCACTGAAAACACATTTACAGATCTGGTTTGCATGAGACGTATAGAATAATGTGTACCTGTTGGGTCTCCTCTCTTCTCCTAGAGAAGCTTTGACCTGTCTCTACCTAGAGGTGGTTCTCTAATACCAAAGACATACATGCAGTCATTGGTCCCATGTCCTCTTCTGGGAGATACATGAGTCCCTGTTGGTGTCAGGGATTTCAGAAGTACCTTGAGTCTTTTGGAATGTTGCTTTCTTCTGGATTTGACTTTCCTATATGTGAGGTCCCATGGCTACTCTGGTCTGTAGTCTGGGGCTGTCTGGGGATCAGGGCCCATGATGAGAAGGGATGGTACTTGGAGAAGTGGGAGGAAGATGGATGGTGCCCGGGAATAATCACCATTTCTACTTTGTGGTTCAGCATCAGGAACTGTCACCTCCTAACAGAATCTCTTCATATGAAGAGTGAAGTAAAAATGCTCTGGAATGAAAACAGGCAGCTGCTTAAGGAGCAGATTACACTGGAAGTGTGTTCTAAGGAAACAAGGAGGCTATGTGTGGAGGCCAGCATGAAGATCTATGACAAATTTTCCAAGCATATCCAACAGGTAAGATGCATGGAGGATGCTTAGGAGCAGGTTGCCCTCATGTCTAACCATAAACAATGTCAAGCCCAGATAACCATCCTCCACCTTGTCCAGGCACTCACCTAATTCTTATCCAGTTGTTCTGTGATCATTTACAAGACTTTCTGTAGAGTTAGGCTCTCTCAAAAACTGGATGTTTGGCAAGCACACCCTCCTGATCAACTACAAGATGAATTTCATTAAGATAGATGGGGTGAACACACATTACACACCTACATGCCATTGTACTAGAGGGGTTCTATGTGGCTGCCTCCTTTGCAGTAGCACAGAACATTGAGTGATGAAGTCAGGGCCTGTAGCTCATTTGCTTTGGACCCATGGCTCCAGCTGCATATGTAGGGAAGCGTGGCCTTTTCAGATATAGGTGGGAGAGGAGGTCCTTGGTCCCATGAAGGCTAGATGCCCCAGTGTGGGAGAATTCAAGGGCATGTAGGTGTATGGCGGGCTCAGTGGTGGTACATCCTCATTGAAGGAGGAGGAGGGAGATGGGATAGGGGGTTTCTGGGTGGGGAAGATGAAGATTGGGGATAACATCTGAAATGTAATAAAATATCTAACAAAAATTATTTAAGAAAAAAAGGTGGGGGGAGAGGTCTTGTGTCTTTTCTCTTCCTCAACCCTGCATTGCAACATGTCTCCTAACTGAGCCTAGACCTTGGTTCATACTGACAAAGCCTGACAGATAGCTCATCCATCAGTCCTGGTTTCTGTCATTGTTGCTAGAGTTCTTTCCTGTAGCCTGTATTCTGGAGCTGACTGGATGAACAGGGATGTTTGAAAGACTTCTCTCAGGCTGAGGGTTGGGGTGAGAGATGTGAGGCTTCAAGAAAAAGATTTCTCAAACTCTCTCAACCTAGTCTGCAGAAGTTACTAAGTTTTATTTAGTCCCCACAGGATAGATTACAGAGTCCTGGGTCTCTCATGAAACATCAGATATTCATAGTCTACATTCAGTGGTTCCTCCTGCATTTTGGTCTCCTTACTGTTTCCTGCACACTTATGATATCTGGTATGTGTGTGTGGGGAGGGGGGAGTCATATGCATGTCTGTGACAATATGTATATAGATGTGCCTGTTGAGAGGCCAGTTAATTGCATGTGGTTTTGATCAGTCTTTCTGTTTTGGTTAAGCTGTCTGACCAGCATCTTTGAATCTTCTGTCACCTCCCAGGCAGAGCTCCTCGAATTGCTTTGTCTCAAGTAACTGCTACAAGCTTTCATAACTCACAGAGAGGAAGAACATGTTTATATGTTTCATTGTTTTGAGTTTTCTTGTTGCTGTTGTAAGAAAACAATTTCTTAACTTAGAAGAAGCTAATGCTGTCTGCTCCAGGTGTCAGACACACAACTTGGCCCACTGTGCTTTCTTATGAGCTTTCTTGTCATTCAGCTGAAATCAGCAGGGAAAGGAGGAGGGCGTTTGTTTGCCAGGATGGGTCTTACCCAAGACACCTAGGCTCACATAACCCACTGTTGAGTTATTCAACCCTTTAACAAACAAACAGAACCCATGTTGCCAACACTTAAAAGTCAATAATTTCACATTTAGCCCAGCCCACCCTTCTGAAATCTTAACATATGACTTCAGTTTCTACTTCCCAGTCCTTCCTTCATTCATTACAGTTTCCTAGCCTGTGGTTTGGAGGCCCACCCATGTGAGGAACAACCACAAAGCAGACATGTAACTCCTGTAACCACAGCAGGATATGGGGCACAAAGGGGTGCTCAGCAACAGCTGGCTGCACACATGAGACAAAAGGTGGCCCCAAGGTGGTCCTATTCAAAGGAAACTTATGGACCTGAACGCCAGCCTCTTGTTCTAAGATGGGAGTGTGGGGCTCACCACAGTGTCAGTGTCAGTTCACTTTGCATCAAGGAAACATGAAACAGAGCAGCAGGATGACCTGCTGCTACACCTAGCTCATTAGAACAAAAGGAGAAAATTGTGGTGTAAAGTCAGATTGTCAGTCATTGGTAGTGGGAAATCTATTTATCACTATTGAAACTGGTTATAGAGGGAAATCTATTTACCCATATTGAAATCACTTGTAAGAAAAACAAACACTTTAGTACATGGAGGTGAGTAGGAGGCTGCTGTGTCAAATCCATGGGCCTGAGAGTCAACAAGGCTGCTTAAAGGTCTGTGTCCACCTCTCTGCTCTTGGTGGATAGTGACTGCCTGCTGGAAGGTCAGGTGGCTCATTGCATCTTCTCAGCATCCTGGTTTGTTTTCCTCATTACCTCCTACCATTTTTCCAACTTTGGCCTTGGAGTTATCCTGGAGTTATCTTTGGCCTTGGAGTTTGTCCTGGGTATAACTCTGTGAAACACTGAGTTGCTTGGTGTTGCATCTGCATCAAGCAGATGGCCCATACCTCTGATGAGGTGCTAGAACAGGGCTGCCTCAGACAGCCCCTTAGGCTCCTGGTAGTCTAAAGCACTCACCCTGTGTTCTGTCTGTAGCACTTTGTAAAGGCTGCCATTCAAAAGTGATTTGTTTTGAGTTAAAATCATCCTCAAGGAGGGCTGGAAGAAATGAGGAACTTCAGACATGGCTGATGATATAAAATGGGGCAGCCCTGTGAAAAGCCATGTCCAACTCTTTAGAAACTGTATAATTTCTGTAGTCCCCATTGACCCACCGACTCCAGAACAAGATGTAGGTGTCCACAGAGAAGTTAGGGCAAATCATGGTTGTAGTGGTACTCCACAGAGTTGCCCTGAAGTAGAAACTATCCAGGTGTTCTTCAGTCAAGGAGTGAACAAGTATACTGTAGTCCAGCCCTTCCATGTACTATTGCCTAGGGTGATCATACATACCACCTTTTGGTCTTGAAGTACTCAGACTTATTTTCCACAAAATATCCCTGACAGAATCTCCTTATGTGAGAAAAAGTCTCACTTTGCATCCTGGTTACAGAGATTTCCTAGTTGCCTGGGCTCATAGCTTTGGTTACCAAGCCACACAGGCTGTGGAAAATGGAGGGCCTGTTGGAAGATGCTGCTAACTTTAGAGTTCCTGAGAAATAGTGAGCAAGATGCAGGAACTGGCTTGTCCACCCTGATCCCATGTGCCTTTGCTGGGAACCAAGCTGACTGTTCACAGCCTTAGGAACTTCCTAAGGAGGCTTGCATATCAGGCCAAAACTCCATATTTCTATCCCTTGTTTATTAGGGAAAAGCATTTATTTTACTGAGCTGTCTATAGGCTATGACTACCATGTTCGTGTCCCATTCAAGGTTTTCTTTTCTTTTTTCTTTTTTTTAAATTTACTCAGATTATGTTTGTGAGTACACTGTCTCTCTCATCAGACACACCAGAAGAGGGCATCTGACTTTACTAAGATGGTTTGTAGCCTACCTTGTGGTTTTGGAAAATTGAACTGATGACTTCCAGAAGACAAATCAGTGCTCTAATAGCTGAGATATCTCTCCAGGATTTTGTCAATTCAAGGGTTTATTTCTTATGGCTTTATAGTGTCCTGGATGATCTCTTATATTAACATGAACAGGGAAAGTCAAAATGTTTCTGCAACTGTATGTATGAACATGTGCTTGTGTGTGTTCAGGAATGTGTGTGTCTGTCTTTGGGTATGATTGTGTGTGTGTCTATGTATGTGTTAGTGTGTATGTGTGTGTGTGTGTCCATTGCTGTGCTCAAACAATGCAGGATCATTTTGTTGTCTCTGAGATATGAGGTACTAGGATGGGATAGCAGGAGCCAAGATGATTTCCTATACCTGTATAACTGTATTTTTGGATCTCAGGCCTTCCACATGATTCTCTGCCTCACTCACCTAGGAGCAGCTCAGAATATTGTTTGTGATCTAGTTTAAAAGAACTCCTGTTCATGATCATTCTTGTGATCCACAGAGTTTGTGTTGATTGGGTACTCTTTCTTCCCTTCTGAGCTGTCTGGTATGACCTGAGCCTATTGTCCCTTAAGTCACCCCACAAATAATACCACAGCAACTATAAATATAGCAGGGGTATCCTTTGTCCTTCATGAATATTTGTTTTAAAGTTCAAGGCTTTCCCTTGGGAAGATTTGCATGCAGCACACTTTTGCTGATTATAGTATCTCTTCAGTGAGCATAGATTTCCTGGGAGATGGTTTCTCTGGGGATTCACAGATGGAAGGGTTCACAAGTAGAACCAGGCAGGTTCCTGCACTCCAGATATAATAATAGCCTTTTGTCAATGGTAGCTAGATTCCCTAGAAGGCCTCTGTATAGTGTTTGATTCAGACATTGCTACACAGTTATTTTTCAGTATAATATATATGGACCATTGAAGAAATGTGATGGTTTATTTTAACTCCAGCGGAGTGTGTAGTTCACTGTTCACTTTCAAGCCATTTTTTAAATCTGAGAAAAAATCCCAGAACCAGGTGCTCTGTGGCCCTTCTCTTTTGGGGATACAGGGAATGACCATAGGCTGAAAAGTCATACTGGATTGTCCTGCTCAATAAAGCTGGTGTTTGCTGGATAGCTGACATGGCAGGTCCTCAACAGGCCTTTGTCTCTTCCTCCCCTAGGTCTGAAATACTCCTCCTGAAGCTCAAACAGGCAGACCAGGTCAAGATTGCCCTCAGACACAACTCTTCACAAGGAAAACACATGTTGAAGAGATTATTACCATCGTTGGCAGACTTTGGACAATATGTCCAAGGCCAGTAACAGGCTGTAGGTCTGTGCTCTAAAATCTGCAGCTAAAGAATGCTTCTTAGTTTAATTATAATGTTTTGGATTTGGTTAGAATTTTGATTGCTTTGAGTATATGGTTTCTTTGTTTTCATTTGTAGTTTTGTTGTTTATTTATTTTTTGTTATGTTACTAATTTGCTGTTTTACTAATTTATATACTATATATATTGACTCCCCCACTTTAAGTTGGTATTCAATAAATTTAATGTATTTTCGTGGATAAAAATGTAATCACTAATTTTTCCCTCATGAGACCTTCTGTATTCATGTGTGGTTCACTGTCTTCTAACACTGGAAGTATCAGGCGGGAATGGACATCTTCAAGTAGCATGTGGCTTAGGCTTCATTATTAGTTCCCAGCCAGTCACAGCTACACAGAAAATTGTGCTTTGGATATGGATAGTGTGTCAAAGTCTGTGGATCTCAACTTCATGATAAAAATGTATCCATGCTGTATCTTTGTTGTTATAAATTTAGCTATGTTAAAATGTACTACTATGTGGATGTTTAAGTTGAACAAAGTATAAACACAAATGTATTTCTCTACTACATCCCAAGAAACAAAAATATTCAATAAAGGAGTATAAAAGAAATCAGTAAACATGGAGCTGTATGCCGCTTGTTTTCTTGAAATATAGCATCACTTATGAGTTCCCAACAGAGATAATGAATTTCAAGACCCTTTTGGAGATGTTGGTTATTTTTTTCCAGGTTTTATTTTTTTATCCTTTGTTTTTTTATTGTTGTTCTAATGATAATGATGGTTTCTTTTCTTTTGGCTCTTGGTCTGGACAATGTATTTGATGCTTTTATAAAAAATTGTTTTTTATAAAGAAATTTTGGAGGCATTGTTTCTGTTTTTGAGTTCTTTTATATGTATGGGTGTTTTTCCTGCTGTAGGTTTTTGCACTACATGCTTGCAAGTCCCCACAGGCCAGGACTGAAGAGGTCAGTGGATTCCACCTGGAACTGAAGTGACAGGGGATTGTTAATCATTGCTCTTTAGGTCCTCTGAGAAACAAATTCTCAAGCGTATAAGCCATCTGTCAAACCACTGCCTGGACTTTTGTCCTTCCTTGAGTGGTGTATTATCATGCCCAACCAAAGAGAGAAGATTCTTGAGACCTGTAGGGTCACATTCTTGAGGTAGGCATGCTCAGAGTTAAACTTTGAGCCCTCCATGTAGGGCATTAGAGTGGCTTCCTGATCTCTTATTGTCAGGGTTGGAGTTGATCTCTCATGTCTCACTTCCTGCATGACAATGCAGATTGGGTTTATCAGATGAATTGCAGAATTGAGAACTCTCCTAAAGGTGGTAAATAAATCATATTGAAGTACCATCAAATCAGTGTTTAGAGTAAGCTTCATACAAACCCAGGGGATGGTGCCTCCTCTCTTATACACTTCATTAGCACACCACATCACCCCTAACTTAGACCATTTACAAACATCCTTGTGGTTCAGATTAACCACATACTATCTATCATTATTCTCTCCAGTGGAATTCATGACTGCATGGTAAATAATTTGTAGTGTCCTTAGGTTCTGTTTTCCACCAAGATTCAGCAAATGTTGATTAATCTGAGAAGTTGAATTTGTCTTTCACATTGATATTTTGGCCATCTGAGGTTCATGTATGAATCTCATCAGCTGCAAGTACAACACTGGCTGAAAGCTTAGGTCATTCTCCCTGAAGGTCATGTTTGTTGTTGTTGTCCAGTTGTACTGTCACATGATTCACAAGTGAATCCCATATATGATTCCTTTATTCTTAGCTGGATCTCATCAGAATTTCTGGGTCTGGGAGGCACCATCTTTGCCCTGAAAGTAGTTCATCATGCTGCCTCTGGATACTTTTGGAATGGTGCCTGCTGTGCACATGCTTTTAAGCTGATTTCACATTATCTCACAATACTCAACATAGTCCTTGAGTGTCAGGGAGTTACCTGAAATTTCCCAGCCAAATAATTGTTTTTTCCTACAGGGTTTATCATTGAATATACTTTATTGACCTAAGGGATGCTTTTTGATAATTTATTGATAATTTATTTCTTCTGGCATAATATATAAAGCATTTGTTAGCTGCTCTGTGAGGAAGGATTATATCTTCAGCAGGGTATTCCTGTAAATATGTTGACCATTGTGTGATTTTTCAGCCAATACTTTCATGCCTGTGTGCTAATTCAAGATCCAAAATTTCCATGGGATTATCTTCTGTCCAAAGAGGTCAAATGTGAGTCTGAAGTACTCCCTAAATACTTTCCAGGACCAGTCAATGCCAATGACTCTAGCTTTAGCATCCTAGTAATGGGTAAATAGAAACAGGCAGCCATTAGCTGTAAATGATAGAGCTGTTGACTGGGGTAGCTTCAGATACTAATGGGGTCTGCTGCCAAAGGCAACCAGTGATTAAACATGTTACTCAACAGACTTTTTTCCTGAGGTCAGAAAATCTAATTTACTGGAAATAACACTCTGTGGCAAGTGCATAATCTATGAAGTTTTTTAACTCCTTGGGGCAAGTGAAAAAAGGAAATAGAAAAAATTCACATATACACACAGATACACACACACACTGAATGAATGAATGAGTGAATGAAGCAAAGGGCAGAATCTAATAAGTTTATACATACAGTTATACATGCATGGATACACATGCACACACACACACACACACACACACACACACACACACACACACGTATACGGACCTACAGATAGATATGTCTATATTCACACACTGAAACATTAGAGCAAAGCTCCAAAAGCAGGTTCCAAGTATTCCACACATATATACATATATCAGTAAACACAATTGGTGGAGAGTAGGAACAATGTTCTAATCCCCTTTAACACAACCTTTACATGGACACACATAGTTGATGGATGGAAGACACGGTTCTCCAGCCACACCACACCATGCTTTATCCTTTCATCCATCATTTATATATCCCAGCAAACTCTTTCAAGCAGTATACAATTAAATGTGAATATGTTTCAGTTTCCTTGCAATAAATGATTATGATAAAAAAACAATGTGTTAATACATCATTAGCATTAAAGGAAATAACATTATGTATTAAGGTTAAAAAAATGAAGTTATTCTTATAAACCCACGTACATCCATAACCAAGCAACTTATTATAGATTAACAAAATGTAAGCAAGAATGGAAAGTTTCTCAGCTAGTTTCCCTTACTGGAAGGGAGCAATTGGCATTAATAAAGAAAGAAGTAATTGTTTTATTATTTATCTTTAAAAGTAATCTTGTAAAATTCTTAAAAGAATCACAAATCTAAACATTTATATAATAATCAGTCATATCTACCTTAAATCCTCAAAATGCATATCTACTCATTAGCAATTCTTAGTAAACCATATCAGGAAGCTGAAGTCAAAATAAGGGTATAAGTAATCAATTAACCCCCTTCCACCCTCAGTGAGGGTCCTGTAAGCCAGTGCTACCATGGTTTTGTTCTCTGAACACAAAAAGGTCCAGACCTTTAACTAATAAAAGTACGGCTTTGTGATCTTCATAGTGTTCCCTAAGGTTTTTTACATTAGAGCCAGTAGTAAAAAACACGGCTACAGACCTTCAGTAAAGACTTTACTGTTCCAAAGGTTTCTAAGTGTGGTGGTCATTGTGGACAATCTACATTTTCTTTAGGGTGGGGAGTGAATCATGATGTGCTCCACCAGCAATGTCTGATAGAAATCAAGCATTAATATTGTGAATGCCAGAGACACTGTCAGGTGGGGGACAGGAATCACTCCTAATGTTTTCAAATAACTCATAGATTAAGAGGGAATGTAAGGGCAGGAAGCAGAGCAGTACTTCATAACAGCATAATGTCCTCAGGACACGGAGTCTTCATGGCCATGCCACACCAATCCTACCACTGTGGCTGTGGTAACCCATGGGCTGCATTCCATAAGTTTTAAGTCTTTTGTCCTTCCTCCTGCATGGTTCTTGGCAAGTCACTTCACACAAGCTGTGAAACTGGAGAATCTCCAGTTGTTTGCCTTTGGAAGAGCAAACGACTAATACAACGAGAGAGGAACTGTCCTCACCTCTAAAGTACATTATCTTCAGCAACACTTGTGAATAATACAAGGCCACTTCAACACAGATTGGAAGAGGTAGTATGATGCTATTGTGTTTACTCAGTCAGGGTAGCATCATGATAGCATCACAGTATACCATGCTGGATTATCCACAATATATGGACAGCTGAGAACCATGTAAATGGTAAGAAACTCAAAAAGGACAAAGATGTAGGGGACTCACTTGGTTTTACCCCATCTTCCCAGCCTGTGCTCTTCAGTTCCTTTGGAGGACATTGAAGGGATGCTGCAGTTTTACTGCCAAGTTTTTTTGAGTAGGTGACCAACTCCTTCTGCTTCAGCAGGAACTACAGGCATTCCTCAAGTCTTTCCTGCTCTTGTTCAATAGATAATTGTGATTTGGTAGAGGGTTATAAGCACTTGTGTGTTTGTGTGTGCACACACACATGTGCACATATACATACACACTCATGAACATACACACACAAGTACATGTGTGAACACACACAAGCACACTGTCACCTGTTTAGTTTCCCTATTAATGCAAATGCAAGTGGCAATAACCTGTACTACTGTAGAAAAGAAAGTTAACTTCTGTTGCATGGAGAAAGATCACAGTGTGCAGAGGAGGTAAAGAACTCTGGCAAAGTGCACAGACAAGGTGACGCTTGGAAGTCCTTGTCCTTGTAGCAAAGCTCACTTAGTAAGTTCTCCAGGCTGTATAGTAAAGGCTTGGTTCCCCAGAAAGACCCAGCCCCTTGCTCTCACCCACTGCTTCCCTGTTGCTTCAAGATAAACATTTTTCTCCAAAAGGAGCTCTCTTAACCATGGAATGCCTTACTTCGTGCACAAAGCAATGATGTCAGGAAACTAGAAAATCTTCATACAAAATCTTTAATTCCTATAAGGTGATTGTATCAGGGATTTGATTGGCTAACAGAAGGCTGATGATCTCATGGCCAAATGATGTATGATTTCATACCACAATATATTCCATGGAAGGGCTGGACCATTTTGTACATTTTCATTCTTTGACTGATGAACATTTACCTACTCTCAATTTGGGGCTGCTCTGAGGAATACTGCTAAAACCCAAATGTCTCCTAGGTTTTCTGTGGGCACCCAAGTCTTATTCTGGAATCACTGGATAACCCAGAGACTACAGTTCAACTTTCTGAAGAAAAAGAAGTCTGTACATAACTTCTGCCAGGCCACTATCATTTAATGCCAACAGCCATACCTGCAGGGTCCTCATCTCTCACAAATTTCCATAAAGTCAATTTTAACACAGTGTGCACAAGTTTGGGATAAGAGGAGTGACTGAGTGCTGCAAACACAGAGCTTTAGTGCATCAGGAGCCTAAGTGGGCTGCACTGCACTGAGACAGACCTGTTCTCACACCTCAGCATGGCTGTGGGAATTCTGCTTCTGTTGGAAGCATTGCAAGCACACTGCTTTTCAGAATGTCTCAAAGAACATAATCCAGGCCAAGTTCCAGAACCAAGGATAACTGAGCCAGGGCTAGGCAAAGGTGGAAAGAAAATACTAGCTAGCATTGAGGATGAGAAGAAAACAGGCTGTAGGGGAGAAACAGTAAACCCCTGACCTTCCAGTGAGCTGTTATCATTCACCCAGGACAGAGAAGGGACACAACTGCCCAGCCAGCCTTTCTGCCTCCCTGCCACCTTGATTTGCCACAGCAGCCTACTAACCTTCATGTACCCAATTCCTTTGGTTTCCACCAAATGATTTTATTGTGGATGAATAGTTTTTTGCCTCTATAAACTCCTGAGAACTTTTATATTTACAATTACAGACTTTTTGCTCCTTTGTTCCAAGGTGGACATACAAAAAGTTGGGAGGCTTCATGCAATGTTCGATGGATACAAAGTGGTAAGAACCTGAGCGACCATACCACTTTCTTATCTAAGTTGGGTGGAATCTTTGTTAAAGATGTTTCTTCCATGAGCAAGTGACCATACATAAGTATGAAGAAAAACACAACCATGTCTATGAGAACACAGATACAAACACAGACAAACAGACAACCAAACAGACAGACAGGCAGACACAAACACACACATTCATACATACAAGCAACCACCCCTTCACATATGCTCAACATGAGTACACAGATGTTCAACCATACCTAGGTACGCACATATATATGAATGTATGTGTGCTCATAAACACAGAAAATATTGTACAAAGACCTACTCACATGGCCATATGTGCACATGCAGATATACACATACATTTACAAACATACAGACACACATACTGAGAGGCTCAGATCCATACTCATACACACACATGAATACATAAAACCACACCACAAATACAAGCACAAACAACAACACATACAAAAATCACTTGCATGCACACACAGACAAAACAGACAGACAAACACACACACACACACACACACACACACACACGCACACACACATCCCTTCATTACCCAGAGAGGCAAAAGAGAAGACTGGTTTGTTTCTGCAATCTTTCAGCTTCAGGAAGAGTTATTGAGTTTTCTGTGCTGTCTACAAGGTTCTTAGATTCATCCAGGCTCTCCTGCTCTGGCTTACACATTATTTCCCCTTTCAAAACTTTTTGATCTTGAGATATGTAATTCTAATTGGAAGTTACAATCTCTGCACAGCAAAGCTGGACCATGCAACAGCAATCCTTCATGAACGTCTCCTAACAAAACCTCTAGCTAACTTCAAGTTGATCCATCATAGTCTGCTCACAAAACCTGCCACAGATGAGTTTGATTTGAGCAGAAGGAAAGAAATGTGACCCACAGTCATTATCCAGCAACTTTGAATGGATTGCATTGTAAAAAAAATATGAAAGGAGCACCCAGGTCAGTCAGTAGGTGGCTAGGAAGTCTGAAAACAGTGATCAAATTCTACTACAAAATCCTGTAATCAACAACACTGGAAAATATGGTTGTGATGGACCTAAACCACACAAAGACTCAACCAAGAAAGAGAACGTCAGACCAATTTCACTTATGAATATTGATGCAAACATATTCAATAAAATTTTTGCAAGCCAAAACCAAAAACACATCAAAACAACCTGATACACCAAGATCAAGTAGGCTTCATACCAGAGATGTAGGGATGGTTCAATATATGGAAATCCATCAATATAGTCCTCTATAAACAAACTCAAAAAATAAAAAACACATGATCATTTCATTAGATCCTGAGAAAGCATGTGACAAAGCCAAAACTCCTTTATGACAAAAGTCTTAGAAAAATCAGGAATCAAGGCCCATACCTAAACAGACTAAAAACACTATATAGCAAACCAGTAGCCAACATTAAACTACATGAAGAGGACCTCAAAGCAATTCCACTAAAATCAGAGACTTGACAAAGGTGCCCTCTCTCCCCACCTATTCAATATACTACACAAGTCCTGAACAGAACACCACTGGTAATGCACTAAGATCAAGAATTGAAAAATGAGACCTCATAAAATTGTAAAACTTCTGTAAGCCAAAGACACTGTTAATAGAAAAAATTGCAACCAACTGATGGGGAAAAGATCTTTGCTAACTCTACATTTGAAAAGACGGCTAATATCCAATAAATACAAAGAAATCAAGAAGCTAGAATCGAGAACCAAATAACCATATTAATAAATGGGGTAAAGAATTAAACAAAGAATTCTCAACTGAGGAATACCAGATGACTGAGAACCACAAAAGAATGTCAAATGTCCTTAGTCCTCAGGGAATTGCTAATCAAAACAACCCTCAGATTCCACCTCAAAACAGTCAAAATGGCTAAGAACAAAAACTTAGGTGATAGCAGATGCTGGCAAGGATGTAGAGAAAGAGGAACACTCCTCCATATTTTGGTGAGTTTATAAGCAGCTACAACAACCCTGGAAATCAGTGTGGCAGTTCCTCCGAAAATTGGACATAGTATTACCTGAGAATCCATCTTTACCACTCCAACACAGAAGAAGGACACAGGCTCCACTGTGTTCATAGCAGCCTTATTTATAAAATCCAGAATCTGGAAAGAACCCAGATTCCCTTCAAAGAGGAATGGATAATGAAAATGTGGTACATTGATACAATGAAGTACTACTCAGCTATTAAAAACAATGACTTCATGAAATTCTTAGGCAAATGGATGGAACTAGAAAATACCATGCTGAGCAAGGTGACCCAGTCACAAAGGAACACACATGGTATTCACACACTGATCAATGGATATTATCCCCAAAGCTCAGAACACCCAATATATAATTTGAATACCAGATGAAGCTCAAGAAGAAGGAAAACCAAAATGTGGATATTTTGGTCCTTCTTAAAAGGGGGAAAAATACTCATGAAGGAGAGACAGAGAAATATTGTGGGTCAGAGACTGAAGAAAAGGCCATCCAGGAACTGCCCCACCTGGGGATTCATCCCACATACAGTTCCCCACTCAGACACTATTGTTGATGCCAAGAACACTTTCTGACAGGAGTCTGATATAGCTGTCTCCTGAGAGGATCTGCCAGAGCCTGACAAATACAGAGGAGGATACTTGCAGCCAACCATTGCACTGAGAATGGGGTCACAAATGGAGGTGCTAGGAAAAGTACCCAGGCAGCTGAAGGGGTTCGTAGCCCCATTGGAGAGGCAAAAATATGAACCAACCAGAAGCCATAGCTCCCAGACACTAAACAACAAACCTGTGTACACATGGAGGGAGCCATGACTCCAGCTGCATATGTAGCAGAGGATGGCCTTGTGGAACACCAATGGGAGCAGAGGCCCTGGGTCCTGTGAAAGCTCAATGCCCCAGTGGAGGGGAATCACAGGATTGTAAGTAGAAATGGGTGGGTGTGTGGCTGGGTGGAGGGGACACACACTTAAAAGCAGGGGATGGGAAAATGGTATAGGGGGTGTTCAGAGGGGAATCCAGGAAGAAGGATAGCATGTGAAATGTAAATAAATTATCAAATTTAAAAAAACAGAAGAGAAGACATCATTGATGTCTGTTACAGAAATTTGTGGCACAGACTCATGGAAACTTCTAAAAGAACTACTCTGTTCTGTGAGGTCCACTGTGAGATCACTTGAATGTCAGCTACCTCCATCTGTTCCCCATCCGTTCTCTGCTGTTTCTTGCCCAGCATTATAAGTTTAATATGGAGCAAGAGAACCCAGTTCAAAGTAGCAAGGGTATGGCATATACCAGGCTGGGGTAGTCCAGGATACAGCCTGAATCCATGTAATTCTTGAATCCTTAGTTCATAGAGATATTTTCTCCTTTGTACAAACCCTATGACAAGCTGAATATTAAATTCAGGATGCTTCATTTACAACATGAGAAGACAACGATGAACATGCAGAAAATGACCAGCAGGATGTGTGATGCCATAGAGAATTGCAAGAAGCTTATTGAAGAGAACAATTCCTACAGGTGAGTCACTGTCACAGTTGAGACCACACCACTAGGCAGGGGATGTTCTGCCCTTCTAAGACTTTAAACAAATGTCAGGGCTCTGATTCTATACTGTCTGCCTTTAACAGGAGGCCTGCCTCTAGGCAAGGGTCTTGGATTTGTACCCTTTGAACTCAGTTGTCCTAGGTTTGAACAGTGTCTCAGACAATGCAATCATTATTCTTCCCAACTCAGGATTCTGTAGATAGAAATGATTTGCACCATGATGGGAATATGAATCAAACCTCAGCCTCTAGAGCTCAGACAGGAAATGGATAGTTCTGAAATCCATGAGACACATGGAAAGTTTGCATATATTTGAAACTCCTATCCACTCTCAGAGGGGATTTGTCCTCTAACTGCTGATGGTTTTCTAATACCACAGACATATAAGCACCCATGTGGACGATGGTCTCTTCCTTGAAGTACATGAAACCCTCTTGGTTGCAGGGTTTTCAGAAGTACTTTGAGGCTTGTGGAATGTGGCTGGTCTCTGGATTTGACAGGCTTCTATTTGGTGTCGACAAGTAAACTGTGGCCCCTAGTCTGCAGCTGTCTGGGGATCAGGGTCCTTGCAGGAAGGATGGTACTTGGAGGAGTGTTGGGCAAATTGAAGTTGGCAGGAAATCGTGGTTTTGGGTTGTTTGTTCAGCAGCAGGCACTGCCATCTCCTGAGTGAGTGTACTCACCTGAAGCACAAAGTAAAGATGTAGTGGAATAAGAACAGAAAGCTACTGGGGGAGCAGATTGAACTTCAAGTGCACTGTGAGGAAACAATGTAGCTCTGTGTGGAGGCCAACAAGAAGATCTATGATCTTCTGCCAAGCAACAGCAGGTAGAATGTGACATCAGGGTCCGATTGCCCTCATGTCTAACCATACACATGGACAAATCCATGTATCTGTCCACAGACTTATCCAGCTACTCACCTATGTCTCACTTAATTCTTCACTTATTTAATCATTTACATTCTATGCAAGTAGCCTCTTTCATAAGGTTTGGTAAGCAAATGCTCCTGCTCTGCAAGAATCTGCAGCTCATGAGGGAGATAGACTGATCACACTTCAAGCACCTACATGCCACTAAGTTACAGGAATGCCATGTGGTATATTCTCTTTACAGTAGCATGGATCTTAGAAGGAGGAAATAAAGGGCCATTGCTCACTTGCTTTATGGGAATCTCAGGCAGGAAGCAATTTTCAAGGTTGAGAGACAAGGGAAAATGCCAAATGAATAGTTCTAATTATTGTCTTTGGGGGTCGTTGGTTCTTTCTCCTTTTCCTTGTATCCCAAGATGGTCTCTTCACACTATGTAGGTCTAGGGACACAATGACAGAGCATGAATAGCACCTTGTCAGTCATGTTTTTGTGAGTGCTGCTGGAGAGTTCATTCCTGGTTCTTGAATTCTGAAGCTGGCTGAATGAACTGGAGTTTACTGCTGTGAGCTGAAACCCTGACCAAGGTAATTTGTTCAACGACATTTAATTGGGGCTAGCCTTAAAGGTTAGAGGCTTAGTATTTATCATCAATGCTGGGACATGGAAGCATCAAGGGAGGCATGATGCAGGAGTAGCTGAGGGTTCTACATCTGCATCTGAAGGCTGCAATTCGAATATTGACTTTCAGGTAGCTAAGAGGAGGGTCTTAAAGCCCACAACCACAGTGACACACCTACTCCATCAGGGCCACACCTTGTAATAATGCAACTCCCTAGGAATATCATACAAAAGCCATCACACCGGGATATGGGAAAGTGTGGAAAGCTTCTGCTGTGCCCTAAAGATGGAGCCTACTGCCTTAGCCCTCTTGGGGGAAGAAGTCCTTATTTGGTGAGGAGGTTGCACTTTGCCGGTAGCCTGATCTCTCGTCATGAGTGTGAACCTATGGTGGAGCAAAACGTAGTATGGGCTGATGGGCAGTCCACTGGAGGCTACTTAAGCTGCACTCACGGGAGGCAAGGGGGCACACCCCTTGATCTTGTAACTGAAAGGCAATTCCTGAGTAAAACTGTCTCTGGAAGGAACTGGTGTGCTAGTCTTTCTTCCCTGCTGGTCAGGGTGGTCGGCGCGGCACAGATGGGGTCTTACAAGGGTCAGATGGATCTGTGCTTAGTCACTATTTTCATTTTTGAAACCAAATTCCTGACAAAAAGCAAGTTAGGACAAGTCTTATTTTGGTTCACTATTGGGTCATCATGGTGGGGAAGATGTGATGACAGGCATGTAAAGCTGCTTGCTCATTTCTTAGCCAATTAGGAGAAGGGGTAAATGGAATTCCAGCACACAGCTAACTTTCTAGCTTTCTCCTTGTCTCCTTCTGAATTGTGTTTTTAATTAAAATATATCTATAACATTCCTTCCTCTTCACTTCAACTACACCTGTGTGTCCTACTCACTATCAACTACACACTTTTTAAAAATTACGCTTGTTATACACACTAGAATAAATATATAAGTATAGCCTGATAAGTCCATGCATTGATGTCTACTTGTTGATGTTTTGTTATTCTATTAGAGATGTCTATTGTGTAATAAATAACCAGTTGGGGGCTCATGCTGGAGAACACTAATTCTACCTCTCTTAGCTGCTGTAAATTGCCCACAGCTCTTTATTTAGATCTGGAGCCATGTGAGACTACTCCATCCATGTTGGCATGTCAGCAGATGTTATCATTGTCCAGGTCTCATTTGAGCAGCCATATTGTTGATTCACCATGGATGTGGCTTCCCTGTGATATCAAGAAGACAAAGTCTCACAGCAGACTTGCTAGTCCTCAGACATTTACAACCTTTCTGCCCCCACTTCTGAGATGACCCCACAGCCTAATGTATAGGGATTGTGTTGTACATGTATCAAATGGTGCTGGGCAGCCTAGAGTCAGTGGTTACCTGCATTTTGATGAGTATGGTCTTTGTCTCCTGCAATAAGAAGCTTCCTTAATAAAGGGTGAGAGCCTTACTTATCCCTGGATAGAAGGATAAGTACTCAGAATACAGTTGGGATTTGTGCTGGTTTAGGAAAGCGGCAGTAGCATGTTCCCCAAGACCCATGTCCTGACTACTCACAAACAGTTGGCTAGGTTGACAGTTGTCATTTCCCTCCTGTTGAGCACTCCTTGAGTCCAATTAGACAGTTGTTGGTTACCCCCAAGATATAAGTACCACTTTTACATCTTTGGAGAGAACTTGCCATGTTGTGGTTCACTGGCTTTGTAGGTAGAAGTATTGACTGCTTTCCTGTCTTTACAGCTTGCATTTCATCCAGTGGTTGTGTGAAAACTACTCAGAGTGGAAGCTCTGCGTCAGAACTTGCTTGAATTCTTTAAGTCTTATGTTAAAATCTGTAGTATCTTCAGCAATGGGGACTTACCTTCAGATCCTGGGAGGCAACCAACGACAACATCTGCTATTCAGTTTCTGACTACCTACCCATAGTGTCCTAATCAGCCTACAACTGATCATAATTAGTGGATCTAGAGATGAGAAGCAAGGTGGATGGAAAGAACAAAAGAGATGTTAGGCTGCATTGAGAGTGTTAAAACAGACTCTAGGGAGGCATCTTTAGTGAGACAGCACATTTAAGGGGAGATCAAAGGCTATTTAAACCTTTGGAGGGTGAGTAAAAGCTTTCAGGTTGAGTGTATATCATTGGCTGTGGCCAGTGTGCTGAAGATGCCTCATTAGCACAAGGAGGAATTCCAGGTTGTGCTGGACATGACCTTATAAGTTAAAGGGAAGTTTACCCTGTCTATTTAGCTATATGATCTCCTATTGTGGGCAAATGTGAGGGCATGGATCTACATGCACTGCGACAATTAGGCTTGGTCATTTTCACAATATTAATCTTACCAGTCTGTGGTTCTGTGAGATCTTTCTACCCTCTAGTGTCATCTTCAATGTCTTCAGTGTTTTAGACTTTAGATGTCTTTTATGTACTTGGTTAGGTTTACTCCAAAATATCATTTGCTTTTGTAGGCTGTTGTGAATCCAATTGTTTCCTTGATTTCTTTCTCAGGGTATATTTATCATTGTTAATTATGCTGGCTACTTTATTATCAACTTGACATTAGCTAGAAACAATCTGAAAAAGAGAGACCCTCAACTGAGAAAATGCCTCCATAAAGGTGGCCTATATGCAACTTTATTGGACAATTTCCTGATTAATTATTGTTAGGAGTGGGTCCAGCCCACTGTGGGTGTTGCCACCTGAAGGCCTGGTTCTGAATATTATAAGAAAGTAGGTTCCATAAGGAGTAAGCCAGTGAGCAATGTTTCTCCACGGGTTCTATTTAAGTTTCTTGCTCCATGTTTTTGCCTATGTTTAGACCATAGTCTTCCTAGTGACTTCCAGGCAAATGAGTGTTGTTACAGAAGCAGAACCTAAACATAACAAGTGGATCATGAAAACCACTTGAGACAAAACATGGTTGCAAGGTGAGCATCATGACAAAGTGGTCATAACAGGTGGTCATCAACAGAGGTGTTGGTGATTTTCTTTAGAATAAACAAAGGCATTTTTGCCATTCTGAAACAGCTAGTACAGAACCATTTGAGTTAAGGTTATTGGTTGAGCATAGCCCAATCCTTGAGATATATTTAATCCTATCCAGCAATGAAAATAATTTTCCTTCCCTATAAAATGGTTTTCAAGACTAAAATGGAGGCAGGCTGGGTGATCAATATTATCTCTAAACGGCTATTTGTTGTCTAGGAGAGATTTGAAAATGTGTGAATTCCAATAGGAGTGGGAGAGAGGATCTTAAAAGAGTTGCAGGAGAGGAAACCATAATCTGAATGTATTGTATTAAAAACATTTTCAATAAAAAACCGTAGAAAAAGAAAGAAAAATATGTCTGCATTCTACTTTCAATTTTAAGTTATAAATAAAGCTAAATTCAAAACTAAAAGATGGCAGATGAAATTTCCAGACCACATGAAAAATATCCTGGCAACATCTACCATCACTCTCACTTGCTAGTCTTGAACTGAAATACTCACCACCACAGTCCTGTGTCCTCTGCTGCAGGCTCCATCCCCTGGGTTTGTATGGAGCTTACTCTAAACACTGTTTTGATGGTACTTCAACATGATTTATTTACCACCTTTAGGAGAGTTCTCAATTCTGCAGTTCATCTGATAAACCCAATCTGCATTGTCAAGCAGCAAGTGGGACATGAGAGATCAACTCCAACCCTAACAATAAGATATCCAGAGGCATGATCAGGAAGCCACTCTAATGCCCTACATGGAGGCCTCAAAGTTTAAACACTGAGCATGCATACCCCAGGAATGTGACTCTACAGGTCTCAAGAATCTTCTCTCTTTGGTTGGGTGTGATCCAGTGCAGATAATACACCATTCAAGGAAGGACAAAAGTCCAGGCAGTGGTTTGACAGATGGCTTATCCACTTGAGAATTTGTTTCTCAGAGAACCTAAAGAGCAATGATTAACAATCCTCTGTCACTTCAGTTCCAGGTGGAATCCACTGACCTCTTCTGGCCTGGCCTCTGGGGACTTGCAAGCATGTAGTGCAAAAGCCTACAGCAGGAAAAACACCCATACATATAAAAGAAATAACTCAAAAACAGAAACAATGCCTCCAAATTTTTTTTATAAAAAACAAATTTTTATAAAAGCATCAAATACATTGTCCAGACCAAGAGCAAAAAAGAAAAAGAAACCATCATTATCATTAGAACAACAATAAAAAAAAACAAAGGACAAAAAAATCCAACCTGGAAAAAAAATAACCAACATCTCCAAAAGGGTCTTGAAATTCATTATCTCTGTTGGGAATTCATAAATGATGCTATATTTCAAGAAAACAAGAGGCATACAGCTCCATGTTTACTGATTTCTTTTATACTCATTTATTGAATATTTTTATTTCTTGGGATGTATTAGAGAAATACACTTGTGTTTCTACTTTATTCAAGTTAATCATCCACATGGTAGTACATTTTTAAATAGCGAAATTTATAACAACAAAGTTACAGCATGAATACATTTTTCATCATGAAGTTGAGATCCACAGATTTTGACACACTATCCATATCAAAAGCACAATTTTCTGTGTAGCTGTGACTGGCTGGGAACTAATAATGAGGCCTAAGCCACATGCTACTTGAAGAGGTCCATTCCTGCCTGATACTTGCAGTGTTAGAAGACAGACAACCACACATGAATACAGAAGGTCTCATGAGGGAAAAATTAGTGATTACATTTTTATCCATGAAAATACATTAAATTTATTCAATACCAACTTAAAGTGGGGGAGTCAATATATATAGTATATAAAATTAGTAAAACAACAAATTAATAACATAACAAAAAATAAATAAACAGCAAAACTTCAAATTAAACAAAGAAACCATATACTCAAAGCAATCAAAATTCTAACCAAATCCAAAACATTATAATTAAACTAAGAAGCATTCTTTAGCTGCAGATTTTACAGCACAGACCTACAGCCTGTTACTGGCCTTGAAAATATTGTCCAAAGGCTGCCAACGATGGTAATAATCTCTTCAACATGTGTTCTCCTTGTGAAGAGTTGTGTCTGAGGGCAATCTTGACCTGGTCTGCCTGTTTGAGCTTCAGGAGGAGTATTTCAGACCTAGGGGAAGAAGAGACAAAGGCTTGTTGGGGACCTGCCATGTCAGCTATCCAGCAAACACCAGCTTTATTGAGCAGGACAATCCAGTATGACCTTTCAGCCTAAGATCATTCCCAGTATCCCCAAAGGAGAAGAGCCACAGAGCACCTGGGCCTGGGACTTTTCTCATATTTAAAAAATGGCTTGAAAGTTAACAGTGAACTACACACTGTGCTGGAGCTAAAATAAAACACCACATTTCTCCAATGGTCCATATATATTATACTGAAAATTAACTGTGTAGCAATTCTAAATCAAACACTATACAGAGGCCTTCTAGGGAACCTAGCCACCATTGAAGTGAAGGCTCTTATGATATCTGGAGTGCAGGAACCTACCTGGTTCTACTTGTGAACCCCTCCATCTGTGAATCCCCAGAGAAACCATCTCACAGGAAATCCATGCTCACTGAAGAGATACTATAATCAGCAAGAGTGTGCTGCATGCAAATCTTCCCAAGGGAAAGCCTTGAACTTTAAAACAAATATTCATGAAGGACAAAGGATACCCCTGCTATATTTATAGTTACTGCAGTATTATTTGTGGGGTGACTTAAGGGACAATAGGCTCAGGTCATACCAGAGAGCTCAGAAGTGAAGAAAGAGTACATAATCGACACAAACTCTGTGGATCACAAGAATGATCATGGACAGGATTTCTTTTAAACTGGATCAGAACAATATTCTGAGCTGCTCCTAGGTGACTGAGGCAGAGAATCATGTGGAAGGCCTGAGACCCAAAAATACAGTTATACAGGTATAGGAAATCTTCTTGGCTCCTGCTATCTCATCCTAGTACCTCATATCTCAGAGACAGCAAAATGTTCCTGCATTGTTTGAGCACAGCAATGGACACACACACACACACACACACACACACACACACAAACTAACACATACATAGACACACACACAATCACACCCTTAGACAGACACACACATTCCTGAACACACAAAAGCACATGTTCATACATACAGTTTCAGGAACATTTTGACTTTCCCTGTTCATGTTAATATAAGAGATCATCCAGGACACTATAAAGCCATAAGAAATAAACACTTGAATTGAAAAATCCTGGAGACATATCTCAGCGATTAGGAGCACTGATTTGTCTTTTGGAAGTCCTCAGGTCAATTCCCCAAAACCGCAAGGTACCCTACAAACCATCTTAGTAAAATTAGATGCCCTCTTCTTGTGTGTCTGATGAGAGAGACAGTGTACTCACAAACATAATCTGAGTAAATTTAAAAAAAGAAAAGAAAAAAAGAAAAAAATCCTTGAATGGGACATGAACATTGTAGTCATAGCCTATAAACAGCTCAATAAAATAAATGCTTTTCCCTAATAAACAAAGGATGGAAATATGGAGTTTTGGCCTGGTATGCAAGCCTGCTTAGGCAGTTCCCAAGGCTCTGCACAGTCGGCTTGGTTCCCAGCAAAGGCACATGGGATCAGGGTGGACAAGCCAGTTCCTGCCTCTGGCTCCCTGTTTCTCAGGGACTCTAAAGTTAGCAGCATCTTCCAATAGGCCCTCCATTTTCCACAGCCTGTGTGGCTTTGTAACCAAAGCTATGAGCCCAGACAACTAGGAAATCTCTGTAACCAGGATGAAAAGTGAGACCTTTTTTCAGTTAAGGAGATTCTGTCAGGGATATTTTGTGGAAAATAAGTCTGAGTACTTCAAGACCAAAAGGTGGTATGTATGATCACCCTAGGCAATAGTTCATGGAAGGGCTGGATTACAGTATACTTGTTCACTCCTTGACTGAAGAACATCTGGATAGTTTCTACTTCAGGGCAGCTCTGTGGAGTACCACTACAACCATGATTTGCCCTAATTTCTCTGTGAACAACTACTTCTTGTTCTGATCTCACTGGGTAAATGGGGAGTACAGAAACTGTACAGTTTCTGAAGAGTTGGACATGGCTTCTCACAGGGCTGCCACATTTTATACCATCAGCCATGTCTGAAGTTCCTCTTTTCTTCCAGCCCTCCTTGAGGATGATTTTAACTCAAACCAAATCACTTTTGAATGACAGCCTTTACAGAGTGCTACAGACAGAACACAGGGTGAGTGCTTTAGACTACCAGGAGCCTAAGGGGCTGTCTGAGGCAGCCCTGTTCTAGCACCTCATCATATGTATGGGCCTTCTGCTTGATGCAGATGCAACACCAAGCAACTCAGTGTTTCACAGAGTTATACCCAGGACAAACTCCAAGGCCAAAGTTAACTGAGTCAAGCTTAGGCAAAGTTGGAAAAAATGGTAGGAGGTAATGAGGAAAACGAACTAGGATGCTGAGAAGATGCAATGAGCCACCTGACCTTCCAGCAGGCAGTCACTATCCACCAAGAGCAGAGAGGTGGACAAAGACTCATAGCCAGCCTTGTTGACTCTCAGGCCCATGGATTTGACACAGCAGCCTCCTACTCACCTCCATGTACTAAAGTGCTTTTTTTTTCTTATATATGATTTCAATATGGGTAAATAGATTTCCCTCTATAATCAGTTTCAATAGTGATAAATAGATTTCCCACTACCAATGATTGACAATCTTACTTTACACCACTATTTGTCTCCTTTTGTTCTATTGAGCTAGGTGTAGCAGCTTGATGACCTGCTGCTCTGTTTCATGTTTCCCTGATGCAAAGTGAACTGACACTGACACTGTGGTGAGCCCCACACTCCCATCTTAGAACAAGAGGCTGGTGTTTAGGTCCATAAGTTTCCTTTGAATAGGACCACCTTGGGGCCACCTTTTGTCTCATGTGTGCAGCCAGCTGTTGCTGAGCACCCCTTTGTGCCCCATATCCTGCTGTGGTTACAGGAGTTACATGTCTGCTTTGTGGTTGTTCCTCATGTGGGTGGGCCTCCAAACCACAGGCTAGGAAACTGTAATGAATGAAGGAAGGACTGGGAAGTAGAAACTGAAGTCACATGGTAAGATTTCAGAAGGGTGGGCTGGGCTAAATGTGAAATTATTGACTTTTAAGTGTTGGCAACATGGGTTCTGTTTGTTTGATAAAGGGTTGATTAACTCAACTGTGGGTTATGTGGAGCCTAGGTGTCTTGGGTAAGACCCATCCTGGCAAACGAACGCCCTCCTCCTTTCCCTGCTGATTTCAACTGAATGACAAGAAAGCTCATAAGAAAGCACAGTGGGCCAAGTTGTGTATCTGACACGTGGAGCAGACAGCATTAGCTTCTTCTAAGTTAAGAAATTGTTTTCTTAAAACAGCAACAAGAAAACTCAAAACAATGAAACATATAAACATGTTCTTCCTCTCTGTGAGTTATGAAAGCTTGTAGCAGTTACATGAGACAAAGCAATTGGAGGAGCTCTGCCTGGGAGGTGACAGAAGATTCAAAGATGCTGGTAAGACAGCTTAACCAAATCAGAAAGACTGATCAAAACCACATGTAATTAACTGGCCTCTCAACAGGCACATCTATATACATATTGTCACAGACATGTATATGACTCCCCTCTCCCCACACACACATACCAGAAATCATAAGTTAGCAGGAAACAAAAAGGAGACCAAATTGCAGGAGGAACCACTGAATGTAGACTGTAAATATATGATGTTACATGTGAGACCCAGGACTCTGTAATCCATCCCGTGTGGACTAAAAAAAATTAGTAACTTCTGCAGACTAGGTTGAGAGAGTTTGAGAAATCTTTTTCTTGAAGCCTCACATCTCTCACCCCAACCCTCAGCCTGAGAGAAGTCTTTCAAACACCCCTGTTCATCCAGTCAGCTCCTGAATACAAGCTACAGGAAAGAACTCTAGCAACAATGACAGAAACCAGGACTGATCTGTCAGGCTCTGTCAGTATGAACCAAGGTCTAGGCTCAGTTAGGAGACCATCTTGCAATGCAGGGTTGAGGAAGAGAAAAGACACAAGACCTCTCCCCCCACCTTTTTTTCTTGAATAATTTTTGTTAGATACTTTATTACATTTCAGACGTTATCCCCATTCTTCATCTTCCCCACCCAGAAACCCCCTATCCCACCTCCCTCCTCCTCCTTCAATGAGGATGTAGCACCACTGAGCCCGCCATACACCTACATGCACTTGAATTCCCCCCTACACTGGGGCATCTAGCCTTCATGGGACCAAGGACCTCCTCTCCCACCTACTTCTGAAAAGGACATCCTCCCCTACATATGCAGCTGGAGCCATGGGCCCAAAGCAAACTACCTACAGGCCCTGACTTCATCACTCAATGTTCTGTGCTACTGCAAAGGAGGCAGCCACATAGAACCCCTCTAGTACAATGGCATGTAGGTGTGTAATGTGTGTTCACCCCATCTATCTTGATGAACTTCAGCTTGTAGTTGATCAGGAGGGTGTGCTTGCCAATCATCCAGTTTTTGAGACAGCCTAACTCCACAGAAAGTCTTGTAAATGATCACAGAACAACTGGATAAGAATTAGGAGAGTGCCTGGACAAGGTGGAGGATGGTTATCTGGGCTTGACATTGTTTATGGTTAGACATGAGGGCAACCTGCTCCTAAGCATCCTCCATGCATCTTACCTGTTGGATATGCTTGGAAAATTTGTCATAGATCTTCATGCTGGCCTCCACACATAGCCTCCTTGTTTCCTTAGAACACACTTTCAGTGTAATCTGCTCCTTAAGCAGCTGCCTGTTTTCATTCCAGAGCATTTTTACTTCACTCTTCATATGAAGAGATTCTGTCAGGAGGTGACAGTTCCTGATGCTGAACCACAAAGAAGAAATGGTGATTATTCCCAGGCACCATCCATCTTCCTCCCACTTCTCCAAGTACCATCCCTTCTCATCATGGGCCCTGATCCCCAGACAGCCCCAGACTACAGACCAGAGTAGCCATGGGACCTCACATATAGGAAAGTCAAATCCAGAAGAAAGCAACATTCCAAAAGACTGAAGGTACTTCTGAAATCCCTGACACCAACAGGGACTCATGTATCTCCCAGAAGAGGACATGGGACCCATGACTGCATATATGTCTTTGGTATTAGAGAACCACCTCTAGGTAGAGACAAGGCAAAGCTTCTCTAGGAGAAGAGAGAAGACCCAACAGGTACACATCTTTCTATGTGTCTCATGCAAACCAGATCTGTAAATGTGTTTTCACTGCCCCAGAGACTCAAGGTTGATTGATGTCTCCATCAAGGTGCACATCTTTTCTATTTAGAGGATACTGACTTGGGAAGGACAATGATTGGAGGGGCTCACAGACTCATCACACATGATCAAAATGATTTCAAGAGATCACAATCCCAGAGCCTTTCTTTGGGGGAGGAAGCTTCCTGTTGAGAGGCAAACAGTATAGAACCAGAGTCCTCACTTTGTTTTAAAGAAAATGATGGGCAGACACATTCTGTGCCTAGTGCTGGGGAAACAACAGTGTGAGTCACTCACCTGTAAAGTTGATTATTTTTAGTCAACTCCTGGCACTTATACAAGGCCTCACTGATCTGCTGTGGAATGTTTTTGAGATCGCGAGTCACCTGGTCGTGTTGCATCTCCAGCATGATCGTCTCAAAGTTGAACCTGTGGAAGGGTGTGGCCCAAGGAGCAAATAATCCCTGAACTAAGGATTTAAAGTTTACATCAATTCAAGTTGAATCGTGAACTACCCCAGCCCATATATGCCACAACCTAATGCCTTTGTACTGGGTCCTCTTGGTGCTTATTAAACTTGTTACACTTGATCTGGGCACAGTAGAGCTAGGGAACTAAAAAATGGGAGCTGACCTGCTTTGGCTCCATGAGTGGTCTTGAAGGAATAGATTAGGTCTCCAAGAACTTTCCAGGAGCCTATGCCAGAGTCCTGAGTCCAAATTAAACCTGTGAGGACACTTCTTCACCTTGTAGACAAGGTTTTCTCAATCCTTGGTTCTAGCACTACATAAATTCCACACTTCAGTATTTACAGGGAAAAGGGTTTACTGCCTATATCCGGATTTTCTAATGCCCATCAGAGGTGCTCACAGAGATTATGTGCTCTGATGCTACAAGTGACCCTCCATGGCCTCATCACTATCATTACCTAAAAAGTCAGTCAGGTAAAGTCTCCAGCCCCATCACACTACACAGACTCCCTGGATCTTAAGTGGAATACACACACACAGACATACATACACACACATACAAACATACATACATACACACACACACACACACACACACACACACACATACACACATACACTATCGCAATGCCAAATACATACAGTGATGTGACATTATCTCAGTGTAAACTGAACAGAATTTGAAAAAAGCAGTGATGACTTGCCAGAAATCCAGTCACAATGAGGGGCAGCATATAGAACCAGGTCCTCCCAGTTGTTAACAGGACTAAATGGACCCAAAGCAACTCCAGAAAATTACAAAAATGATTCACCATAAACACACAGCAGCTAGCATCTCCCACAAAGCAATACCAGTCCAGGCATCTTAAAATGCATGATAAGAGCTCACACACTAATACTGCTATTTCCTGAATGATTCATGCCACAGGCTATAGTTTTCTTTTGGAGGAATCAAAAGAGCTTGTGACCCCATCTCACTCCTGTCTGAACTTCAAGTTCTGTGTTGAATATTCAATAGCAAAATGCATTTTAACATGAAGACAGCCTGGAGTTGTAGCCTCCTGTGATAAGTTGAAATCTAGGGTAAACAGAGAGGGCCCAAGATAGTCAACTGAGAACTGGGCATAATGATTACCTCTTGTTCAAATCCTTGACATTATAATGTGCCAGGATTCCCCGGAGTTCGTCTCTCTCATTACTCATTCTTTCGAGGTCCCTTTTGAGCTTCTCCAACCTCTTCATTCTCTGCTCCTGCTCACTGATGGTGTAGGCTTGGGAGGACTCTTTCCCAACAGACCCTTCAGGTAGAGAAACACAAGGAAACTTGTAGGGAAAATACGACAGGAAAAGGAGAAACCATACTTACTCCCACAGAGAAGCCTGAGGAAGAGGGAATTCAAGAGACACAGTGAATTCCTGAAAGAGCAGGAAAGCTATCTTCAAGCTGGACTCCTCACCTATGTCCCTGCTCCCAACCAACATCACTAAACATATGGCTCAGTCTCTACTGCAGTCCTACTAACCCTGAAGTGCTTAAGCTTTCCCAGTCAAGAAGAAATTGAGGGCATTGTCAGTTTATATCTGAAGACGTAGTCTGTACTTCTTAGCACAAAAAAAATTGACCATAAACACCAGCACCAAACATCTCCCACAAGCCAACACCTATCCTTGCTTCTTAAATGCATGATGAGAAACCACACACTCCTACACTTATCCCAGACTGTAATTCAGCCCACATCATGTGTGTTTGAGACCAGAGTCTCTGAGACCTTGATACTTGACAAGGGGATTATCCCTCTCTGTTCTTGGCATCACATATTCATGTAACCTACAGGAATCTATTGAGGATGAAATGCTTCAGCACTCTATCCTGAGAGCAAGGCTTTGTTATTCTCACAGAACTTTCTCCTGGCATGCTTTGCCACTCAGCAGGAAATTCAGATCTCTCAGCAAAGCAACTGAAGGCTTGTCAGTTCCTGGATCTCTGCGAAAGTAATCATCAGAAATTCTGGACTCTGGGTCTGCCATTGAGAAACGTTGAGGCTCCAGATGCTAAGCCCTTCTCCTGTAAGGACCTGCTCAAGCGCCCCTCCTCCAGGAAGCTTCCCCATGCACTGCCCAGGACTCACTGTGTCTTCCCCAGGGCCATCTCCTTCTTCCTGCTTTACAGAATGCCTTCTGCCTAGGTCTGGTCTCTAGTTGTATTGTATTGTCCCTATGAAACAGCCTGAGCAGCATGGACAACATGACTGCTTGTGAACCCAGAGGCTCTGAAGGAATACCCCACAGGCAGTTGGTGTCTCCACAACACTGGTGACATCACAGAAGATTCTCGGGTTCTCCTGGATACAAGAGATTGTTCCAGGAAGTGACTACTGATGATGTCACTGGAAACTGCCATGGCATACCTGCTGACCAGCTTGCCCCACATTGACCAGTTTCTGAGGTGCCCTTTCCTGGAGTCTCTCTTTTGACTCAGAGGATACACCTTGGCAACTTTTCCTTCAAAGCTAGAGATTTCTCTCTGCTTCATTACAAGGCAAGCACTTTGGACGGGAGAGTTTGTTAGGGCCTTGGCATGAGCAGCTCATCTTTGTTGGTACCTAAAGGTCTAGGGTCCTTGCTTGAGGGAGATTCTTCTCCATGATAAATCTACCCTTAGGCACCATTCATGTACCACAGTCCAGTTCCCCAGGGTGTCCTGGTTCCCAGAGGCAACAATGGTTCTCCTGCACCTTTAATTGTATGAAAGTTGGATTATATCTAATTATTGTGCACATGCCTTGAGAGGAGACATTGTTTCAATATATTCAGACATGTGTTTCCACAATCCCATTTTTGCAATGTAAACTCCCTTGCTCATGGCAATATAAGAAGGAGTTCAGGTCCAAGGGAATATCCAATTGTAAAGTTTATGTCTCTTCTTCAGAAGATAAAACCCCACTTTCTCCCTTTCTCCATTACAACCAGACATAGTAGGCATCTTGAACAAAGGTCAACAGGGACATTGGATTGCTGCTCTGTAGTTACATTAGCCATCACTTCTCCAATATCTACCTTTCTGAGTTCCAGTGAGAACTCAAGAGTTCACTGAGATCCAGTGAAACCTCCATTTAAATGTGTCCAGTAGTTCAGGAAGGACTGTGTTTGGCACTGTTATCTGTGGCTTCTGCCTTCTGAATCTATGGTACAATGTGACCTAACCTCTCAGGTGTAAGAGTGAAAAAATCATGTAAGTCCTTTCCAAATTGTTTGTGTTGTCCTGGGCTACTTCCTTCAGCCAGGTAGTATCACTATGACAATGATCAAAGGTGGCAATTCTGCAGAGAAACAGCAGGGGATTTATTAGGTAAAATGAAAAGGATTTGGAATAATAGTCAATCCTAGTATAGAAATGAATTTCATTATGTGCTTGTGGTTTTATGAGAACAGCAGGAATAGCAGGGTGATTTCAATCAATGAAAGTATGAATTTCATTGTATAGTCTTACTCTTTGCATATATATATATATATATATATATATATATATATATATATATAAATTTTGCAAAGATAAGTTTATTAAGACCAAAATTAAAACAATGAAACAGGGAAAAACATCCAGGACAGAAATAAACATGAAGTCTTCTGCTGGGTGTGGCTGCTCCTCTCTAACCTCAGCCTTGGCTCCATACTGAATTCCAGACCAGCACTTGCTAAACTCAAGCCAATTAAACAAAAGCCATCAGTTACAAACAAAATGACAACCATTTTCTTGAGTTAATTACCATTACAAGGTTAATTACCATTACTTAGTGTGGTTCTAATATATCACTTAAAGCAATTCACTGGCCAAATGCACAACCTGAACCAACATCAAAAAGCAATATACTTTTAATATTAATAGTTAGTGGCAAAGTTTTTCTAATACAAGGGTTCTTTTTATTATTTATTTACTTTTTATTTATTTATTTATTGTTTTTTTTTTTTCTGAGAAAGGGTTTCTCTGGCTGTCCTGGAACTCACTCTGTAGTCCAGGCTGGCCTCGAACTCAGAAATCAGCCTACCTCTGCCTCCCAGTGCTAGGATTAAAGGCATGGGCTACCACTGCCCACGGAGAGGTCTTTTTATAACCATTGTAACTACTTTGTTTTTCTCAAGCACACTCCGTACTGGTACCCAGGTTACTGACTTCACATACAACCCCTACCAACAGTAAAAGTTAAAAGCAACATCAGGTTAAAACATACCTTTACAATACTTGTAAATCACAGGTGGATGTAATTTTCCCCCATCCTCCTTTGCTTTGATAAATATATAAGCTTTGTTACAAAAATAATGCAAAAATGTTGAAACCAATCTACTATAACTCAGAAATCTGAACAACTCTTACCCAGTATCCAAAGTCAAGATAAAAAAGGCAGGCCTTAACTTACTCCTGGTTCTGACCATATCATTTCTATAATTCTCACATTCCAAAATACACTAACTGCCAGTCAGCGTCTCCATTACTTCATAGTCCAGCACTGACTCTCTTGGGGAGGCAAACCTGTCACTTCAATGTCAATCTCACTGAGGACAGCAGCCACCTCCTGAGCCAGCCTGCAGCATGCACAACTTAACCTTTAGTACAGTCCTAGCTTTTCAGAACAGGTCCAGAGGGGAGAACACTACTTCCTCCTCTTCCCACTTTGGCGAGGCACTCCTGTCTTCTTGCCCCCTGACTCAGGTGGCCTGGAATGCTTCTTGCCTCCCAGGCTGCCTTTCCTTTTCTCTCACTGACCCAGCAGGCAGGCTGCCCTTTCTCCTGCAGGAAGGTCCTGGCCAGCCCCCTTTTCTCTTGCCTTTCTGGCTCATCTTCCTCCTCTTGGCAGGTTCCTCTTGGACCTCTTCCCTCATCTGCTTGTTGGTGGCCCTTGTCACTTTCAGCTGAGGTTTATTACTGTTCATGATTCGAAGTAGCTCCCACTGGTTCTTTTTCTTGGCTGGGAAGTCCCCAAAGGGGGGCTGAAACTTCCTCTTCTTGCCAGAGGGTCGGGAATTTTCTCCTTTGGGAGGCGCTCCTGGAAGCTTCCCACTGAAGCTCCTCCTTACTCTGGTGTCCCTTAGGGTGCAGCCCAGCTGAGCTGGGCATCTGCATCTTGTGCTCATGGGCCAGGTTCCACAGAAGGTTCATCTCTTTCTTGGCCACGCGTTCTTTCTTGGCCTGAATCCTCTTGGTGAACTGGTCTTCCATGGGGTTGGCGCTCCCAGGCACCTTGATGAGCCATTCCTTAGTGTTATCCTGTGCACGCTTGTAGCCCCAAGGCACCACCACTGGCCACTCACCTCGTCCCACAGGAGGTTGGTCTTCGTTTGGGGACGGATGGGATGCCCTTAAGGCCAGTGGGTGAGGGGCAGGAGCCAGGGCAGCAGCTTCTCACCGGGCAGGTGTGTGGCAGGCTCCAGCAAGCGCAGTACCACTGGTTCTTCCATGTGCTCCATTGTCGGCAGCTGCCAGTAGCTGGTTGATGAGAAGCTGCATGTTGTCCTGTGCCAGGGCCCGCAGCTCAGCCTCCAGCGAGGGCCCAGCCTGGTGCAGCACTGTCTGGGAATTTTGGTCCTAAGCCAGCAAGTTGCCCAGGTCGAATTCCAGCTCTAGCTCCTTGTGCACCTTGATGAGCTGCAGCTTCTCAGCCTCCTCTTGCTCTGCCTTGGCCAGCAGTTCCTCCACTCTCTTGCCATACATGGGTCTTGATGCACACCTGTGTTCCCTCACTTTGGGGCAACAGCAGAATGTGTCCCTACTACAGCGATACCCTCTGTTTTATATTTCTAAAAGAGATGAATTAATGATCAGAAAGTTTAGAAAAAGCTATTTAACTATCTAGTGAACTCCTGCAGACAAAATCTGCTTTCCAACAAATTATACTTCTCTGTCCACCGTGTTTTGTGCCAGTCAGCAATTCATAAAAAGTGTGTTGAACAATTTGTTGTTTCCACAGGGAATAACGAGAAATAAAAAATTTAAAGACTCAAATGAATTCCACAGAGTGTTTCCTATCATGTTCTTTTTGAACCGCTTGCTTATTTAAGTCTTTTCTCATAGCTCCAAGTGTGCTGGAGGAGAAGCTTCCACTGCTGTCAGATGTTCAGGCTCTCCTCCTCATTTCACACAGCATCATCCCCACAGTACCCACAGTTGCCAGTGTCTAAGGATGAGTTCTCTTGTCACCTGACATAAATCATTCTTCTATCCAATATCTTTCTAATCACGCCACCCAGAAAGAAAATGGCACTGTAATTCCTGCATTTTAAAACAGCCTATGTGAACCAGCAAGAAGAGTTTTCTGGCTAAACATTACATTACAGCAAGTAAGAGAGCTAAATGGAAAAATGAAAATAATTTTGTTTTATGGCGTATATGCTTGTGACTTTTAGAATTGCACATTGAATATTTTCAAATGGTAACTGTTTGGCACCAAAAATTCCTGCCACCTTTTAAATGATGTAGCAAGAAACATTGCTATTGATCTAAAGTGAGACAACTGATTCTTTACACAAAACAGTTTATTTGGTTGAAGCAGTCAGTCACTGATTACATGTTGACTCTCTAGTAATCTACCTATAAAAATGCTTACAAAACTACTATTATACAGGCCATCATGACTTTTGCTTTGAAACTCAGAAGCACAGGTGTTAGAAAGGACCCAAAGGCTCTGGGGATGTTCTGGTCCAGTTGATTCATAGAAATGTAGGACCCAGGGTTTTCAGGGACCCATGGAAGTTATACAGCTAAGCACTGATAATTGGTCAAGTCACTTCAATTGTACTATAGAGCTTCAGCTACAGGCACCTGAGCACAGAGATCAGCAGATTAGAAAAGAGTGCCCTTCCCAACACTGGGAGATTCAGAATACACTTGAAGTATATAGATTTTATTTATTACCTTTTAAAGGCATTATTTTACCAAGTAACTGTCATCTTCCAGGTTCTTCTGAGGCTTCATTTTCCACAGTTGTTCTGGGTTTGTAATATCTTTACTGACCCCCATGAATGCTATAAAATAGTGTGGCCTCAGCCACCTAAAGAAAGGAAATGGAAGTCTGTTCTCTTTATGATACTATTGTTTTGTTGTTGGTTTGTATTTGAGACAGGGCTTCTCTTCTCTGTGTATCCCTGGCTCTCCTGGACCTTGCTCTGTAGACCAGGGTGGCTTCAGCCTCAGAGATATGTCTGTGTCTCTCTCTCAAGTGCTGGGACTAAAGGCATACACCACCATTGTCCAAAAACAATACTTTCGTTTGATGGAACAATGTAAAGTACTTATTCAGTTGAGAACTAGAATAGAACAACACAATTAAAATTCAAATAGTAAATAAGCTACACATTTAACTACCTTCAACCAGTTCACTAATATCAATTATTCATTCATTGAGTCACCTGTTACTTATATGAAACATATAGGATTGCCTGTTTCTCTTTTCTACAGGAAGATTTTACCCCAAGTTCTCAATTAGACAAAAGCCTGTTCCCCTTAAAGATAAATGGAATTAGGAATGCATTTTTGAGTTTTGGCATTGATTCTATCATCAAGGCTTGAGGCAGTTGATAGAGAACTTCAGGAAGATAATGTTTCCTAGGCTTCCATGTTAATGATGGAATCTGTACCAAAAATGATCTGCTTTGTATGCTGAAACATTCCTGAAGGTAGGAAAGAGAAAAGATACAGTCATGAAGCTGAATCCCAATAGTTACTTCAAGGCACAAAAGGCTGCACTGCCAGAGTGTCCTTTGGACAAGCCCTGTTGGTAAAAGTGGCTGCTCATCTATTTCTGATGGGTATGAAGTTGTGTTCAGTCACTGACAAGCCCACTTTCTCAGTGAACCCTGTGGAGAGGAGCTTGTCAAAAATTTTTCCAAACCAAGAAAATTATTCCTTAAGAACTTCGTGGAGCCAAATCCAGTCTTGGCTTTGCACATCTTATGAATGATAAACAGGACATAATAGTCTCATCTATTTTTGATGGGTATTAAGTTGTGTTCAGTCACTGAGAAGCCCACTTTCTCAGTCAACCCTGTGGAGAGGAGCTTGTTAAAATTTTCCCAAACCAAGAAAATTATTCCTTTAGAGCTTCATGGAGCCTGATCCTGTCTTGGCTTTGCACATCTTATGCATGACAAACAGGAGGTTATAGTCTCCATCATTTTTAATGACCTGTAATTCACTTCTAGAAGGTTATACCTCCAATCTGTACCTTGGCCAATGAAAGAAAAACAAGTTAGGCACACAACAGGTAGGTTGTTGGAAAATATTCCAAGTACTTTGGATTTTGGACCACCTGTGAGGCCTTATTGAGTGGAAAGTTATTTTCAGGAGTAGATTATAATACTTAGAATGTTTCCAAGTTCTAAAGGTCAGCTTTTTCCCTGACAGCAGTATTGTATATTTTCTTATTAAGGTGCTCTGGGAATTCCAGAGTTCCCTATCTTGGAACATTCTGGAGGAGACTATAGGTTGAGCATCCCTCACTTGAAAACTCACAGTGTTGAAATGCTCCAAAGTGCAAAACTGGAGTCTCTTCATGGAAACACAAGTGGACCTCACATGAGGGTTTGCACAGAAATTTCAGGCATAGTAAATATATTCTAATTGTACATTTCTATAGTAGCTTCTCAGTATATAGTCCTTGCTGACTTGGAACTTGCTATGGATAGCAGACCTCCAACTCAGAGATCCACTTGTCTCTGCCTCCCAAGTGCTGGGATTAAAAGAGTGTACCACCACATCTGACAGTAAGTCATAATATGTATATTAAATTATCTTCAGGCTAAGCATATTTATATAAAGTATAAGCAAAGCTTGTATGAGCTTCCTGTTTAAACTTTTGTCTTATCTGCAAGGTCTCTTATTTTGATTATACATTTGTATGTTACATATGAGGATTTTAAAAAGCCCTACCACACAAAATATTTGTGGTTCTAAGTGCTGATTTGTAAAGTAAAGTACACAAATCTGTTTTGATTGTCCCATATAACAACCATCCTCTGGTTATAGAAACAAGCAACTGACACAGGCCTGGCCATCAAGAGTTAATTCCTGTGATCACACTGAGTTGCTTAGGGATGGCAGCCAAATCTAGTTGATAAGTTACAGTCCTCTTCTGATATCATCCCCAGTGGAAGAGAATAAAGTGATACCCTTAACATGTTTGCTAAGTTAGAATGTTGCCCATGTAAGAAAAAAGATGTCTTCATGTGAACACAAGGAAGAAAACACAGAAAAGCCAAACAAGAAATAAAGAAGGGCAGTGAGAAATCCTGCTGGCAATAGTTTAAGCAATGGAAGCCAGGTGACTTCTCACTCAGTTACATAGTTAATACCTTCCTCTTTTTTGTTTGACTGATTGCTTGTGTTTAGTTGTGTATTGACCATTGCCATTGAAAGAGTTCTGGGTAAAATCTCTGCCATTCAACAAGTTCTTAGAAGGCTGATTACTACATAGGCATTAAAGAGAAGAAAGAGAATGAGAGTTCAAGCCTGCCTGTGAGATGCTTACAGTCTGTCTTCAGGATATATTACTCCATGCCATTTGCTGACTTTAACCAATACTATAAAGTGAGTGGTTTGGCGTGAGGTACCTAGGAATAGAGTAGCATGCATTGTACTAAAGCATAAGAAACAGTTTACGCTAAGTTTAGAGTGTATTTTAAGTCTGGTGGTTCAAGCTGGCAGACAGTGATGCATAAATATATAGGTGTTCACTGTTAATTTCTTAACCAAACTGAACAATGATGGGAGACACAGCAAATACAAAGTCAAATGATATGTCTGTTCTCAAAAACCTTTTGGTGCAGGACAGGCAAACAGTCCAGCAAGAACTGTGTGGTAATGCCATGCATCTTAAAGGATGACACTTTATAGAGAGTTGGTGACCTGCAGAGAGTTGTTGGTGCTTGCTGACAGACAGCCACTGCCTAGAGATTGTGGGTGGAAGGCCAGAGTGGCCCAGAAGAGATGCCCAGCCATATGTCTGCATGGTACCATGCTGAGGGACATCACTAAGGAATAGAACCCATGTCAGTAAGGGTGATTGTTGACTGTGTGCCCACAACTGAGAAACCAAAGTACCAGTTAAATGAAACATGCCTTCTTTCACCAGACATTAGCTAAACCTATAATTGAACTTCTACAGGAGAGAAGGTTTCATTAATCTGCAAGGCAAACCCAGCAGGAAGCATCATAGTGCAGAGATGTCAAGAATTCCCAGAGTTGAACCAACATGTACCAGCCTCCTTCCAAGTTAAACAGTAAATTCTGTTTTGCTGGCATAGGATGGCTGGCTTGCTGTTGCTACTAAATGTTGACACAGCCCCACAGACTCATGTGTATGGCCAGGAGTTCAGATTCCAAGAAACCCAATGATTGGAATACATAGTGGTTTGCAGCACATGTCTCGTGAGTGTTTCAAATGTATTTTTGCTTTGTCACAATTAAGTATTAGATGATGGGAAGCTGTTCACAGAAGTGCTGTTTCTTAAAGCATTACTTCCCATGTGCTTAATGTTAATATTAAATACATTGCCTTGATTTAATATCGAGATGTGGATGGGATGCATGCCCCACCCCAAGAGAACAGCATAACCAAATTTGAAGTGGACTTAAATTCTACCACTACAAATGCCTGCTTATTGCTTTCACCAGAGTGCCTTCTTTAAAAGTATTGACTATTTTGGAGAAACCCTGAATCCTACCCAGATCCTGACAGAGTAGGACTGGTGTTCCAAGGATTTAAAATGAAAGAAAATCCACAATTTAGGAAACCAGCCCAAGTGGCACAATGAGGTACCAGTCATTCATCCATCTAGGCAAACTTTTGGAAACTGCCAAGTTGGCAAACTTTAGTGGTGGAACCCAGTTTGACTGCAAAGTTGACCAGCACCCTATGCTCTAGCACCAGGACCAAGAGACCTGTTCCCTGAGGGGATTGCCTAGAGCCGGGAGGGGTTGAAGGGGCGATCAGACCTGGGCTGCTTGCAGTACCACTGCCTGATTGCCTGCTCCTGAGACCTGCCTCACCCCTCCTCGGCCCGGAGCAGATTCCCAAGTCCTGCGGATGAGAGGACCAAGTTGCCTGCAAAGGAGACCCGGGACTCACCCCCTTGACCATAGGATCTGATGGCGAGGTGCTCGCTGACCGTACTACCAGTGATGTCAGCTTCCACTGACAGAGGATCTGGTTTTTTTTTCCTCTAAAATACACCAGATTTGTGTCTTTGCTCTTTGTATAAGGGCTTTTAAATGTTTTGAAAAGATGAACACCCCTGAAGAGGGCCAGATGCAAAATTTCTAATCCTGCCCTTTCCTCCCTAAACCAACTGTCTCAAAGTCCTGATGACCTCTTATTAGTTTGCACCAAAACTGTATTTCTTGGTATTAGAGAATACTGCTCTAATGAGGGAGAAGGTAATATTGTGGCTTACAGCAATGCCTGAGCATTAGAATGACCATTAGAGTTTTGTTGAAGACACCTATGCCTCAGTCACATTCTTGGAGTTTTGAGTCAATGAATGTAGAATATAGGGGTGAGCCTTTAGTATAAAGACACCTGCAGAGGTCAGCATGCATAACCAGGGTTGGCAATAAGTGGAGATCAAGGGCAAGACACTTTGTCTTTTGCTAGCTGGCATAAAAGAGATCTAACTGGAGATGACCCCATTGCAGGTTTTATTCTAGACTACCTTCTTTGGTTATTGATACAAAATAAGAGGAAACCTTCAACAAATCTCAGTAGGACTTCCGACTTTAAGGAGATGACAGGACAATTGCTGTACAGCATTGGAGAAAACCATGATGACACTGGGCAGCAGATGTGGCTGCTGGGAAAGAAAATAGCATGGCAAGCAGATCAGAAATGCTTTCTACAGCCTTGGGGTTCAGCCAGGACCAAAGCCTGTCACTAATCACTGAATGCCTTATACATTTCTAACTTCTGGTTGTAGTTACAGATCAATATACTCTCAAGAATAGAAGGTCATGGTGGGTATGTGATGCCCTAATCTTTTTGAGATAAAGTATTTTTGTAAAATTGTGTGGGTGTGTGTTTGTGTTTGTGTCAGCCTCAGATTTAAGGGAAGCTAGGTGGGGCCTGGTAGCACAGTTACTACCCAGAGTAAAGGCAGTAGGTAGAGCAAAGATACAGGCAACATCTACCATCCCTCTCCCTGCTAGCCTTGAACTGAAATATTTACCATCACAGACTTGTATCCTCTGCTGCAGGTTCCATCCCCCTGGGCTTGTCTGAAGCTTAATCTAAACACTGTTTTGATTGTACTTCAACATGATTTATTTACCACCTCCACCTTTAGGAGAGTTTTCAATTCTGCAATTCATCTAATAAAGCCTAATCTGCATTGTCATGCAGGATGAGACAGGAGAGATCTGCTCCAACCCTGACAAAAAGAGATCCTGAGGCATGATCAGGAACCAACCCTAATGCCCTACATGCAGGCCTCAAAGTTTAAACACTGAGCATGACTACCCCAAGTATGTGACCCTAGAGGTCTCAAGAATCTTCTGTCTTTGGTTGGGTGTGATCCAGTGCAGCTGATACACCACACAAGGAAAGACAAAAGTCCAGGCAGGTGCTGGATAGATGGCTTATCCATTTGAGACTTTGTTTCTTAGAAGATCTAAAGAGTGCCATTAAGAATCCTCCATCTCGGGTGATGGAGAGATAGCTCAGCAGGTAAGAGCACTGACTGTTCTTCCAGAGGACCCAGGTTCAATTCCCAGCCTCCTCATGTCAACTTAAAACCATCTATAACTACATGATCTGGCACTTTCACAGACATACATGCAGGCAAAACACCAATGCACATAAGATAAAAATAAAAAAAATCCTCCATCACTTCTGCTCCAGGTGTAATTCATTGACCTCTTCTGGCCTATGGAGAATTGCATGCATGTAGTGTACAGACATACAGCAGGAAAAACACCCATACACATAAATGAAATAATGCAAAAACAGAAACAACGCCCTAACCAAATTAAAAAATATCATCATATACATTGTCCAGGCCAAGAGAACAAAATTCATCATCAGTAGAACAACACCACCACCAAAACAAAACAAACAATCAAACAAAGAAAAATCCTAACATCTGCCAAATGATCTTGGAATTCATGATCTCTGCTTTGCAGTTATAAGTGATGCTACCATTCAAGGAAATAAAAGGCATACAGCTCTGTGGTTACTAATTTCTTTGATATTCCCTTAGTGAATTTTATTTCTTGGGATGTATTAGAGAAACACTCTTGTGTTTCTCCTCTGTTTGTTCATCATGAGCATCCATGGAGTAGTGCATTTTAACATAGCTGAATTTATGACCACAAAGATACAGCATGGATATGTTTTTCATCATGAAGTTAGGTCCACAGATTTTGACACACTATCCACACCAAAAGCACAATTCTCTGTGTAGCTGTGACTGTTTGGGAACGAATAATGAAGATTAAGCCACATTACACTCGAAGAGGTCCAATCCTACCTGATACTTCTAGTGTTACAAGACTGTGAACCACACATGAATACAGAAGGTTCTTATGAGATAAAAATTAGAGATTATGTTTTTATTCATAAGAATACATTACTTTTATTCAATACAAGCTTAAAGTAGGAGAGTCAAAGTATGTAGTACATAGCCTTAACAAAACAGCAAATTAATTATAGTAACAAAAACAAATAAATGACAAATCTTCAAATGAAAAGAAAGAAAATCATATACTCAAGGAAATCAAAAGTAACCAAAACCAATACACAGTTCTTAAGCTAAGCAGCATTCTATTGCTGTAGATTTTGCAACAGAGACCTACAGTCTGTTGATGGCCTTAGAAATATAGTGCAAAGGCTGTGAGTAGTGGTAATAATGTCTTCAAGATGAATGTAGCTATGCCCCAATTGGGGTGGGGTGCTGTTGGACAAGTCTTTGCAAGGCAAACCAGGAGTCATGTTACAGACAATACTTCAAAGTCTTTAAACTTCGCTTGACTTATCTCCATGAAATTATTCAGGATGACCCATGAGGACAAGCAAAATTTGCATTCTCAGGCCCCTCCAGGATGACCAGCAGATCTTAATGACCCTCAGCACTTCTCTGAAGCCTTCCAAACATGCACTCTTGCTGAACTAGAGGCTAGAGAAAATAAAGGCCTTTATGATATATACTTACCCAAAGAAAGGAAGAAAATTAAGCCCAAGATTTCCATAGTTGTAGGGATGAGATGCAATTGTGGTTCACTTGTTTTGCACAATCAGTGCTCCTGGTGAAGAATTGTATCTGTGGGATACCTTGACCTATTCTGTGCCCTGTTTGAGTTTCTGTTGGAGTATTTCAGACATAGGGGAGCAAGACATAAAGGCCTGGTGAGGACCTGTCATGTCAGCTATCCAGCAAACACCAGGCTTATTCAGCAGGACAATCCAGTATGACCTTTGAGCTAAGGTCTTTCCTTGTATCCTCAAAGAAGCAGTGCCACAGAGCATCTGGGCCTAAAATTTTTTCTCAGATTTAATAAACAGCTTACAAGTTAATTGTGAACTACACACTGTTCTGGAGCTAAAATAAAACACCACATTTCTCCAATAGTCCATATATATTATATTGAAAAATAACTGCATAACAATGTCTGAAAAGAGCACTGTACAGAGGTCTTCTAAGGAGCCTAGCAACCATTCAAGTGAAGGCTGTTATTATATCTAGAGTGCAGGAACCTGCCTGGGTTCCTCTTGTGAACCCCTCCATCTGCGAATCCCCAGAGAATCCATCTCCCAGAATCCATGCTCACTGAAGAGACACTATAATCAGCAAGAGTGTGCGGTATACAAATCTTCCCAAGAAAAAGCATTGAACTGTAAAAGGGATATTAATGAAGAAAGACGTGATACCACTGCTAATAGAGAAGAGCAGAGATGGGTCGCGGACCCTTATCCAGCCTTGTTGACTCTCAGGCTCAAGGATTTGACATGGCAGGCTCCTACTCACCTCCATGTACCACAGTCTTTTATTTTCCTACAAATGATTTCAATATAGATAAATAGATTTGCTCTACAACCTGTTTCAATAGTGATGAATAGTTTTTCTCTACCAACTGTTGAATATCTGACTTTACACCATTATCTGTCTCCTTTGGTTCTATTGAGTTAGGTGGAGAGGCATGATGACCTGCTACTGTATTTGATGTTTCTGTGATGCAAAGTGAACTGATAGAGTACTTTCTCATTAAAGCTGGACTTTATTATCATTTAAGATGTTTGCTGACCAAATGTATATATGTATAGATACATATGAATATGTACATATATGTTCAGAAACAAACAAGTTCATGCCTTCGTACATGCACACACACACATGCACACACAGAGACATACCTAAATACACACTTGTATGTACAAGAAACCATACTACAAACACCTAAAAAAAGCACCTACCAATACAGAAATACACAACATAAAACTGCTAGGACACACATGGACAAAAGCACACAGACACACACACAGAGACACACATAGAAACACACAGAGACAAACACATCAATCCAAAGATTGCTATGTTTCAGCACATTTCCTGACACTTGAGAAGGGAGTTGGACCTAAGCTGTGTAGTAGGCTCTTAGACAAACCCCGGCTCTGCTTGTCAGGCCTGTACTTATTTCTGTTTCAGGAACATTTCCCATGCAGATACTTGCTGATCCTACAAGAATTAATAAGCTCTATACAGATAGGCTGGTCCACACAATTCAAGATACTAAGAAAGTGGGTTTTAAGAACATCCTCCAGGAAGCTTCAAGTAGAAACATATTCTGCTCTCTAAACCTACCTTGGCTCCCTCTCAGAAGACCCTGGTAGCACCATTAAAAAGACAGTTAGTCATGTTTATTATCCATGAACTTTACAACACATTACAGTGCATGTGATATTAAAACATCCCTAATGACGTTCAAAGCAAGCTAGGGAATTAGCATGCAATGATTTCTCTGAAATGCAGCACTCTACAAAACTGTGAGGGGGAAGTGTCCTGAAGCAAAGTCATGTCCATGAAATACTCAGCAAAACAATGTCAGCAGAGGGATGCACTGTAGGATTTCATGAATCCTCATGGTGAAGCCAATAAGACACACCATGAATTTCCAGGGTGTTATCTCAGTATAGGATAGGCAAAGAAGTCTAACTTTTTATTTTTATAATAAGTATATTTTAAAACTTTTTATTATAAAAGACTCTAATTACAAAACAATAAATGGGGTGCCTTTCTTTCTGTCCTGGGAGAAGGCTGGACCAGAGCCTCTCTGAGTGAGGCACCATATAGCAGGAGGGATGATCTGGGTCCTAGATAATTCTGGAAGTGGCATCCTTAGACACCTCTTCATTCCATAAAGCTGGAAGGGTTGGTGGTCACAGGACCAGGAGCTCCTCTGTCAGGAGGGATAGGATAGCATTGGCAGCCTGGGAGGTAGAGCAGAGGCAGAGGCCCTTGCAGAAACAGCCAGGAAGGTCACTTCCAGCCGGGGCACCTGTCCCCATGACCTGAGTGTTGGAGATGCAGATGCTCCTCTTGCTGCCACCATATGGTAGGCATTGAGAGGAAGAGTGCTGTGTGAAAGTCTGTGGGTCATGGAGGACACAGACTTGGAGATTCTGGAAGAAGCTTGGTATCTGGGGCCACTGGATTCTGAAGACCAGTAGATGGCCAGTTATAAGAACCCAGGTGAGATGGCCTCAGTGGTCAGTCAACCAAACCCACTGCTTTTCCACCAGACTAGGGAACCATCCTATGTGCCACTGGGGTTCCTGGACTCTTGCCTTCTTCCCTCTAAGAACCTCATATTCCCTTTTGAGAATGAGAGGCTGGTGTTCAGGTTCCAAAGGGTCATTTAAATAGGACCACAAAATCCTTGGAGACAACTTTTGTCTCATATGTGCAGCTGTTGTTGAGCACCCCTTTGTGCCCCATATCCTGTTCTGGTTCCATGAGTACCATGTTTGCTTCCTGGTTGTTCCGCAAATGGGTGGGCCAACCAAGCCAGCAATAGAAAGTTGCAATGAATGAGGGAAGGGCTGGAAAGGGGAATCTGAGGTCACATGGTAAGATTTGGGAAGGGTGGGCTGGGCTAAAAATGAAATTATTCACTTTTAAGTTTTGGCAATATGGGTTCTGTTTGTTTAATAAGTATTATTGGGTTGGAAAACTCACCTGTGCTTTACATGGAGCCTAGGTTTGTAGGTTAAACTCATCCTGGGTCACCAACACCCTCCTCCCTCTCCCTAGGGATTTAAGCCTAATGACAAGAAATTCATGAGAAAGCACAGTGGGCCAAGTTGTGTGTCTTAACCTGGAACAGACAGAATTGGCTTCGTTCAAGTTAATAAAGTGGTTTTTTACAACAATAACAACAAACCGAAAACAATAAAATCTGTAAAAATGTGGAGAGAGCTACCATGTTCTTCCTCTCTATGAGTAGCTTATCCTTTTAGCAGTGACTTGAGACCAAATAATACCAGGAGCTCTGCTGGGAGGTGACAGATGATTCAAAGATGCTTGTCAGATAGCTTAACCAAAGCAGGAAGTTTCAGATTCAGTGAGAGACCTGGGCTTATGTTGCAGAAAGACTGCAAAACCACATGTAATTAACTGGCCTCTCAGCATACCCATCAATATACATATTGGCACAGACATGCATATCCCCCTCCCCCAGACACACCAGAAATCATAAGTGAGCAGGAAACAGTAAGGAGACCTCAATGCTGGAGGATCCATTGAATGTAAAAAACCTCAAGGTTCAAGTTAGCCCCAGGACTGTGCTATCCATCCCTTAGGGACTAAAAAGGCTTAGTGAGCAGCTTCTTCTGCAGACTAGGCTGAGAGAGTTGGAGAATTTCTTTTCTTGAAGCCTAACATGTTAACCCTAAGCCTCAGCCAGAGAGAAGCCTTTCTTCACACATCCCTGTTCATCCAGTAGGCTCTTGAATAGAAGCTCCAGGAAAGAACCCTAGCAACACTGACATGAAACAGGACTGACAAGCTGCTTCTCAGGCTCTGTCACTGTGAACCAAGGTCTAGACTGGATTAAGAGACCATTTTGCAATGCAGGGAAAAGGGAAAGAAAACATACAAATACCTTGCCCTGTGCCCACCCAGAAAAAAAAAAGATAATGAGAACCACTCATTTTGCAATTCCAGTGGGCACTAAAACTTGCAAATTGCTTCCTACCTGTGACATCATATGAACCTTACAAAGCAAATGAGCTACAGTCTCTGACTATATAACTCAAAGCTCTGTGCTCCTGTCAAGTAGGCACCCAAATAAAACCCCTCTAGCATAATGGCCTGTAGGTATGTAATGTGTGTTTAGCTTATCTATCTTAATGAACAGCAGTTTGTAATTGAGTAGGAGGGGTTGCTTGCCAATCATGCAGTTTCTTGAAAGAGGCTAACTCCACAAAAGTCTTGTAAATTATCACAGAACAACTGGATAAGACATAGGAGAGTGCCTAGATAAGGTGGAGGATGGTTCTATGGGCTTGACTTTGTTTATTATTAATGAGGGCAACCTGCCCCTGATGCTTCATGCATCGTACCTATTGCTGCTTGGTACATAGGTCATAGATCTTCACACAGCACCCTTCCATGTTACCTCTGGCCCTGAAGGAGTCATTAAGTCTATGTCCTCAGCATTGAAAGCAAGAAACTCATAAAGGAAGGCAAATAGTTTGGAGGAGAGCCAAGAATCCCTCTTTGTTATTAATGTCCTTCCCACCAGCTGCGATAAGCCCTCTTTCCTATAGATCATAACATCCACATATGCAGTAACTAAACCATAGTGACGTCCTGATACTTGATAACAGGTCTTCTTTTTCACCATATATTTGGCTATAAGTCTTAGGTCCAAATCGTTTCTGTTGTAATAAATGCTGCAGCCCCTGTGTACCTGGTTCCATGTTTAATGAAGATTTCCCACCCATCCTGAGTGATGCATCAGACTCTTACATGAAATCTGGGGGTTGCCATGCGTTCTAAACCGATCTCTTTCATCATGTTTGTTTCCTCTTACAGTTACTGATGAGCATCTGTGAGTCATCATCTGGCAAGATTGATGCCAGCGGGGTTTTCAAACCAGACTCCAGGATGGTTCAGAAATAGGACCTGCTATTGTTTCACAAGTGCATTAAACAGCCAGGGTTTTGGTGTTCCTTTGAGAAGAGTCTCAACTGCATGGGGTGAATGTAAGTATAAGATGCTAACCCAGAGTTAACTTCTCTGCTTCCTTCACTAGAATGCTTGTAGCCACCACAGCTCTTAAACAAGTAGACCAGCCTGACTATACAGGGTCCAATAGCTAGGACAAGTCTAGTAGACTGTGATTCCATGGGCCTACAATGTGTGGTTCCACACCCTTTGCAGTAACTTTTGTTTCATGGGCCTATAGATGAAAAAGTTTGGAAGTATCCTGAAGTGCTATGGTTAGAACCATAATCACCTGTCTTCAAAGCCTCAAAGATGATTTGTGCAGAGTCATTCCAGATTAGAAAACCAATGGCCTTATTTGTGCTGGGAATTTTTCATTGGGGTGTTTTTAATGATTCTTTCTACTCCTATAGGGGATATGGGATTGTTTAGATAGTTTACCTTATCTTGATTTGATTTGGGTATGTGGTATCTGTGTATAAAATCATCCATTTCATCTAGATTTTCCAGATTTGTTGAGTATAAGCTTGTCTAGTAAGACATGATGAATTTTAGATTTCCTGTTTTTGTTGTTATGTTTTCATTTTCATTTCAGATTTTGTTAATTTGGTTACTGTCTCAGTGCCCTTTACTTAGTTTGGCTAAGGGTTAATCTATCCTGTTGATTTTCTCAAAGAACCAGTTCTTGCTCTTGTTGACACTTTGCATCTAGCTCTTTGTTTGTATTTGGTTGTTTTCAGCCCAGAGTTTGAGTATTCCCTGCTATCTACTCCTCTTAGATAGGTTTGCCTCTTTTTGTCCTAGAGACCTCAGGTGTGTTGTTAAGTTGCTGGGCTAAGTTAACCTCAGATTCCTTATGAAAGCACTCAGTACTGTGATTTTTCCCCTTAACACTGCTTTTCTTGTGTCCCAAAACTTTGGGTATGCTGCATCTTTGTTTTCATTGAATTATAGAAAGTCTTTCTTTATTTCTTGCCTGTGACTCTGGTTATAACAATCCTGTGGGTGTATGGGTATGATAAGACCCTAGGAAGTACTCTACAAAAGGAGCAGGATGCTCTTATGACCCCTGTGTGTCATCACCTTTGTCATGTTTGTGGGCTTCTGTAGTGGTGCTATGAGCCCAGCTGGTAAGTCCTGTAAAAGATCCCTAGTGTCCCATTCTCTTTTTCTCTTTCAGGATACTAATGAGGGTAGATTTGATGAAAATATAGTCTTAATCCAAATAAGCATCCCATTAATTCTTGTGGACCATCTGGATGAAGCATCAAGTTCCCGGGTACTTCTGCATGAACTTGCCAAAGCCAGCAAACTGGAGCCAGAAGAAATCCAAGCAGAAGGCATCCATAACCAGCACTGCCAGCACTTCCCCAAGCACAGGGTAATGTGGCTTGAGTGGAAGAAGAGATGTTTTCAAGACAGCTGGCACTCCAGTATCATATCCAGTACCTATCATGTGTAGACCAGCACATAAAAGAGCATGAAGGAAGAGGCTTCACATAAATGATTGCCTGGGTCAGGCAGCAGTTCCTGTAGACTTTGGGTTTGCTGCTAGGCAGCCAGCACCTCTGAACTGACTGACACTTGCCCAGAGTCTTCTTTACTGCCATGCCACACAGTCACACTTAGAGCACAAATATGAGTGATGCAGGGGTGAAGAACCATAGGACCAAGACCCTTAGTGCACCTGCAGCACCAGCAAGATCACATTGACCATCAGCCATGCAGAAAAGAGCACACTGCCCATAATCAGAAAGGACCTAAGTTCCACTTAAGTGGATGGACAGAAACAATAGGACTCATTCAAGGTCCCTGCTCCATTAAACTGGAGGGGAAGCTACAATCCAGCCAGATGTGGTGGCCATTTCACAGCCAAGGAAGAAATATCATATCCAAGTCAGTGCTGCTGTGTGCAGTATGTGTCAGAAAAACAGGAGGGGAGCTATGGGTAAGCAGGACAAAGCATGAAGAATACTTAGGATGCTAGAAATTATAGTCTATGTTATATGGTGTATACTATATTATACAATGTGCTACAAAATTATTGCTGTACATCAAGAAGATGTTCATCTTCTTAGGAGTAGAAATATTTGAGCAGAAGTTCCAGATTGGCAGGGCAAGTGTGTTTCTACACAGAGGTGTGCAGGATACCCCTCTTGTTGTGCTTGCAGCAGGCAGGGCTTCAGACAGAGCAGAAGCACATCCATAGCTGCTCAGCATTCAGGAGAAAAAGTTCAAGAGTAAAAATTAATACTAGTTTTGATCTGTCTGCGATAATCTTTAAAGGAGATGAGTTAACTAAGGTTAAAAGTCTTTGAGCAAAAGCCTATAATAAGTTTCATCCTTAGCCTTGGGAAGGCTTCATCTAAAAAGGCCCTAAAGAGACATAGCAAAGAAAGTCTCCATAGCCTATTACCCCTGAAACTGCCTTTATACCCTGCCTTCAAGGCTGGCCACATGGTTTAGTTCACTACTGCTAAACTGCAGCAAGAGAACACTGCTCATAGTGATTTGTGTTTATTTGCTTGTTTGTTTGATTTTGGTTTGGGTTTTGTTTGGTTTGAGGTTTAGGCTTTTTGTTCCACTGGTTTGAGGTTTTGATATTTTTTTGTTGTTCTGGTCATTATTTTGGTATTTTTCTGTGGCTATATGCATTGGGTATATTGATCTAGCTGATTAGAGAAATGGCTGCATTTTTGTGAATTAGAAAACATCATTTTCAAAGCCTTCACACTTTGACAGCTCTTGTCACCACCTGTGTTGACACTGCTTTATTCCCGGAATTCACAGACAGAGATGGATGTCTATGAGCTTCAGGCTACATTGTGAATTCCCAGCCAGCTAGCCAGTTCTACAAAGTAGTTTTTAGGGGGCATGGAGATCATGGTCTACTCTGTGAATACCCACTTATTGATGAAAACTGTATCCACACCGTACCCTTTAGATCATATGTTTAGATACCCCTAAAATATGGTGCAGGCATTCACATGGTCCTGAAATAGTCATGCAAACAAAATTAATGAGAGCCACGACTGTATTGTTCTAAAGCCTCTTAGGAAAGGAGTATTCATTCAGAGTGTTTAAAAAAGAGAAATACAGAGCTATTTGCCTCTCATGTCCTTGAAGTACAGCCTCAGGGATGACTATAAAGTTGAAATAATGATTTCCCAGATAAAGACTTCCCAAATTTCCATGTTGAGAATTCCCACACATGTTGAGATGTGGCTTTATTTTTAGGTAATATTAGTGTGGCGACATATTTGGAGCTTTTAGGGTTTTGCTTGGTTTTGGAGTGTTGTTTGTTTACTTTGATTTATATGTATCTTTCCCTGCTGGATGTCTGTGCACCACATGCATGCAATTCCTCCCGAGGCCTGTAGGGGCTGAAGGGGCGTTCAGAGCTGGGCTGCCTTGAGTACCTCTGCATGCTTGCCCACTCCTGAGACCAGCCTCACCCCTCCTAGGCCCTAAGCAGATTCCCAAGGCCTATAAAGGCAGGTTGCATGGGGCCTGCGAAAGAGACTTGGGACTCACCCACTTCTCCGTGGGATCACAAGGCAAGGCACTTGGTGCCCTGACTAACAGTCCCATGTGGAGCCTGATTCTCACTGCAGAGCATAGACTGCTCCACAGACCCCGCCCCTCGGCCTCCATGTGCACATTGCCAACTGCTGGCAACTGCCAGCAGGGGTCCCCAGTAGTGATCCATCTCAAGGCAGGGCGACCCAGAATTAACTGGAGGGATCCCTGGAAACCTACTGACTCCTGGGATACATTCCATTCCAGGATCAGGTCTGGAAGAAATTTGCAGTTGTGCATTTCACCGATCGCCAGGTGATACTGTACTAATCCTAGATCACACTTGGAGACCAACTGCTCTGTAGCTAACATGTGCTTGGTGTCCAGACATGTAGCAGTTTCCCAGAGAACTGTTAGCACAGTCAAAGAATGAATCTGAGTTAGTGAGTGACTTTTACACCAGATTTACTCCTTCCCACCTCACCTTCCAATCTCTTCTATTAAGGACATCCAGGCGCACTCAAGTATTACGAACCAAAAAAAAAAAAAAATGTTTCTGTCAATAAAGTGAAAATATCAGAAGGAGGAAGTAGAGAAAGTGTCAGATTCAACACTGTAACTCCCAAGGTAGGTCTGGGTCTTGTTTTTAATTTGACCCTGGTTCCCAAACTTCCCCTCTTTCTGGTATCAGTCTGCTTCTGCCTCCTGAGTGCTGGGATCAAACAGATTTTCTGCACTCCACTGTTCTGCATATTTTAATGCTTCTTATATAATTTTTGAATTCCCTGACTTTCATCAGAGTGTAAAAGGTCTTTGATGATTATGTTACCCTGGGCTGACACCTTGTTGTCAGACTCTTGCAGCTTCTGTTTCTAAGGACGGAAGAAAAATCATTAAAAGGAGGGTTAGAGAAACTGCTGGTGACTGGGATAAGCCATACAACCACAGGGAAAAGGGTCCAGTTCTGAGCACACAGCTTGTCATTCAGTATCCCCATCGCTGGCTAGAATCTTTATAATAAAGTTGATACACCAGAAGTTTAAATAAATTAGCTCCTACAACTAAGTCTGTATACCTAAACTGCACTCAAATACTTTTATCACATTTATTTACTTATTGTAGGCATGTGGATGAATGACACTGTACTCATGTGTAGGTCTGATGATCACTCTGTGTGGTTGTCACAAGAAGCAAGTGTTGAGAGGACCTCAAAATAAACCTGTAGCTCCAATTCCAGAGACTTCTCCTCTCACCAGGAAGTTCTGCAGATTCAACTCAGACTCCAGAAACTGTAAGCCCAGTATGGGCAGTGGCTTGGTGCGCTTTTGCCTCTTGCACCTGCCCAGTTTAGTTGTTTACTTGTGGGAGCACCAGATGCCTTCGCCATCTTGTAATGGCGAATGTTGTCACCGCTTGCCGAGACTCCTAACAGAAATATGTTAGTATGGCTAAAGAATTAAAATTAAAAGGAGCTAGTTGGGGTACTGCTTAGCTCCAACACAGGTCTCCAAACCCTGACACAATCTGATTTTGTTTTTAATCACAGAGAAGTAGTTAAATGCTTTACCATAACTGAAAAACCACCCTAGCTGTAATAACACATCTCTTCCTCCCCAATCTCCCCTTCTTTCATCTCTCCCACTCCTTCTTTCCCCTCCTTTCCTTTCTTTCTGTTCTTTTTTTGGGGATGTGAGCCCAAGACTTCATGCGGAACTACTGATCTAGAACATGCAGGCACTAAGGAGTCTGATCAGGATCTGCTTTCTCTCATTGTGATGACGTCCTGGCAATAGTCATGTTTGGCCTTCATTCTACTTTGGGTAGCATTTGTTCATTTCCATGTATTTCTGCTTGCTCAGGGCCTTCACATTCATAAGAGAAGATCGATTGCTTACACACAGCAACACAGACCTCTTCTCAGCAGCTTTTCTGAGTTCTCATAGCACCTTAGCTCCCTATTTCGTGTTTTATTTAAACATAAAACTACCTAAGTGCTAATATGCATATTTTAAGGGTTTGCTCAGGTGCAATTGAAATGCTAAGTTCTGAACCCCAAGACCTGGTTGCTCCAAGATAAAAGGATCTTCATGTACACCAGCCTTTGTTGTGTAAACCTTGCTCCCCAATTTAAAACTATTGGTTAAATAAAACTGGCAAAAGCCAATTACTGGGGGGAAAAAGAGTGAGGTAAAATGTGAGTTATCAGGCTGTGGGGGTGGGGTGTGGGTCACAGGTAGGGACCACAAGGAGAAGAGAGGATTGAGATAGAAGGAGATAGTATAAAGATACAGATAGAAAAAAGGCAGGGGAGGAAGAGGAGGAGAAGGCAAAGGAGACAAAGAAAACAGGAGGTCTCCTTTAGTCCTGATGGACCAGCAGCAGGTGTCAGACTGTGATGCCTCTCCAGGATGCCAGACTGCTGCAGCATCAAGAACCCAGAAAATTTTCAACATCAAGTATTTGGGGAATACAGTGGTGTAGTAGCCAGATCTTGGGGGTCAGTATTTACCATTTGAATACATAGCAGTACCGGATCAACCCCCTATATATTCCTTCAGTCTATTAATAAGTACTTACTAAGAACACTGTGTTACAAGAAAACCTACAGAATCAACTAATGTGGGGTCATAGAAGCTCACAGAGACTGAACTGACAACCAGGAAGCCAGCATGGACCTGACCTAGGCAATTCTGCATATGTTATGGTTGTGTTTTCTTTGATCTTCTTGTGGTAATCCTAAGAGCAGGAGGGGAGGATGTCTCTATCTCTTTCTTTTGCCTCTTAAAGAACACTTTGACTCCTACTGTGTTTCGTAGTTCCAGCCTTGATATGAGGGGAGGTGCCTAATCTTGGTGCAACTTGATGTATGATGTTTGTTTGATATGCTGAGAGGCTTCCCTTTTTCTAAAGGGAAATGAAGGAGGAGTAGGTGCGCCAGAAGCAGAGATAAGGGGAGGATCAGGAAGGAGAGGAAACAAGGGCAACTCTGGCCAGGATGTAATAATATATGAGAGAACAAATAGTAAAAGAACACTGTGTAACATGCAGTGTTGTGGTAAAACCCGTAAATTCAACCTTGTTACTTAGAGTCCTGCAAAGACATTGTACTTGGAAGACAAATATCTGTAATCAAAGTGCAAGAAAACAGAAAACAGGAAATGAGGAATCTACATTTAATTTCACTCCAAGTTTGAACTTTCTATCAGCTTCATTTTGCTGCTTTGAAAGCGTTTGAAATGTGGGTATATATTCAGCATACTGATGCAAATCCTTCCGCATCCCTTAGAGGTAGTAGCCAATGACTGTTTGTCTGTAAGTGTCTATAAACATATGGAGAAATGACTGCATGACTCAGAGCTATGGTGAAACACATGACAGACTTTTGTTAAAGAGAAGAGGAAATGGAGACAAATCTGCTTCTCCATCTTCTCTTCCCTTACCTTGATGCAAAGCCCAACTGAGGCTGTGCACTGAGGAAGAACTGGGCAAAGGGCAGAGGGAGTTGTCACCATGGTCTTCCAGTAATCAAGAATGGTTTGAGAAAGAGAAAGGAGGTAGTTGGGGCAACAGTGGACTAACAGACTCAAGGATGGGAACACAATGAGAGAGGCATTCAAGATGGAAGGAAAAGTGAACAAGCAAGGCAGGCAGTGAAGAAAGGTAAGGTAAAGCCTTGTACAGTACAAGGATGTGTAAGAATGTAATTTCAGATCTCAGCTTGAACTTAAAATTAAAAAATTCTTAAGTTTGAGTCAAATATTAGCTGCCCCAGAGGCACATCCCAGGAAGAGCACATTCCAAAGACTCAAACAAACATTCCAGGAAAAAAAGACCCAAGATAGAAGTTTATGGGCCCATAACACAGTAAACCTGGATAAACAGAAGCTACTTAAACTGACCTTTTTTGTTGTAAAAAGATAAGGTGAAATTTTGAGTTACTTAGAAACCAGGCCTGGGAACAGAAACCATGCCTGGGAATGGCTGTTGGAGTTTGGCCTTTATGGTTATTGTTTAGGAATAATTGTATAACTACCCTCATAAATTTTGCAAAATAGTATGTAAGCTGCCCTTAGCTTTAATTTGGGGTTCTTCTTGCCTGCATGCAAGAGAACCCTAGTATCCTGGTTGTCATCTGGTAGTCTTATCATTAATAAATAAACCTCATATTATTGCAAGGAATCCTGTCCTTGAGTGTCTCTGGGGGAGCGTGTTCCCTGGTTTTGCATCTTTAGAGTCCAACAGATGGTCGTTGAGCAGAAGCTCAAAGTGTATGATTTTGTTGAATATGTTTTCTGTGCCATTGAACTTGTAATCTTCACCCTCTTCTATTTCTGTTATTCTAATATTTTTGATCTTTTCATTGTGTTCTGAATTTTCTGAATCTTTTGGGTTACAGGTATTTTACACTTTGTATTTTCTTTGACTGACTTGTCAATATCATCTGTGGTATCTCCTATGCCTGAGATTCTTGTTTCTATCTCTTGTATTCTGTTGATGTTGTTTGTATCTTTAGCTCCTGATCTCTGTTGTAAGTTGTCCATCCACAGGGTTGCCTACATCTGTGATTTCTCTAAGGTTCTTTTGCTCTTGTGTTTTCTTGTATTTTTTATTTCTTTATATTTCAAATGTTATCCCCCTCCACAGTTTCTCCTCCATAACACACTTTTATTCCACCTCCCCATGACTGTATGCAGGTGCAGCCTCACCCAGCAACCCATTCCTGCCTCAGCCCTTAGCATTTCCCTACCTTGCACATGGAGCTTCCACTGGACCAACCTCAGCTGCTCCTTTCCCAGAAAGGGTCTCTCAGAGCCTGGAGATCCTGTGGTTTACAACCAAGGGTATAGATCACAACACCCAAAGAATGATCCCATTATATAATTGCCATGATGGCAAACACTTAATGAAAATACACATATGGTCACAATTTATCTTTGATGACCCTTATTGTACTTCATCTTACCTTAGCCTCTGTATGTACTTTTTATTAACACATTAAATAGAGAAATTATCCTCTCATTAGTCATGATACATTTGTCCTACTCTGACAGTTGATACTGGGTCTGAAGAACACAGTGAATTACTTTTACCAGTTTTGAAAAACACAAGATTTCTGAAAGCTTTTTAAAAAATTATTATTTAGATTGCACCTCAAGGGAAAAGAACTCCAATGCCTGAAGCAATCATGCTAATTCCCCACACTACACAGCAATCTATTCTTCCCAGATAAATCCAGTTCTTCCTATTCCTCTTCATCCCAAGGTCAAACCTATCAAAGTATCATAGTGTAGAAAACACTATGACCCTCTAATAGATTGATTTGATTGATTTGTGAATTGAAGCCTCAGTCTCCTAAATCTGTAACCTTGTTTATTAATAAACTGTATAGTCCTTTAAATAAGAATGGACACCATAGGCTTATATGCTTGAATGATTAGTCACTGGAGATTGGCAGTATTTGAAAAGAATTAGGAGGTGCGGTCTTCTAGAAGATGGACTTTGAGGTTTCAAAAGCTCATGCTAGGCCCAGTTCTATACCTGCCTCTATGCCTACAGGTCACAATGTAGCTCTCTACCAGTCCTCCAGTGTCTGACAGCATATTGACATACTATCCACCAAGAGGATAATGTGCTAAACTCCTGAAACTGTAATCGAGCCCTCGATGAAATGCTTACTTTCACAAGAGTTGTGTTGGCTATGCATAGCACTCGAATATTATCTAGTACAGACAAATTAGAGTCATAACAATGTAAGATGGGGTCTTACAAGGGTCAGATGGATCTGTGCTTAGTCACTATTTTCGTTTTTGAAACCAAATTCCTGACAAAAAGCAAGTTAGGAAAAGTCTTATTTTGGTTCACTATTGGGTCATCATGGTGTGGAAGATGTGATGACAGGCATGTAAAGCTGCTTGCTCATTTCTTAGCCAATTAGGAGAAGGGGTAAATGGAATTCCAGCACACAGCTAACTGTCTAGCTTTCTCCCTGTCTCCTTCTGAATTGTGTTTTTGATTAAAATATATCTATAACATTCCCTCCTCTTCACTTCAACTACACCTGTGTGTCCTACTCACTATCAACTACACACTGTTTTTAAAAATTACGCTTGTTATACACACTAGAATAAATATATAAGTGTAGCCTGATAAGTCCATGTATTGTTGTCTACTTGTTGATGTTTTGTTATTCTATTAGAGATGTCTATTGTGTAATAGATAACCAGTAAGAGGGCTCATGCTGGGGAACACTAATTTTATCTCTCTCACCTGCTGTTAATTGCCCACAGCTCTTTATTTAGATCTGGAGCCATGTGAGACTACTCCATCCATGTTGGCATGTCAGCAGATGTCATCATTGTTCAGGTCTCATTTGAGCAGCCATATTGTTGAGATATCATGGATGTGGCTTCCCTGTGATATCAAGAAGACAAAGTCTCACAGCAGACTTGCTAGTCCTCAGACTCTTACAACCTTTCTGCCCCCACTTCTGAGATGGCCCCACAGCCTAATGTATAGGGATTGTGTTGTAGATGTATCAAATGGTGCTGGGCAGCCTACAGTCAGTGGTTACCTGCATTTTGATGAGTATGGTCTTTGTCTCCTGCAATAAGAAGCTTCTTTAATAAAGGGTGAGAGCCTTACTTATCCGTGGATAGAAAGATAAGTACTCAGAATACAGTTGGAATTTGTGCTGGTTTAGGAAAGCGGCAGTAGCATGTTCCCCAAGACTCATGTCCTGACTACTCACAAACAGTTGGCTAGGTTGACAGTTGTCATTTCCCTCCTGTTGAGCACTCCTTGAGTCCAATTAGACAGTTGTTGGTTACCCCCAAGATATAAGTACCACTTTTACATCTTTGGAGAGAACTTGCCATGTTGTTGTTCACTGGCTTTGTAGGTAGAAGTATTGAGTGCTTTCCTGTCTTTACAGCTTGGATTTCACCCTCTAGTAGTGTGAAAACTACTCAGAGTGGAAGCTCTGGGTCAGAACTTGCTTGAATTCTTTAAGTCTTATGTTAAAATCTGTAGTATGTTCAGCAATGGGGACTTACCTTCAGATCCTGGGAGGCAACCAAAGACAACATCTGCTATTCAGTTTCTGACTACCTACCCATAGTGTTCTAATCAGCCTACAACAGATCGTAATTAGTGGATCTAGAGATGAGAAGCAAGGTGGATGGAAAGAACAAAAGAGATGTCAGGCTGCATTGAGAGTGTTAAAACAGACTCTAGGGGGGGCAGCTTCAGTGAGACAGTGCACTTAAGGGGAGATCAAAGGCTATTTAAACCTTTGGAGGGTGAGTAAAAGCTTTCAGGTTGAGTGTATATCATTGGCTGGGGCCAGTGTGCTGAAGATGCCTCATTAGCACAAGGAGGAATTCCAGGTGGTGCTGGACATGACCTTATAAGGTAAAGGGAAGTTTACCCTGTCTATTTAGCTATATGATCTCCTATGGTGGGCAAATGTGAGGGCACGGATCTACATGCACTGCGACAATTAGGCTTGGTCATTTTCACAATATTAATCTTACCAGTCTGTGGATCTGTGAGATCTTTCTACCCTCTAGTGTCATCTTTAATTTCTTCAGTATTTTAGACTTTCGATGTCTTTTATGTACTTGGTTAGGTTTACTCCAAAATGTCATTTGCTTTTGTATGCTGTG